>NW_003852419.1:2395629-2399401 GCF_000181295.1 Otolemur garnettii | reverse complement strand
AAAAAAAAAAAAGTATAAAAGCAGAAAAATGAAGAGAAAATATTGAGTATGAATATTAGAAATTTCTCTGTCTATAAGTCATGCTATTAAACACATGCTGAACCAGGAGAAATATTTTTTAAAAAGATTGTATTATAAAATATAAAAATCACAGTAATAATAACGTAACTGTGTCCTTCCTGAGGGTGGAATCCATAACTTATTTTCCTCTTTGCCAGGAGCAGGCATGATACTTTGTGTATAATGGCACTTGTTGAATTGATATTTCAGAGGCCTATTGGATTGCCAGTATGATTCTTCAGAGACTAATGAGTGAGGGATCTTTTTCCTTTCCTTTTTCTTCTCTTGTCTTCTCTCCCTTCTTCCTTCCCCTTCTTCGTCCCTCCTCTGCCCTCCCTTCTCTCCTTTCTTCTCTAGAGTGCAGTAGTATATATAATCTTGGCTCCCTGCATCCTTAAACTCCTGGGCTATTGGGCTTAAGTGATTCTTCTGCCTCAGCCTTCTGAGTAGCTGGGACTATAGGTACATGCCACCACACCCAGCTAATTTTTCTTTTCTTTTTTGAGACAGAGTTTCACTCTGTTGCCCTGGGTAGGATTCGATGGCGTCATTGCTCTCAGCAACCTCAAGCTCCTGAGCTCTAATGGTCTTGCCTTAGCCTCCCAAGTAGCTGGGGGTACAGGCACCCACCACAATGCCCGACTAGTTTTTCTTGCTCAGGCTGGTCTCTGAACTCCTGAGCTCAGGCAGTCCACCTGCCTCGGCCTCCCAGAGTGTTAGGATTACAGATGTGAGCCACCGCACCCAGCCATTTTTCTTTTTATTGTAGAGGTGAGATCTTGCTCTTACCCAGGCTGGTAGCTTTTGCTAAGGCTGGTCACAAACTTCTGGCTTCAAGCAATCCTCCTGCCTCAGCCTCCCAAAGTCCTAGGATTACAGGCTGAGCCACCATGCCCAGCCTCTAACTCTTTGATTAAATCCATTTTTTAAGCCCTGGTTTAAGCCCTTCATTCTAGAGTTTTACCTCTAATTCAAATTAGTGTCTTCTTCCCGTTCTGTACCATCACTTGCCTTGTATTAGAGTTGTGTTTGTCTTTTTGTTAGATATTCTACTCTTGGAGGTTGGTGATCACATCTTATTCATAGTTGGATGCTTCTCATAAATTTTTCAGTGGTTTCTTTTTTTTTTTTTTGAGACAGAGTATTACTCTATCACCCTAGGTAGAGTGCCGTGGCATCTCATAGCAACCTCAAACTCTTGGGTTTAAGCGATCCTCTTACCTCAGCCTCCCAAGTAGCTGGGCCCATAAGCACACACCATGACTGGCTAGTTTTTTTCCACTTGCTTGTAGAGACAGGGCCTCGTTCAATTTCAGGTTGGGTTTGAACTCTCTGGCCTCAAGGAATTCTCCCGCCTTAACCTCTTAAAAGTTCTAGGACTATATGCATCAGCCACTATGCCTAGCCAAACAAGTATTAATAGAACAGATTTCTGCCACCTAGAATCTTTTTTTTTTTTTTTTGAGACAGAGTCTCACTACGTCACCTTCAGTAGAGTGTCGTGGTGTCAGAGCTCATAGCAACCTCAAACTCTTGAGCTTAAAAGATTCTCTTGCCTCGGTCTCCCAAGAAGTTGGGACTACAGGTGCCCACCACAACGCCTGGCTATTTTTTTGTTGCAGTTGTCATTGTTGTTTAGCTGGCCTGGGTGGGGTTTGAACCTGCCAGCCTTGGAGTATGTGGCCTGTGGCTGGTGCCCTACCCATTGGCGCCACCCTGCCACCTGGAATCTTATAATCTAACACCAGATACTGACCGTAGGCCTGAGTGGCCACAGGCAGTTGATTAAAGATACAAAATTAAGTTCTGCAAATTTACTGAAACATATTACCACTAAATTAATAAGATGACCATGATATCGTGATTGGGTAGGTAGATTAAGGCCAAGTGATAACCTTAATTTATGAGGCTCTAGGCAATATGGACACAGAAAACAAAGAGCAGTAGAGTTAATGAAAGCACACCAGAAATGATGTAGAGCAACTAAAAATCAAACTGGTCCTTCAGACAAAGGCTTTGAGTGTCCTGATAAGTAAATAAGCAAAATAGCCAACATAGTTCTACTTAGAAGCCTAAAAGATCTGCAGTCACAGTTCATCCATCAGAATGCGTCTGTAACATGGCAAGGACTACTTTATATAGAAAAATCTTTTAGTCATTTTCAGTCACTTTTAAGCATATTGTCAGCATTTTCTAATAGGAAGAGGATATTATGCTTCATAAGACCTTTTGGTATCTGAATAGGCATTTACAGTTGTAACTTTACATTCAGTGATTAATGTCTCATATGCTTAGCTTGTTCTGTTCTTACAGGATGTCTATTATATATAAATGAGTCTAAGGGTTAAGATAAATGGTAACATGATACTTTTACTTTTTGTTTCCTTTTTTTTTTTTTTTTTTAATTTTTTTTGAGTCAGAGTCTCAAGCTGTTGCCCTGGGCAGAGTGCAGTGGCATCACAGCTCACAGCAACCTCCAACTCTTAGGGTTAAGTGATTCTCTTGCCTCAGCCTTCCGAGTAGCTGGGACTACAGGCACCCCTACAATGCCTGGCTCTTTTTTGTTGCAGTTTGGCCGGGACGGGTTTGAACCCGCCACCCTCGGTATATGGGGCCAGCACCCTACTCACTGAGCCACAGGCGTCTCCCTACTTTTTGTTTCTTAAATTTAGGTACATGTGATACCAGTTGTGATAAGGGATATGGTTTTAAATACTTTCCTAAAAACTTGATTTAAATTTCATTTGTAGGTACAGTGTATGATGTGAGTCACTACAATGCTTTACTAAAAGTCTACCTTCAAAACGAACATAAATTCTCACCTACTGATTTCCTGGCAAAAATGGAGGAAGCAAACATTCAACCAAATCGAGTGGGTATTGGGCTATTGTGAACTTTTTGGTTATATCTAGCATATTTTATTTTGAACCCAGAAAAAAAATTAAAAAAAAATACTAACTGGCCCATTTTATTGACAGGTGACATACCAGAGGTTGATTGCTGCTTATTGTAATGGAGGAGATATTGAAGGTGCCAGGTATGAATCTGTATTAATATATGTGTAAGCAAACAAATTTATAAATTTTGGAAATCTAGAATCTATTAAGTTTCTTCTTAATAAAGGAAATGTTTCAGATGTATTTTAATCTAGCAAACTTTATAACATGACTTAGATTAAATATTCTACAAGAGGGAAAAGATAAGTAAAAATTGATGTTTTAATTAAAAATTTGATTTACTGAAGCAGAAGTATAAAATTGAGCTATAAAATTGTTGGGGTATAGGCTCAGCGCCTGTAGCATAGTATTTACGGTGTGGGCCACATGCACCAAGGCTGGTGGGTTTGAACCTGGGCCAGGCCAGCTAAAAACAACAATGACAACTGCAACTAAAAATAGCTGGGTGTTGTAGTGGGCGACTGTAGTTCCAGCTACTTGGGAGGCTGAGGCAAGAGATCGCTTGAGCTCAAGAGTTAGAGATTGTTGTGAGCTGTGATGCCATGGCACTCTACTGAGGATGACAAAGTGAGACTCTGTCTCAACAACAAAAAAATAAAAATAAATAAATTGTTGGGGTTTAAAATTGTTGATGTAGGCCAAGCATGGTGGCTCACACCTGTAACCCTAGCACTTGGGAGGCTGAGGTGGGTGGATTGCCTGACCTCACAGGTTCAAGACCACCCTGAGCCAGAGGGAAACCTCGTCTCTTAAAA
>NW_003852419.1:2375190-2395609 GCF_000181295.1 Otolemur garnettii | reverse complement strand
AAAAAAAAAAGGTAGCCCACGGTGTTGTGGTGGGAGCCTGTATTCCCAGCTACTTGGGAGGCTGAGGCAAGACAATCACTTGAGCTCAAGAGTTTGAGGTTGCTGTGAGCTATGGCGCCACAGCAACTCTACCAAGGGTCAAAAAACAAGACTGTCTCCAAAAAAGAAAAAACTGTTGATGTATAAAGCTGGCTTTACTTTTTTAAAAGATATTTCTTAAGGAAAATGTTGGCCATTTATACTGTTCATTTATAAAAACTAGGGATAACTCACTGAAATAAAGGTATACTTAATTAACGTAAAAAAAAAAAAAACTGGAAATAATGACTGGGCATCCATTGCTCAGCGGTTAGTGCACCAGCCCCAGGCCTGCTACACAAACAAAACTGGGAATATTTCCTTCATCCCATTGATTCATGTAAAATCAGTGGCAACATTTCTCTGCTTATATAAAATTTCATACTTTTGGTTTGAAGATTGGGATACAAGTAATAAAATGAACAACTAAATTAATCACAATCTTTATGCTTTAAAAAGATTAGTGGTGTAGGACAATGAGATTGTTTAAAATTACCTTATATTTTTAAAAAGAGCACTTCAATATTTCTGGTACTTCAGGGAGTGGGATTTTGTGGGATGGAGATAAATTCTCAATCTGTAAATATAAGTGTGTCTTACTTTTTGAAGACAAAGCTTTATTCGATACATGTTATAAAAAGTATTTTTGGTGAACATTTCTAAGGAATATCTTCATTTCTCTTTTATTGTAGCAAGATTCTTGGATTTATGAAAACTAAGGATCTTCCGATCACAGAGACGGTGTTCAGTGCCCTTATTACAGGCCATGCAAGAGCTGGGTAATGTTTAACCTAAGGTTTTGGTTCTTACACAAGGTTTGAATTAGGAAAAATTATTGTAGAAAATTTCTAAAATGTGTTTACCTACCCTTTAAAAAATGGAGTAGATGAGGTAGAACATATTACTATTTTTATAACTTGCTCTTAAATTTGTTTTATGAAACATTTGTTTGAAAATATTTAATTTAAAAAATTGGACTTGATGTGAAGTAGCCCAATTCGTAATTTATTAACTGCTGTGGAAACTGCTTTTTCTTTGAAAAATAATTTACTTAATGTTGTCCTTTAAAAGGTAATCTTAGTCATAACTTATTTAACATATTTAATGTAAGAGGATACATTATTTAATATCTGTAATTTTTTATATAATTTGGTTTTTAGGAATATCAGATGTTTATGATCTTTTATTATTTCAGAAACATAACCAGTTTAATATGTATTTGTCCTTTTCCAACAGCATAATTCCAAATGGTACTTAACATTTTTTATTTTAATGCGCATAGGTAACATAATTTAGTTTAACTAATTAATATTACATTCCCCAATGGTATAGTAATTTATTTCCTTTGAATTAACTTACAGAGATATGGAGAATGCACAGAATATTCTCACAGTGATGAAAGAGACTGGAATTGAGCCTGGTCCAGACACATACCTGTCATTACTGCATGCATATGCTGAAAAGGGCGACATTGACCATGTCAAGCAGGTATGACTTGGGTCATGTAAAGAAGCATACTGTAAGATTTATGTTTATTTGTGTTAATTTATTTGTTTTTATAAATTTATGTTTTGCATGAAGCAGAAAAGTATAGCTTATACCTATTTTTAAAGATATCTACTTGTAGAGAGTAGTATTTGAGGGGAATTCTTGTGATAATTTGCTATCTTGATGCTGATAAATAACAGTTATGGTTAAAGTAGAATATTTCCTGTTTTATAAAAGAAGTCCTAAATCTTTAGGTGGTATTTTTCTTAATTTGTGAATCTTGATATTTTGACTTACTTAGCTTTAACATGTAAATAAAAAGCACTGATTTGTAATTTATTCTAATTTCTGAAACCATCTTACAGACACTCAAGAAGGTGGAGGAGTCCGAGCTTTACCTTATGGACCGTGATTTATTACAAATTATCTTTAGCTTCAGTAAAGCTGGGTATCCTCAACATGCCTCAGAAATTTTGGAAAAAATTGGGTACGAAAGAAGATATATTCCAGGTATTTTTTAAAAAATTTATTTATATGATTTTTAAAAAATTGAATTGCTATTATATGATGGAAAGGGCATACTCTAACAGTAGAGGATTGTGGTAGGTGGACATAGACTCTTAAAGTCAAGCTCAATAAACTAAAAAATACGAGTTAATGAATACATAGGGATATTTAGATTTGAAAGTTTTTATTGTGATGTAGGCGGATATATTCTTTTGGTTTTTGCAATTTGTATCTTGTCTTTAGTATTGGTTGCACTGTGAAAATACTGTCCAGTTCCATAACAAAAGATGTCTTTGTTTTCTTCCCAGATGCAATGAATCTCATTTTGCTTTTAGTTACTGAAAAGTTGGAAGATACAGCCTTGCAAATTTTACTCGCATGTCCTCTATCCAAGGAAGATGGTTTGAGTGACTTTGGCAGTTTCTTTTTACAACACTGTGTGACTATGAACGTGGTATTCTGTCCTTTGTTTACTTTGTAGACACTAATTGGCAACGAAATAGATTCTTTATAAGAAAATTTATGAGATTAGAATAATTGTAAACATTTTAAAAACCTTGTTGGCTCAGTGCCCGTAGTACAGTGGTTATGGCACCAGCCACACACACTGAGGCTGGCAGGTTCGAGCCTGGCCCAGGGCAGCTAAACAACAATGACAACTGCAACAATAAAATAGCTGGGCGTTGTGAGAGGCACCTGTATTCCCAACTACTTGGGAGGCTGAGGCAAGAGAATCGCTTAAGCCCAAGAGTTTGAGCTTGCTGTGAGCTGTGATGTTACAGCACTCTACTAAGGGCAACATAGTGAGACTCTGTCTCAGAATAACAACAACAACAACAACAAAACCCTTGTTTTTTGTTGTAAGATTTTTTGATGGGAAGAAGATGAGAGATTTAAATTTTTTATCCCTGGGTGGTTCCTGTTGCTCAGTGGGTAGGGTGCTGGCCCATGTACCGAGGGTGGCAGGTTCAAACCCAGCCCCGGCCAAACTGTAACAAAAAATAGGAAAAATAGCCACGCATTATGGTGGGAGCCTGTAGTCCCAGCTACTTGAGAGGCTGAGGCAAGAGAATAGCCTAAGCCCAGGAGTTGGAAATTGCCGTGAGCTGTGATGCCTCATCACTCTACAGAGGGTGACAAAGTGAGACTCTGTCTCTAAAATAAATAAATCAATAAAAAATAAAAATTTTTCATCCCCAAAGTGGTACAGCAGGTCAGATTGGGGGTGGTGGTGGTGGTATTTGTAACTCTAGCTGATGTGGTGACTTTTTCCTCATAGCCTATGGAGAAGCTGATACACTACTGTAAGAAGTTAAAGGAAGCCCAGATGCACTCGTCTCCTTTGCAGTTCACCCTCCTTTGTGCTCTGCAGGCCAATAAAGCTGGTACTGTATTCTTACAGTTCAAACCAATATAAGGGACTTTCACTGAGATAGCTTTGTAATATTTCATGATACCTCTTTCAGATTTGGCAAAAGTTCTAATGAAGACTATGAAGGAAGAAGGGTCTCCTGTCAGAATTCACTATTTTTGGCCATTGCTAGTTAAGCATCAGAAGAAGAAAAACATTCAAGGTTAGATTTTGCCTTTTATCAACGTGTAGTGGTTCAGAGAGCCACTGTAACAGTTTGTGCGCGTATCTAATTGAATTCTTGGGGAAAGCACACTTAACTCCTGAGCATTAGATATTATAAGAAAATGGAGTCATTTTAAATCACAGTAAAGTAGTATGTAAGCATTTAAAAAAACAAAACATGGATCTATTTCATCTTAATTTTGTTCCTTGATTCATCTCTGATTTTGATATTCAAACTTGGAGTGTAGCTTTAAACAATTCATTAAGTTCTTGATAGTACATGTAGGGTTTGAAATTAGTTTGTCCAGCCTTAATACAGATAAAGTTATATGAAATCGGGTTCATGAAAACAAAGAGTATGGCCATTTTCTTTGTGAACCAATCTCTTTCTTTTTAACTGAGCTTAGTTTAATAATAGGAAAGGCAGGAAAACTTTTATTGCAGAATGAGTACTCATGACCTGACAGCCTACTGATTGAAGGACAGAAATGTTCAATCTTTGAGCTTCTTAAGTACATTTCAGCATTTAGCATACTTTTCCCTCATACACATGGGATATCTATAGGATATGAATAAGAATTGAACAAATATTAAACTTTAGAGTACAGTATCTAATTCTTTGGTTTGCATTATTGGTAATTCAGAAAGAGTAGTCTCATAAAAAGATGCTTTTAACAGAAGTACTTTCCCCTTGGGGAAACAAAAAATGGTCTTTTTCATTTTATCTCGCAGTATAATGTGCTTTGGAATGAGATGCAGAGTTGTTAGTGTGACATTGGGTGACAAACAAAATGCACAAACAACAAAAAAAGTGCTTTTAGCAGACTTTCATATTGCAATTTTATTTTAAATACATGGTCGTCTTCTGGCTTAAAAGAAATAGTGAAACAAGTATTCCCTAATTGTTTCTGGCTATAAAAGTCTCTAAATCCTTTTTAGAAAAATCTTTGTGAAAACAATATGCTAGTTGATTAACTCTTTGTGTAGCCTGTAGTTCTGAAAGCTCCAGAAGGTAACTTTTAAGGCAGTATTTTTAAAGCACAGAAAGTTCATGTTATGTCATCGAACTCTTTAGGCAGGTTTGTATTGTCCACCTTGTCACAGGTATGAAAATATTTTTGGTACTCCATTGAATTGTGTGTCGTTCATAAGGTAAATTTGCCTTCCTCAACCTTATCGCCATGGACTTGAATTTGTTACTGCACTTTTCCTACTTAGTAAATATAAAAGAATTCAGGTAATTTCTTTCCGTCGTTTTAGTAGTAGAGCTAGTAGAAAATGGGCTTTATCTTGAATCCCTCTTAGCATCTCAGAATTTAGGTCGCCAAGGTGCCTGTTGGAAGATCACATACATTATTTAAACAACTGAGAGCTGCAGGGAGTTTCGGCGACGGGCCTTCTGTTCCTTATCTGTCAGTAACATCGGGATTAGAACAGAAGATTTCTGTCCTCCTATTTAAATATTCTTTTTATACCTTCATGTTAGACTTATGTAAATATTTTACTGTATTTATTTTACAAGCATTCTTAGAGGTTGTTTAAAATTTAGGGACCAATTTTTATATTAAGGACATTTCAAAAAGAGGTTACCACATTTTTTAATCAATGATGGTTTTATTTGGAAAAATATAAAATCTTAGGCTTTATTGAGAAAACTGACTAGAAGAGAGTAAGAGATTGTCTGTTTTAAAAACTATGTTCTGGCCAGGCGCCGTGGCTCATATCTGTAATCCTAGCCCTCTGGGAGGCTGAGGCAGATGGATCGTCTGAGCTCAGGAGTTCAAGACCAGCCTGAGCAAGAGCAAGACCCAATCTCTAAAAATAGCCAGGCATTGTGGTGGGCACTTGTAGTCTCAGCTAGCTACTTGGGAGGCTAAGGCAAGAGAATCATCGCTTAAACCCAAGAGTTGGAGGTTGCTGTGAGCTGTGGTGCCATGGCATTCTACGGAAGGTTGCAGAGTGAGACTTTGTCTCTAAATAAATAAATAAATATAAGAACTATGTTCTTCTTTGCCAGGAGGGCCTACAATATAGTAAAATATGTATTCTATATTCTTTATGAAATAGGGGAATGGCTGTACGTATTCTATGTAGTTTCTTCAGTCTAAGGTAAAAAAGTGACATTCTTGACTTGTGCAGGGACTGTGTTCTTTGTGTATTGAAAGTCATATATCAACTGCTAGGAATAACAGAAGTAATGTACCAGGCATGGTGGCTCATGCCTGGAATCGTAGCACTCTGGAAAGCTGAGGCAGGAGTATTGCTTGAGGTCAGGAGTTTTGCGATCAGTTTGAGTAGAGCGAGACCTTGTCTCTGCCAAAAATAGAAAATTAGCTTGGCCACTCAGGAGGCTGAGGCAGGAGGATTGCTTGAGCCAAGGAGTTTGAGATTGAGCGAGGCTGAGGCCATGGCACTCTACTCCAGGCAACAGAGTGAGACTTTGTCTATGGAAAAAAGAAAGAAAGAAAAAGGAAAGTGTTGGCTACAGTGATGGAAAATGTTGGGAATGTTTTGTGATTAATAAATAAAACCCTTCAGGAAATCAGAGAAAGATACTTGGAGGTCAGATAAAACTGAACAAAGCGTTTTTAACTGGATAATCAAATTTCTGTTAAATTTTCCTGGCTTCAAGTTTAGCCATTACCAATCTCTAATAAAGACTTATAATGGCTTCCTCATGGTTCATCTTACTAGTATTTTCCTCTGTGACACAAGTAGAAAACTCCACACATAAGAATAATGCATTTGTAGCAAGTTGGCCTCACTGAGAGGAAATAGCCCAGAATTAGTAGGGATCCATATCCCTTGTTGTATTTAGAAAACATAAAACTAAGAATGTAAAAGGGGTAAAATTTACAAGGAAGGGCTGATCTGAAAGCCTGTTAAGTGAAGTGGTTGAGTAGAGGAAACATTTTTCAAAGAGTGAGAAAATAGCCTCCTAATCAGATGAGTGCCCTGGATAGAACATAAAGTCATCTGGAGCAAAGCAGTCGTAGTTGGTCAAGTTCAACGGGTAAATCATATATATCTTTCCAGGTAGCTGGAACTATTTTAATTCTGATAAAAACTTTATAAACTGAGACTTTCTTCTAGATTTATAAACTTTCTCTTGGCTGCATTGAAATATTTTCACTAGATATTTTGTTTAGTCTTAGTTTAGATTTTCTAAGTTTATAGAGATTGGGAATCCATTTATTTCTACATTTAGAACATAGGAATATATATATGTATATTTGTTTGTTTGTTTGTTTGAGACAGAGTCTCAAGTTGTTGCCCTGGGTAGCATGCCGTGGTGTCACAGCTCACAGCAACCTTAAACTCTTGGGCTTAAGCGATTCTCTTGCTTCAGCCTCCTAAGTAGCTGGGACTTACAGGTACCCACCATAACACCAGGCTGTTTTTTTTGTTGTTGCAATTGTCATTGTTTTAGCTGGGCCAGGCTGGGTTCGAACCCGCCAGCCTTGGTGTATGTGGTTGGCGCCCTGCCCACTGTGCTACAGGTGCTACCAGGCTACCTGTTTTAGATTCTTCATGTAAGTGAGATCATACGGTATTATCTTTCTGTGTCTGGCTTATTTACTTAATTAACAGACCTCTAAAGACATGTCCAGCTTTATTTATATAGAGAAGCATCTCTGCTTCTACCCTAAGTAGACTGAGTTGAAAGCCTTGTTAATATAATTTGCTATACTGATCTGAGCTAAGTTGTAATATTTGGGGTTTTTTTGTTCAGAGTGTTATAGTTGTTAGTTTGTTGTCTTCAGTCTTCTTCTAGGTTGAGATCATAAGAATTTCTTCCATGGATAATATTTCAGTTCCTGGAACTTTTCTTGCATCCATTCAGTAGACATGGACTCCATTAGGTCAGAAAATTGCTCTGTTCATTGAGTGCCTTGATCCCTATTGCCTTGTGTAGGCTATGGATAGTATTAAGAGTTAGAAAGATTAAGCAAAGCAATGTGTGTGAAAGCGATTAGAAGACACAATTCCTGGCATTTTGCATTCCTAGTATCTAAGTTAAGAAATTAGGGCTCCTTGCTCAGATTTATTTTACACCGTCAATATGTGATAGAACCAGAGTGAAAAGTCTGGGAAGAGTCTAGGTCTCTTTAAACTCCACAGCTTGTTTTTTTGTCTTACCACCAGAGTTTTCATATCAGAAACTTAATTATTTACTTTAAGCCATAGTCATGAAAATAATCGCTCATTACTGGTCAGAAAGGACACTGAGGACATTAGATCACCGGTTTTATTAATAGTGATTAAAAAGCAATTTATGGTCAAGCATGGTAGCTCATGGCTGTAATCCAAGTGCTGCAAGAGGATGAGGGAGGAGGATCCCTTGAGCACCAGGAGTTTAAGACAATAGTGAGCTATGATCACACCATTGGCTTCCAGCCTGGGTCACGGAACAAGACCCTGTCTCAAAATCAAAAGAAAACAATCCTGTCATTTGTGGCAATACGGTGAATCTGAAGGACATTATGCTAAGTGAAATAAGCCAGACACAGAAAGACAAAGACATCTTTGTCTCAGTATTCTTTCCACCTGGTAGTGTTTAAAGGTTAGTCCAGGGATAGTTGGTTCATTTCTTAGGGAGTTAAAGTAAGTTAGTGAGTACTTTCCCATCCATCTTGGGAGTGAACCATACTTAATCTATTTTGTTGAGGGCTTGCAGCCCAGAAATTTGTCAGGAGTTAACTGGTATTTTTCTACTTTAGCTTAGGCCTAACACCATGGCACTCTACCCAGGCAACAGAGTAAGACTCTGTCTCAAAAAAAAAAGAAAGAAAGAAAAAAGTTAACCCTGAAAACTGCTTGAACTGGAGACTGTTTTTTGCATTATAATTTTTACATCTTGAAAAATGCATTTGAACCTCTGAAGTTTAAAGATATTAGGTTAAGGGCGATGCCTGGCTCAATGAGTAGGGTGCCGGCCCCATATACCGAGGGTGGTGGGTTCAAACCTAGCCCCGGCCAAATTGCAGCAAAAAAATAGCTAGGCGTTGTGGTGTGTGCCTGTAGTCTCCTACTTGGGAGGCTGAGGCAAGAGAATCGCCTAAGCCCAGAAGTTGGAGGTTGCTATGAACTGTGTGATGCCATGGCATTCTGCTGAAGGTGATAAAGTGAGACTCTGTCTCTACCCAAAAAAAAAAAGATATTAGGTTAATTATTTCCCTCAACCAGTATTATTGATATGAATGACAAATAAGAAATGTATATATTTTAAAATAAACAAACATGATGTTTTAATATCTTCTTAAATAAAATTAAAAAAATAAAAATACATTTTATGTGTTGCTTCCAGGTCTTTTGACTACAATCAAGTATATAATCCAAATTTTATCGAAAAGAAATGTACAAAAGTTCATAATGTAGTTAGACTTGCCTGCATCTTTGTATACTCAGTGGGAATTTATGACCGATTATTTGTATTAGTTTATTATATAACAAATTTATAGAAATGTAATTTTTTTGGAGATAATATAGAGCAGAAACAGATTTTGAGAAGTTTTAAATTTTGAAAGTAGTGAAGCCGGCTCGGCACCTGTGGCTCAAGCAGCTAAGGTGCCAGCCACGTACACCTAAGGTGGCAAGTTCGAATCCAGCCCGGGCTCGCCAAACAACAATAATGGCTGCAACCAAAAAATAACCGGGTGTTGTGGTGGGCGCCTGTAGTCCCAGCTACTTGGGAGGCTGAGGCAGGAGACTCGCTTGAGCCCAGGAGTTGGAGGTTGCTGTGAGCAGTGAAGCCATGGCACTCTACCCAGGGGGATAGCTTGAGGCTCTGTCTCAAAAAAAAAAAGAAAGTAGTGAAGCCAAAGAAGGAAGTTTTAAAAGGAAAAGAATTATTTCCTTTTTTTTTTTTTTTTTTGAGAGAGAGAGTCTCACTTTATTGTCCTCAGTAGGGTGCTGTGGCATCACAGCTCACAGCTACCTCTACTCTTGGGCTTAGGCAATTCTCTTGCCTCAGCCTCCCAAGTAGCTGGGACTACAGGCACCTGCCACAACACCCAACTATTTTTTGTTGCAGTTGTCATTGCTGTTTTAGCTGGCCGGGCCGGGTTTGAACCTGCCACCCTTGGCATATGGGGCTGGTGTCCTTCCCACTGAGCCACAGGTGCTGCCCCCTTTCTTTTTTATTAAAATGTAGCCTCTGTCAAGTTAGGTCACACCTGAGTAGTTTGGCAGTTGGGTAGAATGAGTCAGATCTCATTAGTCAGATCTCAAAACAAATAGATTTGTACTATTTGAACTTACCTAGAACTTGGAAACCATGCATGAAGTGACTTAATAGTTATTAAGAAGTTATTATAAGAGATTTTTATGAGTCTGGGATGAGACAAAATAAATAACTTATTAGACTTTGGAGTTAGTTTTGAATACAATGAGATAGTAACTCAATAGAATCAGTTTTTCTCTTCATTTTTCATTCTTATATGAAGTCAGAAGGTAGTAACAATTAGAGATTTTTTTATATAAGTTCTTAATTAAAACACAGATTTTGAAACTTGTTTCGTCTTTGACAGAGCCCCTCTCCTTCCCCTACTCCAGTCCCTTCCCCTTTCAGCATTTATTCTCATCATGTTTTATTGTGTAAGTTCATCATTGCTCTATAATAGCAATGGTGTTTATCATATAATATGTTATAGAATAGTGGAAAATAGTGCTGTTCAGTTGCGGTGCCAGAAATGTGAGGCACATTGCTTAATTGATCAATTTCAATTGAAAGTCAGACTTTCAAGGACAATTTCTCAGTACTCACCATTAAATTAATAGAGGGATATGAGAAAAGGAAAGATTTTTTAAAAATGCATTATCATATCTCCCTATTCTGTTGCTTTTCTGCTTTCTCTTTCAGATAAACAGTGTGCTAAACGATTTTCCTACATTGTGGTTCAGAAAATGAATTTTCTGGTCTTGTGTTAATTTAATTCAAGTTTTTTTTAAATCTCTGTGCTTCTAAATTTTATATTACAGGAATAATTGAAGTCCTCAAAGGAATGCATGAATTGGGAATAGATCCTGATCAGGAGACTTATGTAAATTATGTGTTTCCATCCTTTGACAGTGTGAAGTCGGTCCATACTGCTTTGCAGGTGAGTAAAACGTGTTTTAATTTCATAGTTGAACAAAACATCTTTCTTTCCTAAAACTTAGTGGTCACCAAAAAATAAAAAGTCACTGAGCTAAGGACTAATAGTGGTCAAGTCTGTGTGCAATTTTCTAAATCTTTGTAAAAATATTAGTTGGTATAAGATTTATAGTGAGTGGTTAAGCTTTAAAAGTTTATAAAGGTAAAGCAACATTTTTCTTGTGTGTTGAAAGACAGTATGCCACTGCCAGAAAAAAATTAAAACAATATTCACGTCTTTGTTTTTAGACAGAATCTCACTCAGGTGCCCTGAGTTGAGTGCTAATGGTGTCAAAGCTCACAGCAGCCCCAAACTCTTGGGCTTAAGCGATTATCTTGTCTCAGCCTCCCATGTAGTTGGGAGTATAGTAGACAGGAGGGCTCACTTTGCTAAGGCTGGTCTCGAACTCCTGAGCTCAGGCAGTCCACCCACCTCTGCCTCCCAGAGTGCTAGGATTTCAGGCATGAGCCACTGTGTGTAGTCTAATACCACTTCTTAATCCCACTCATGCACAAGTGCAATTTTCACTTTTTGCAATATTTGTTTTCACTCCCATCTGAATTGTCATAAATGCAGTAGTAGTACAGGGTATCCATAAAGTTTGTGTGTAGTTTAAATAGTTGGCTATTTTATTTGGTGTTTTTTTGTTTGGGTTTTTTTTTTTTTTTTGAGTCAAAGTCTCAAGCTGTCACCCTGGGTAGAGTGCCATGGCATCATGGCTCACAGTAACTAGTCTCGAACTTGTCATCTCAAGCTATCCATCAGCCTCCCCCCCCCCCCCCCCCCACCCAATGCTAGAGCTACAGGTATGAGCCGCCACGCTCAGCCAGTAGTTGGCTATTTTAAATTCCACATGAACTTTATGGGCAACCTGGGCTCAAATTATCCTCTTGCCTCAGTTTTTCTATTTTTTTAAATTTTTATTTATTTATTTATTTTTGAGACAGAGTCTCACTTTGTCCCCCTTGGTAGAGTGGTAGAGTGCCATGGCGTCATCGCTCACAGCAACTGCAGACTCTTGAGCTCAAGTGATTTTCTTGCCTCAGCCTTCCTAGTAGCTGGGACTACAGGCAGCCACCACAATACTCTGCTGTTTTTTTAGAGATGGGGTCTTGCATTTGCTCAGGCTGGTCTTGAACCTCTGAGCTCGGCAGTTCACCCGCCTGATTATAGGAATGAGCCACCTTGCCCAGCCCAAGTTTTTCTGTTTTTTAGTAGAGACGGGGTCTCACTTTTGCTCTGGCTGGTCTCGAACTCATCATCTCAAGCAATCCTCCTGCGTTGGACCTCCAGAGTGCTAGGATTACAGGCTGAGGCAGCACCTGGCCAATAGGTGGCTATTTTAAATTGTACATGAACTTTATGGACACCTTGCATGTTTACTATTCTGTATTCTTAGGTCTTCTAAAACGATCTTTTGTTATTTTCCTGCCACGTAGTTCTTGTCCATAGTGGGATAGGCAAGATGTTGATAAAGAGGCATTTGAAGAAGCTGACTTGGAAGGTGCATTGGATGAGCAAAGGTTGCATTTCAAAGCCCAGTGCTGTATAATTAGCAGCAACATGGCATTGCACCTAATACTTAATAAGGAATACTTCGTTTGAAAGATCTGTTTATTCACATAATACCTTGACTTTAAAAAAAAAAAAACTTTCAGGTTAACAGGAGGGCACAAGCCATTAAGTTACATTATTAGGTAAAGTCCAAGTTGTAGTTGAGACCTTCACCCAGGAGGTGTGCCATATGCCCTTACATTGTGCAGATTTAGGTGAGAGCACACCAATCCCCTTTCTTCTCCCTCCCTTGATTTTTATAATAATGTTAAAAAGTTCCTTTCTTTCCTTTAAAATAGTTACAGTCTTCATTAAGTTAAAGTTCATGTCTTAAGATCTTTACCTCTCTCCCTAAGTCCTTAGTGTATTATTTTGAGCCTGTGCTGTAATAATTTACTGTTTAAGAACTTTTTTAAAAAGCAACTTTCCCACGTATTCTTTTTTTCCCAAGTGTCTTCTGTTTTTGCAGAAATACAGCCCAAGATTTTAATGTCTCCTGATTACTACTTGTACTTTCTCACTCATGAGTAGGAAGAACCAAAACTAATGTGGAAACATATCCTAAATTCAGTTACATTCATTTTTATTTCAACTATGTTTCTCCTCCCTTTTTGGAATTTTGATAGTGGGAAGTATTACTGGCTCTAGAACAACTATTCTGTTAAGTGCTTAATTGAATTCCCAGTATTGATAGGCTTTTTGTTTTCATTTATACAATAAAAATTGTGTTTTTTGTGAGTTTGAAAATATCCCATAACATATGAGGTCTCAAATTAAGTTTGTAAACTCATTCAAGAAGTGCTCCGTACCTCATTGCTGAGTATCACTATAGTCACCTTTGAAATACTCCCCTTGGGAAACTATGCTCCCGGGACACCGCCAAGTCCACCCTTCAAGGCATTTTTTCTAGGATGAGTTTGTGAACTTAAATGTCAGACCTCATATGATGACAGCTCTGATGGGCATTCCAGGAAAAAAGAGTTCAAAGTTGCTGTGAAGGATGGACTAGGTGCTGACCTTGGCGCATAGCTTCCCCTAGGGAGTACTTCGAAGGTGACCATACTGATATTTAGTAATGAGGGATGGAACACTTCTTCTAGGATGAGTTGGCAAAGTTAATTGTTCAACCTCATATGTTTGTTGATAAAATAGAAAATACAAGGGATAAGACTACACAGCTCTTCCACAGGTCCTTGAGAGAGTCATTACTGTTTTGTGTGTATGTTATTTCAGATGTGAGGATGTTTGAGAAACCTTATTCAGCAACAAGTAGATTATATTATTCTCATATTACCTGGCAACCTACATTTTTTTCCCCTGGCGCCTTTCTATAACAATATATCATTCCACAATTTATTTTTTATGCTCATATGCTGTTTTATTGTGTTGATATATTATAAATTATTTTTATACATTGTTTTTTATTGGTTATCTGGGTCATTTTTAACATTTCACTATTATCAAATGATTCAGTAATGTGTTTGAACTAAATATTGGTTTATATACTTAAATTATTAAACAAATGATGTTAGGACAAATGAAGAACCACTTAAAGTTAAATTAAGTTTGATCCGTATCTCACTATATGCTCCCAAACATTGTTTTAGATGCATGCATTGAATTTTTGTTTTGCCTTGATGAAAGAGTTGTTCTAGTGCAGGCGTCCTCAAACTATGGCCCGCGGGCCACATGCAGCCCACCTAGGACATTTATTCGACCTGCTGGGTGTTTTTGCCACCGCTGCCTGTCCTGCTTAGCAGCCGACTCATCTCGGGGCCTGCAGTCCGGCCCTCCAATGGTCTGAGGGACAGTGAACTGGCCCCGTGTTTAAAAAGTTTGAGGACCCCCGTTCTAGTGTCTTCAGTAGTAATTTCCTGGAAGGCATGTCTTTTAAGGGTAACCGATTATCTTTATTAGAGGATAAGCATTTAATTTTTTAATGTTGGAGCTACATCTCAAAACTTTAGGCTAGAGTTAATTATTTAGCTTATATGTTGTTTTAGAAAATGATTTTTTAAAATGATAGTTTGTCAAAGAATATGGTGATAAAAAGAATAGGAAAACAGGAAATTTGAATGGTGTATCACAATATTTAGCCGAGGCATATTATCACTGACATATGCTTTATCCGTAGGAAAATGGATGTCTTCCTAAAGATGATACGCTTACTCAAGCTGAGCTGAAAAGTGAAGCAGTAAATGGGAACTTAGACTATATTTTATCAGTTTGTAAGTATGGAATATGAGAAGTGAACTTGACAAGTGTTAGTCTGTGTTATTATGGAGGCATGCTGGGCACTTCATGCAGTGAAAGGAAGGAAGTTTGTATATGTTTTGTTATAGCCACACTGATAAGTTAGTTATGAGATGAACTTGTGGATAAATTGAAAGTAATTTTAAAGTTGGAAGGACCTTGGATATAACATGATGCTACAGTGGAGGCTGGACTGAGGACCTTGAAGACTTAGGTCTTCTTTATAATTCAGCCACTGATTATGTGGCCTGGAATAAGTCTCCTAACAACTCTAATGCGACTCTACATCAGTTTCATTAAATGGGTATAGTACCTATCTACCTTGCAGGGGTGGTTGTAAAAATCAGGTGAGATACTATTTCTGGAAAGGGTTTTCTAAGCTAACTTCTTGATTATTGTAAAGTTAAGTTACATGAAGCCATCTTCTAGCCTTTGTTAACAAAAACACAGCAAATGTTTATTAAACATTTAAAAATGCTGATGTGCTTTCAAATTCTTACCACAATGGTAATTCAGTTACCTCCATTGATGGATGAAGAAAGCTATAAAGAAGTTAAGTGATTTGCACAAGATTAGTGATTTGAGCCAAAAGCAAATTTTCTGACTTTATTTAGTACATTTTATTTTATTTTTATTATTATTATTTTTTTAATAGAGTCTCATTTTGTCGCCCTCTGTAGACAGCTCAGAGCAACCTCCAACACTTAGGCTTAAGCAATTCTCTTGCCTCAGCCTCCCGAGCAGCTGGGACCACAGGCACCCGTCACAATGCCCGGCTATTTTTTTGTTGCAGTTTGGCCGGGGCTGGATTTGAACCAGCCACCCTCGGAATGTGGGGCTGGCGTCCCAGTCCATTTCATTTTTAATAAGTACATAAGGTGTTGCCAATTTTTAGAGCCTGTGGAAAGTACACCATATTAAAAACATAGCACAGAAATATACCAAGTTTTAGCTCCATAAAATGTTAAAAGTTAAGCTCTGATTAATGTATAATATAGGTGGAAGCTTTGTAAAGACCAGGTTATTGGTATATGTTACTTGTGTACAACATGTCATTTAAAATAGTGCATTATAATGTTGTAAGGGAAAGGCAAAGTGTCCCACATGGAAAATGGTGACCGTTAAAGGTATAATCGAGTCGAAGTTTGGCTAGTAATGCTGGCTGCTATCTAAGTGTATTGATTTTGCCTTCCACTCTGTATAATTCATAGATTTTCCATACTGACAAGATGAAAACAGAGAGGCATTAGCAGAGGAATCTGGGCTGGGAAGGTGCACACACGAGCGCTGCCTTTTCCTTTTATCATGCCATCCATTTCACTTCATTGTCAGCCTCTTGATTTTTCAGACTTGTCTGACTTGTTTGTTGCTAAGGAAACTAGATGCTTTTTGTCAGCAGCCTTCCAGCTTGCTGAAATGTTTCTGGTCACCTTTTTAGTAAATAAAAACTTGATAATATTCTGTGAAATACTATTTTGAATAGTATAAAAATAAATCTTCAAGAGGCTATTTATTAAACATGGAAAAGAAGAAAAAGGAAGGTGAAGACTAAAGAATATTTGTGCTTATTCCAGTCAGTACCTGCCTCCCCTCCCTCAATTTATAGGTCTTTGAAGAGCAGTTTGTACTGTAATTGCTGGTAGTTAGTGTAGGCAGCTCGTAGGTCTACCCTATTGGTTACTACCTTACTAGGTATGTCAGTTAGTTTAGAAGAGTAAATGGACTATCTTAATTAAGTTTTGGGGTAGTAGGAAACATTTTCCCACTAAATGTTGATAGACATGGAAATTAATTTGATCAGGCAAAGTTAAAACTACTGAGATGCCTGGGGTTGTGGCTGCTTTAAAATTCCTTGGGTGACTAATAGTGGGTCATGTTTGAATGGTTTTTAGATTTTCAAATGTCGTAAAACCACTGAGGAACTTATGTTTTTTGTTTAAGGGATGTAGTAGCTAATCTGAAACAATTCTTTTTATGTGGGTTGGTTAATTTATATTTAAAGGAGTTGAAGAAGTATTTTTTCTTCGAGACAGTCTCAAGCTGTTGCTTACAAGTCTTATCAGCCTTATGACGTTGAAGGTTGTAGACTATTAAATGCCAAAGAGTAGTTGAGCAAATAAATAAATGCTCAAAAAAGTGAAAGACCAATAAAGTCAATTCCATAACAGAAGCAAAGACCTATTTTGCCATGACTTTAGGTTGTCATTCTTGTGTGACAGTAGGTCATTGATTAGAGTGGAAAATGAAATGACAAAGTGTGGGCTTGGCACCCGTAGTTCAGTGGTTAGGGCACCAGCCACATACACTGAGGCTGGTGGTGGGTTCGAACCCGGCCCGGGGCAAGCTAAACAACAATGACAACTGCAACCAAAAAATAACGGGGCCTTGTGGCAGGCACCTATAGTTCCAGCTACTTGGGAGGCTAAGGCAAGAGAATCTCTTAAGCCCAACAGTTTGAGGTTGCCGTAAGCTGTGATACATGGCCCTCTACCGAGGACAACATAGTGAGACTCTCTTACCAAAAAAAAAGAGAAATCAGAGTGTGAATGGTTCAGGAGAACCCAACACACCTCTCAGAAAAGAATGTTTCTCCTCATCTACTATCTTTAAAGGATGAATGTACTATAGGGTATTACAGTCTCTGTCTTTTTGCCAGGGTCCAAAAACTTAGCCTCAGTATGCCTATCAGACAGAATCTGAGGGTGCTGGTATATTAGTAATTACTGTTTATATGACATAATATTTATAAACTCATTATAAATATTACATATACTGTATATTTACAAGGTGAAATAAATATGCATTAAAAGGCTGCTTATTGCAAACATGTATTACTATATTATCTATGAAAATATTTTCATTTTTTTGGCTTGACGCCTGTGGCTCAAGCTGCTAAGGCACATAGACCAGAGCTGGTGGGTTCGAATCCAGCCCAGGCCTGCCAAACAACAATGGCAACTGCAACTAAAAAATGGCCAGGCATTGTGGTGGGTGCCTGTGGTCCCAGCTACTTGGGAGGCCGAGGCATGAGAATTGCTTTAAGCCCAAGAGTTGGAGGTTGCTATGAGCTATGATGCCACAGCACTCTACCCAGGGCGACAGCTTGAGGCTCTGTCTCAAAAAAAAAAAAAAAAGAAAAGATTTTCAATTTTTGAATAAAAATTTCAAAATGAAAACTAAAATGTATAATGTGATAATGTAGGGTTTTTTTGGTTTGTTTGTTTATTTGGTCTGAGATTTAATAATGGTTGTTTTCTTTTGCAGTGGAATCAAATACATTGTCTTTCTCATTAAATTCTTTTAGAACCAGCCTAATTCAAGGCTTTAAGAGGTAAGATGACTAACTTAAATGTTCTTTACCTAAATACGGTCTGATTTATCTTGTCTTTTTGACTTATTGCATGAGGAAAAATATGTATTTTCCAAAATACTTCTGGTATACCTGAAATAACCTTATCTGGTTTATTTCTCCTTTTAAGTGGTTAGATTAACTACTTAGTAGCTAGGCAGCCTTGGTGTCATCTTTTTCATGAAATGTACACAGATTTGGTAAAGATGCTATCTCTAAGGAGAAAGTGCTGTTTGAGGTATAGACAAATTTACATGTATATTCACTTTATTCTTTGAGAATTTAATTATAAGATGACTTATTCATTATTGTATTATTCTCCTCTGTGTGCTTAGGGCATGTTAGTGACTTTGCCCTTGTAATTTTCTTATTTTCAAAATATTTAAACATCAAGAAAAGTGTTAAAAAAAACAGTAAAAGGACCACCTATAGACCGTTTACCTAAATTCATCAATTTGTTACTATTTTGTCATATTTACTTACATTCTTTTTGTTGTTTTTTTTTTTTTTTTTTTTTGAGACAGTCTCACTATATTGCCCAGTCCACAGCAACCTCAAACTCCTTGGGCTTAAGCAAGTCTCTTGCCTCAGCCTCTCAAATAGCTAGGACTATGGGCGCCCACCACAAGGCCTGGCTTTTTTGTTGTTGTTGTTATTGTTGTCATTGTTGTTTAGCAGGCCTGGGCCGGGTTCGAACCTGCCAACCCTGCTGCATGTGGCCGGTGCCCTATCCACTGAGCTATGGGCGCCGAGCCTACTTACATTCTTATACACGTCTTAGTCACCCAGGCTGGAGTGCAATAGAGTCATTAGAGCTCACTGCAACCTCAAACTGCTAGGCTTGAGAGATTCTCCCATCCCAGCCTCCAGAGTAGCTGGTACTACAGGCCTATACTCACCATGCCCAACTCATTTTTTTTTTTCTTCAATGGACAGGGTCTCACTATGTTGCTCAGGCTCAACTCCTGGCCTCAAGGGATCCTCCCATTTCCCAAAGTACTGGGTTACAGGTGCAAGTCACCATGCCCAGCATCTCACATGCTCTATGTGCAAAGTGTGTGTGTGTGTGTGTATACACTCAGAAATGTGATGTACATTTTTTTTTTAATCAACTTGAAGTTGTAGACATGGCACTGAATCTTTCAGCACGTATCTCTTAGGGATAAGGTTATCATCTATATATCCTAATATCAATATCACTCTTAAAAAATATAACAACAGGGCAGCACCTGTCGCTCAGTGGGTAGGGCATTGGCCCCATATACTAAGGGGGGCAGGTTTGAACCCAGCCCCGGCCAAACTGCAACAAAAAAATAGCCGGGCATTGTAGTGAGTGCCTGTAGTCCTAGCTACTCGGAAGGCTGAGGCAAGAGAATCACCTAAGCCTAGGAGTTGGAGGTTGCCGTGAGCTGTGATGTGACAGCACTCTACTGAGGGCGATAAAGTGAAACGCTGTCTCTTAAAAAAGAAAAAAAAAAAAATATATATATATATATATAAACAACAACAAATAACCCCATGTTATCAGCTGATACACATAGTTCATATTCAGATTTTCACAGTTCTCAAAATTTCTCAAGTTCATGCACTGCATTTGATTGCTATGTCTCTTTAATCTCTTAATCCAAGGTAGTTCCTTTACCTTTTTTATTTTTTTGTGATAATTGGTTTTTTTTGGTTTGTTTCTTTGTCACTGTTAAAGAACCTATGCTAGTTCCCTACATTTTGTATTTGTCTGATTTTTCTTCTCATAATGAAACTCAGATTAAACATTTTTAGCAATACTCCAGAGGTTATGGGCACTTCTTATTGTATCACATGAAGGAATATAAAGTCAGGTGTTAGACATCGATGCCAGGTAAGTTTGATCACTTTGTATGATGAGGGTTCCCACATCCCCTCCTTGAAAAGGAAGTTCTTTCCCTTTGTAATTAGTAAGAATTTTAGGGGGTGATACTTTAAGATAATCTATCCTGTTTTCCAAGAACTGAAAGGTTTTAGCAGCCATTGGTAAGCCTTGCTGAATCAGATATTAACACTGGTGGCTGCAAAAAGGATGAGTTTCCAAGTGTGTTATTGCTTCCATGTTTATACCTCAGTAATCTCTATACTGTTCAATGCTGAGCGCAGTGGAGTTTGCCATAACACCTTCACTGTAGGCAAGAAGAGTTAGAAAAGTAGGTGGCATCGTATGTTGCTGCCCTTCCAGTGAAGTTCTCATCTTTTTGGTAATAGTTCTGTGTATTTAAAAGAAAAAAAAAGACAATGTTCAGGCCTTTAAAAATAACAATTGAGAAGTATAGAATACATAATCAAATAGAGAACATGATCGTACATTTTTCTTCCTTCTTGAACACACAGAGTTAGAAATGGTAGATGTGGCTCGGCGCCTGTGGCTCAACCGGCTAGGGCGCCAGCCGCGTACACCTAGGGTGGCGGGTTCGAATCCCCAGCCCGGACCCGCCAAACAACAATGAC
>NW_003852419.1:2344563-2374105 GCF_000181295.1 Otolemur garnettii | reverse complement strand
GGGGTAAGTATTTGTTTCTTGTTATTTGTGTCCCTTCCTTCAGGTATCACTATTTTCTACTGCCTGTTGTCTAATGTCTGAAACTACTGTTTCTGGTTTCTAACTTGTTTAAGATAAATACAGTTCCCATTGTGGGCTATCATCGCTGGGAAGTGGGAAAGTTTAGAATTTTTTCATAAAATAAATGGTAAAGTGGTATGTCAGGAGTCTCCAAGACTACCCTTAATTTCAGTGATTTCTTGGAATACTCACAGGATTTGGCAAGTACTCAGCCTGTAGTTGTACTCATGGCTAAGATATTTTACAGGCTACAAAGCAACATTAGCAAAGGGAAAAAGCACACACTGGAACCCAGAAGCAAGCGTCCGAGAGTCCTCCCCTAGTGGACTCATAGGACACGCTTAATTCCTCCAGCAGTGAGTTCTGATAACACATGAAATGTGGATAAGGGCAGCTCACCTCAGCCCAGAAATCTGAGGTTTTGGGGGGTGCTTTTTTTTGTAGTTTTTGGCCAGGGCTGGGTTTGAACCCACCACCTCTGCTGTATGGAGCCAGCACCCTTCCTTTGAGCCACAGGCGCTGCCCCGAATCAAGGTTTTTATTGGATCAGCCATGTAGGTACTTTCCACTTAGCATGCACCAAAACTGCAGACTCCTAGAAGGAAAGAATTTCTTCCCCTGTATCCTTCTATATTTTTCTCTGTATAGAAGCATTGATAGGGAATGGTAGAACCCTCCTGAAATCTGAGTTCCCAAGAACAGCAGTCCCAGGTCTGCAGTGTTAACTCCTTTCCGCACAGATGATGAGAGCTGAATAAAGACTTTGGCAGTAGAAATAATGAGACATGTAGACTTGGCCCTGTGGCTCATGCCTGTGATCATAATACTCTGGGAGGCCAAGTCAGGAGGATCTCTTAAGGTTAGGAGTTTAAAACCAGTGTGAACAAGAGTGACTCCATCTCTCCTAAAATAGAAAAGTTAGCTGGGTGTTGTGGCAGGTGCATGTGGTCCCAGCTACTTGGGAGGATGTGGCATGAGGATTGCTTGAACCCAGTCTGGGGCAACAGAATAAGTCTCTTTCTCTCTGAAAAAAAAAAATTACCTCGCATATGTCTTTCTGTATTTTTCTCTGTATGAAAACAGACACCTGTAAAAGGCATTTAGGGTTTTCTTCTCCCCAAAAATAAAATGTGATATAGTCTTCTGGTCTTCATTTTTCACTTAACAATACTGCATGGACACCCTCTTGTTTCACTGATATAAATCTAATTGCTTATTAATACCTGGAGAGAAGATGGCATGGTACATGAGTATACCATAATTTCTCAACCACTCCCTTATTGATGGACTCAGATTGTTACTAAATTTTTGCCACAAACAAAAAATCCAAAGTGCTGCATTAAATATTATGTACGTATACCTGTATACTAGTTTTTCTCTCCTTAATGGCTAGAACCTAAAAAAGTCGTTTCTATTTCAAAGGGTATGTGTATTCTTTAATAATGACTGCCATGTTATTTTCCAAAAGCAGCTGTTATTAGCTCAGACTGACAATTCACACTTCTACCAGCAATGTATGGAAGTACTCCTTTGCCTGCCAAATTATAGGTCCTGGACACGATAATGCTTTTTGATTTTGACATAGCTGATACATGATAAATGTCTCTCAGTGAATGATTTGGAATTTTCATCTTTCTAACTATCAAGCAGAGTTAGAACACATATTCATAAGCTTATTGGATGTTTTAAAATTAATTTATAAGATAGTATATGTTAGGGATATTTATTTTTAAAGTCATAAGCATTCACCAACAGGCACCCAACCGAGTTCTGTTTTTTTTAAACCTTGTAAAGAGATGAGAGGAAAATCTTCTCAGAAGATCCCGGGGAGTTACTGAAAGGAATCAGTGAAGAAAAGGAGAAGAGATAGAGCAAGAACCAGTAGAGTCTCAAAGCCAGAGCAGGTTTTTCATTTTTACTTTGAAAGGGACAAATGCTGCGCATATTCATGTTGTACATGCGATATTTCGATAGATACAGTGTACAGTGATCGGGTGACGGCAATGAGCATGTCCAGCATCTTTTTTTTTTTTTTTAAATAGGTTATCTTTTATTAGTAAGTAGTAGGTATTCTTTTTTTTTTTTTGGCCAGGGCTGTGTTTGAACCCGCCGCCTCCAGCATATGGGACCAGCACCCTACCCTTTTGAGCCACAGACGCTGCCCCATATCCCGCATGGTAAACATTTCTCATGGAAGTGTTAAGAAAGGAGAGTGTAGTCCATGTTATAAGCTACAGAGGTATATGGAAGACAGGCCTGAAGAAAGAGGGTGGTGGCTGTGGTATTGGTAAAGACGGCTGCTGAGTGTCTTTGAGAGAAGCGTTTTGATAGTACTGTAGTGAAGGAAACCCAGACTGGAAGCTGAGAGGTTCTTGGTGCTTTGTTTTGTTTTTTAGTGTTAGGATTATATGACTGAGTTTATCTTCTTTCAGAGTATATTTGCATTTCCATTTGAATTGATACTTGGTCATTTTCCTATTTGTTAGTTCCTAAGATGCTTAATCGGTTCCTGGGTTTTAAAGTAGCTATATATTGATACAGTTTTTAAACTGGTTCACAAAGGGCCTGCCACCCAGGACCCTTTAGTGTTTGTTTGCACAGTTGCAAATTCCTTTTTGTTCTTGCCATAGTCTTAGTAAGAACAAGTTTTAACTAATCCCTTTAAATATGTAGGCTCTAAAACTGTATTTTGTTGATTAATTTTTCTTGTTGTAGAGACTGAAAAAATGTTAGGCTTCGGTAACTTGGCATTATTTATAAGAATATGTGCAAAATTTAAAGCATTTGTATGACTAGAAGTGATCTTTTTTCCCCTTCTACCCCCCAAAACTACTAAATATTCAAAATGTAATCGATGTAATTACAATCCATTACCCCAGCATTAATGGAGCCAAGCTATTCTTTTGTTTGATGTCAAGTCAAATAGTATATATATTTTAAAATCCCTTTGATGGTACATGCAGTATAGTTATTGAAACAGTCACCTGTCTTGTGCTCTTCAGGGTCATGTTGTACTATAGCAACTTTAGAATTGGCTGAGTGGGTAGGAGAAAACTTGAGTACTGATTGACATTGAATCACAGGTCAATTGTGTCCTTGCCAATAAGAGTTAACTACCTGCAACTCTTGTAATTATTAGCACACAAGAGATTCACCAAAAGCCACTCCTGGCCAAAAATAATTATTCGGAGTTAGTCATCTAAGACTTTTTTTTTTTGGAGATAGAGCCTCAAGCTGTCACCCTGGGTAGACTGCTGTGGCATCACAGCTCACAACAACCTCCAGCTCCTGGGCTCAAGCAATTCTCCTGCCTCCACCTCCCAAGTAGCTGGAACTACAGGCACCCGCCACAACACCTGGCTATTTTTTGGTTGCAGCTGTCATTGTTTGGCGGGCCCAGGCTGGATTCGAACCTGTTAGCTCAGGTGTATGTGGCTGTCACCTTAGCCACTTGAGCCACAGGCGCCAAGCCAGACATCTAAGACTTTTAAAGAATATTACAATTAGATACCCTAGTCACTTTAGGTAAACCTGAAGAAAATTTGGATATACTGTCTGTACCCATTGGAATACAAATTTTGGAACAGTTACCTACCTTTAGTAAAACCTGCCTAAAAGAAGCAGGGAAGAAGTGGTAGTTTCTAGCATGTGGTCTGCAGCCTGTTTTGGCCCGCATTTGTTTTTTAAGCTACCCCACAATAGTTTTGGAAAACACAGTTTTCTTCATCTTTTGGGAGCAGTATTTAAGTGGCAAGCCAGTATGTCTGTAAATGGATAAGCTCAGGAGTTGGTAATTGAATACCGACCAAGTATAATGCCTTCCTGGAGTTTTCCATTTTATAAATTGTCTGTTAACATATATAGGCAAAGTCACTTGTAGGAAAACTGTTTAAATTCTTTACTGCTTAATGAGGGTGAGATTATTCAAGATCATTAGGGCATTTTTACTTTTAAACTTTTTAAAGATGGCTAATTATATGGGCATTGTAAAGGGCATTTAGATCTAATAAGTTAGTGAAAAATTCAGTGTGAGATGATGTTTAGTGTGATTAAGACTTTTCTTTCCTCCTAACTATACCAGTACTTGAAATTCAAATGAGAGAAAGGGCAGTATGCATTTTATGTATTACTGAAACTCCACTACTGGGAATATTGAGTCACTTTTTTTTTTTTTTTTTTTTGTAGAGACAGAGTCTTATTTTATTGCCCTCAGTAGAGTGCCATGGCACCACACAGCTCACAGCAACCTCCAACTCCTGGGCTTAGGCGATTCTCTTGCTTCAACCTCCCTTGTAGCTGGGACTGCAGGCGCCTGCTACAATGCCTTGCTAATTTTTTGTTACAGTTTGACTGGGGCCGAGTTTGAACCCTCCACCCTCAGTATGTGGAGCCAGAACCCTACCCACTGAGCCACAGGCGCCGCCCAATATCAAGTCACTTTTAAGAGACAAAGTAGCCCTGATACTAGGTCAGAATTTGGTTGTGAATATAAAATACCTAAAAGAGAAATGCCTCACACTTTGCTTGGAGGCGTATAAGCCTTTGTAAGTACATGGAAAATCAGAACTGTGATGAACAGAGATTTTCTGACCCAGTGGCAATAGTTTGCTGTTGCTTCTTCCATGTTGGGGAAAAAAACACTTTTTTTTTCTTGTTTGTTTGTTTTGTTTTGTTTGAGAGGTAGTCTCACTTTGTTGCCCTTGGTAGAGTTCGTGGCATCACAGCTCACAGCAACCTCAACATCTTGGGCTCACGTGATTCTCCTGCCTCAGCCTCCCAAGTAGCTGGGACTACAGGTGCCCGCCACAACGCTGGGCTATATTTTAGAGACAGGGTCTCACTCTGTCTCAGGCTGGTCTCAAACTTGTGAGCTCAGGCTGTCCACCTGCCTATGCCTCCCAAGTGCTAAGATTACAGGTGTGAGCCACCGCCCCCAGCTCAAAACCCCAGGTTTTTGATCCTAAAGCTCATAGGACTAAACTAGACCAAATAGCCCTATTGCAGTCACCAAGTTTAATGTCAGATTTTAAGGTCCTCTTTTCAGTCAGTGGGTAAGGCTCCTGACCTCTTCAGAATTGAGTTCTAGAATTATGTGTTTGCTCTTAATTGCTTACTAATCATTGTTGAAAAGGAGCTAGGGGCTCAGGCAAAAGAAGTAATGAGGATGTCATCAGTTAGTGGTTTTCAGATATCTGTGTCTTGTGTATTCTATTGTTTTCTGTTGGTCTCTTTGTCTCTGTGATTTGAACTCCATTTCTGCCTTCATACATGTAAGCTGAGCTCCTTGCTAGATGGCCACAGCTTCCACTGTGGTTATTTTCCTTGCTTGACACCATACTCTTCTTTTGTTGTTTTGTTTGGTTTAGAAATGGGTTGTCATGATGTTGCCCTTGGGCGCCTTGACCTCCTGGTCTCCAATGTTCCTCCTGACTCAGCCTTCTGAGTGGCTAAGACTACAGGTGCACACCACTGCTCCCAGTACTTGACACCATGGTTTTATTTTTGAGACAGTTTCACGTTATCTCCCTCAGTAGAGAGCTGTGGTGTCACAGCTTACCACAACCTCAAACTCTTGGGTTAAAGCAAGTCTCTTGCCTCAACCTCCCAAGTAGCTGGGACTGTAAGTACCCGCCACAACACCCGGCTATTTTTGTTGTTGTTGGAGTTGTCATTGTTGTTTAGCAGGTGTGGGTTGGGTTCAAGCCCACCTGCCTCAGTGTGTGTGGCCAGTGCCCTAACCACTGAGCTATAGGCACTGAGCCCTGACAACATATTGTTTTGTTTTGTTTTGTTGAAGTTTTTGGCCGGGGCTGGGTTTGAACCTGCCACCTCCGGTATATGGGGCCAGTGCCCTACTCCTTTGAGGCAGAGGTGCCATCTGACACCATATTCTTGATGCTATTCTGTTTCACATTGGAGGAGAAAAGTTGAATATGCCTCATTCAACTTTGTCTTAAATATTATGTGAAGTAAAATATTTTGTGATTTTTTTTTTTAAACCACAATTTCATAGGTAATGCAGGTCAAATGTGTATGTGTTTGTATGAGTTCTTAAAGATAATGCAGAAGCATTTTTACAAAGAGAAGAAAAGTTGGGGAAGGATTGAAAGGGCTTGGGAAGCATATATGTATATACCAAAGGCAAATTGAAGACAGGATCTGTTGATAAAGTTTAAAATTTGTTGAGATGGTAAGCTTTTAGATAGAGCTCATTTAAGTCAGGGTTCTGCATTTTATTTGTTTTATATGCTGTGTGATCATGGCAAGTTAATTAACATTTGACTGTCTCCGTTTTTTAATATATACAATGGAAATATCTAAGCGGCTCTGATGCTTTGTCAATGCTATGAAAAGTGTCTTTTTGTAGTAGGCCCTATCTCTGTCTCTAAAGAAGCTTTGAAAAGTTCTGAAAGGATTATTTTACAAGTACAGTAGAATTTCTGTAAGTTGACTACCCCAGGGACTGTGTAATAAACTGATCAACATGTGGAAGTGGTCAACATAGGAAACGAGGCCTGCTGTACTGACACATACATGTCTGGTCTATGAAAATTAGGTTAATTTAAAGAGGTGGTCAGGGTAGGGAGATGGTCTACCATGGAGGTTCTACTGTATTTTCATTTCCAGACTGTTTGTAGGTGTTAACATTGCTATATGAAATTTATAAAAACTATTGTTAAAGTTGCCCAGGTTTTGTAGACTCTTCCATCTATGATAGGGGTAGAATGTCAAGGTTCCTTCGTGATTTGGCAACATTTTTCTTTCAAATTCTGTTATCTACTTGAAAAACCTCACTTAAAAGCTGCAAATAGCCCTCACAGGAGCTGGTTTCTTCAAACCTGTTATTCAAACAGGAAGAAAGGTGTAAATGGAATTAGATATAGAGCAAACAGTTATCGTCTCAAGTCTGTTTCCTCAAAAACCTCTTTTGGTTGTGGGCAGACAAGAAGGCAAGAATTAATTTAATTTATCCAAGGCTTGCCGCCAAACTGCCTGGGTTCAAACTGGCCCCACTGTTTTATTAGTGGTCAGAACTTGGAACTTTTATTTTTACTTTTTTAATTGTGAACTGTATTGTATGTAAAGGAGTGTTGAAGTTTTAGAGGAGTATCTAAAACTTAAATGTACTGTATAAAAAAAGGAAACAATACCTCTTCTCCACCACTGAGATTAGGAACTGGAATGTCAGTGGTACCTGAAAATCCATTTTATCCTTTTTAGCATTTCTCCCTTATATTCAGATTCCAGTTCTGGGATAAATGCTAGGTGTCATTTCTCTTCAATTTTCTCTAGTACTTAAAGTTCTTCAGTGTTTGTTTTTTATGGCATTAACATTTTTGAAGTCTACTGGCATAGTCCTTCAGTCCCCTCCCTCCAGCCCCCAATTAGCGTCACGTTATACATCCCACACTGGACTACCACGGTGACAGTCTGTTTTCTTAGAAAATTATCAGTATATGCTAAAGACCTGTTAATTTTGATCATCTAGTCAAGGTGTTCAATTTCTTTGTTATGTAGTTACAGTTTTTCCCATTACAAGTAACAAGCAGCCTGTGGGCAGTCACTTTGAGACCATGCAAATATCCTGCTCCATCAAACTTGAACTCCAAATGGAGGGGTGGTTCTTTAATTATTCTTGCCCAAATTGGTCTTTATTTTGAAGATTCAGATAGGTGAGGGTCAACCATTCTCAATTCCCTTGTCCTGAAAATTCGAATTCATTTTGCCAATATTTATATGCTTATTTAGTTTTAAGAGTTTGATCTGAAGATATTATATAAAATAATAGTGCAATTTACCTTAAAATGTTTTGTAATCTCTGGGTTCATTTTCAATCCTTTGCTGCCCTCTGCAGGTCTATGAATATAAATCTTTGGAGCAAGGTAAGTGCTCTTAATATTGCAAATCATAAGGTGGTGTATAAAAAACTAAAAACAAAAGTTTTAATAGCATCACACATTTAGAATGTACGATCATAAGTTTATGAATTTAGAATCTTGAAATTGGTAGTTTTAAAAAAGCATGAAATTTCTTCTTGAAGCAGTCTTTGACTTAGTCTCAAATTCTTAATAAGGTTTTTAAGTTTTTCAAATGAAAGCTGTTACAATTATTATAGTGACATTTCACCATACAGATTTAATAATTAATTTTCTTAATGTGCATGTGCTTATAGATATGAATGATGCAGAGACCAACTTTATACTCCTACCTTTTAAAGAAATTAACTGATTTTATGCAGAAAGTAGAATTCTATGAAAGATTTTTAGCTTAATTAAATCATAATGCACAATTATTACTTGGAATCCCCATTTTAAGTATTTTTTAAATGTTAATTTCTATATCTAGTATTACTTGAACTGCCATTTGAATTATATAGTCCATTCTAATATATAGTTGGGATACTTATATCTAGAAATAATTATTTTTTTGATTAGAGATATTTTCATTATTTATTCATTACTTTTATCCAAAATTTGGTATGAAATGTGACTGGCTTACATCTAATACGTAGCTACAACTTCTGGTAGAATTTACTGTCTTTTGTGTGTTATTTTTTATTTATTTAATTTAATTTTTTTCCCCAAAAGTACATGTTAGATTCAGCTATATGTGTATTTTTTTTTAAACTTACCCTTTTATAGTGTAGAATTTAGAGGTTTTTATTATTATATTTTTTTTTTTGGTTTTTGGCCAGGGCTGGGTTTGAATCCACCACCTCTGGCATAAGGGGCCGGTTCCCTACTCCTTGAGCCACAGACGCCGCCGTATATGTGTATTTTTTAAAAAACAGTTTGTAGGTGAGGATTTCTGTGTTTTGCTTTTCTTTTGAACACTTCTTGTTTCTGCTTTAGATGCCTTTTGAATTGCCATTAACTGCAGCATGATTTTCATGGTGGCATATGATCAGTTTTGCCTAATTTTCCATAGTAGCAAATAAATAGTAGTAGAAATTACTACAGTATGAGTTGTTAACACTTAGACCAGGCACTGCTTTAAGAGCAAATAAGCATAGTTGTAGAATACACATAACGTAGTTCAGAATTCCTGACTTTTATCACTTTGGACAACTACCATATGTTTCTGTTCTTATTATCTTCAGCCTAAGGATATACAGTCAAATACTGTATTTAAAGATCTAAGTCAATATATAAGTTGTGTAATAGTTTTTATTATAAGATACATTTGAATTTTTTAAGTTAAAGTTTTACAGTTAGATTTAACTTTGAAAAATAAGTGTTCTGTATGTCTTAGTGTTTGTGAATTCAATTGATAGGAATAAGTGAGAACAAACATGGTACATCTTTTGACCCGTTTTGATTTAGAGCCATTAAGATGAATGGAAAATTGTCACTGAAATAACTAAAAGCCAGGTTATTTAGTGGTTTGATGGTTCAAGATATTTTGCATTATTATTTCAGAAAAGTTTTATTTAAGAAGTGGAAACTTGTCCACGTTCAACAAGACCAAAAGCAATATTAGGGGAAGTAGTTTGGGTTGATAATTCCTATCAGCTACTTTCGATGTATAGCAATTCATTTAAAGTGATGTTTACATACCACTTTACAAATCAATTTAGAAGCTTTCTTTGTGACATTTCAGAAAACATTGCAGTTTTCCTTCAACATGGTTTTATTTTTAAAAGATAAACCTATGATTTCAAAACAAAACAATCTCCTTGGTGGGTGGCGGCGTTGTTGAATTACTGTGATATAGAGTATCTTACTGGGGAGAGGCTTTATTATTTCAAGAATTCAATTTCAGATTGTATTTGTTCTTGTTTGCTTCTCTTGCTGCAATGCATGGGTTTTCTGTCTTACCAGATAACAGAATTGTTGTACAAGGATGGACGATATTGCCAGGAACCTACAGGACCATCGGGTAGCGTTTCAATTTCAATGATTGTAACTTATCCACAAATCCATTCTTCTGGGTAATGATGTGCTAGAAGGATTATAGCAGTAAACATTTATTTTTGATAGTGAAATTTGAAAACATTTGGTTATAAATGTTGATATTGATAACCACATGTTGAGATCCGAGATATTTTCTTTTATTACTATTTTTTCAAGGCATGGTTGGTAAACTTTTTCTATTCAAATATGAGGAACTGTTTCTTATAGCACCTTCGGAAATAGTCTTCAAAATCAGTGATTCTTAATATTTATGTGGTTTTAGTGTTTTGGAGATGTAGTTAATTTTAAATATACAAAGTAGGAAAATAGTCTTGTCGTTTTTTCCCACTTAAATATAGTTTATTACCCAAAATGCTTTATTTTGACATTTAATGATTTTCATTTTTCGTGTAATGAGGCTTAGACTATGTAGTTTTCTGTAAGAAGTAAGTACCCTTCCAGAAAGTTCAAATTTTCTATCCTAGGTATTAACACGTGGCCCTATATATTTTATGCTTGAATGCATAGGAAAATTACTGTTGTTATAAAACATCTGTGTTAATCTTGGTTTTTCATTGGCTAATAGGTAGCTCTCCACAGGATTACTGTATCTGCTTATTAAAATTATTTAACTTTCTATACTCAGCCTTTAAAAATTCTTTCTAATGTTACGTGCTTCTCTAAATACTGTCCACAAAAAAACTAGTATAGAAATGTGTATAAGACATTTATTTATTCTTAGTACTTGCAGTTTGGACAGGAGAGGGGTAAGGCCTTGGGCAGGACCGCTTCTGTCACAGAGCGGCAGAAAAAAAATAGACTGAAGTAAGATTCAGTACTGAAAAGCTGTCACTCGGTCTGAAAATAATTAATATTCCTTTCACTCACCAGTTAGATATGTGCTCCCAAACCACATAATCTCTATGCCTCAGTGATCATTGTTGCCATTTCAGAGCCTCTCATCAGGGTGACATCTCACACCAAAATGATTTCTTATAAATTAATCTTGATAACATGACAGTCTTGGTAATTTTAGTGGAATGCTTTCTCTTGTTTTTTTCCACAGAAGCTGTTGGCTATTTTCTTTATAACTTGATTGACAGCATGAGTGACTCAGAGGTACAGGCCAAGGAGGAGCATTTGAGACAATACTTCCATCAGCTGAAGGAGATGGTACCATTTCATTTTTTGCTATATAATGCCTGTCCTGCCTGACATGTATCTATTAGATTTGAAATTGCTGCTTTTAAGTACAACCAGACCACTTCTCAATGACATGCAAGAGTTGGAGACTTAAATTATGTCTGAGATAATTTCTGTTAGACAAATTTCAGTTTAGTTGTCTAAAAAACTCAGGGGTGTCCCCCCCCTTTTCTTCTCACAGAATGTGAAAATTCCTGAAAATATCTACAGAGGCATTCGCAATCTACTGGATAGCTACCACGTTCCTGAATTAATTAAGGTGTGTGTGAAATAGTAATCAGCTTGATAAAATGGGTAATTTATATATAAAAGCGTGTTGTGATTTTATTTAAATATGATGCTTTTGATCAAAAAAATATTATTTCAACGACAACCAATAAAATAAAGCTTCTCCTTGATTGTAAATGCTATTTATATATTGAAGAATACATTTAAAACATTAATTATAATGATTAGTAAAGTATAAATAAAATTAATGCATAATTTTGGAAAGATGGAAAAGTAGCATTAAAATGAGGTGAGACTTCCAAAGTTTTATTTTGAAATTTGCTAATATATTTTCCCATGTTTTCTAATTGTATGATAATTTAAATCCCAATTTTAGGATGTTTATGTGTTGGTTGAAAGAGAGAAGATAGACTCTCGAAAAGTAAGTAGACTTTGGAAGTGGATTCTAAATGTTAAAATAACCATATTTAATGGTAATTCTAGCCTGTGTCTTTATAAAAGCAATGGTTCCTAACGTATTTTTATCATCTTTATACCCCTAGGAAGTTGGTAAAAACCCATCTCAGAAAAATTGACACATCTAACAAATTTGCGTATAGTCTCAGGAGGTTCATAAACCCCTTGCGTCTACACATGGAACTCCCAACTAATATTCCTGGTAGCATAGATGACATTTAGGAAAGCAGAGAGTAAAGTCAGTTTAAGGGAAAGAGTGAAAAGGCATGCATTTTCTTTTTTTTTTTTTTTTTTTGGTGAACTTTTTTCCTTTTTTCTTTCCATTTCTATAGACTGTGCAACTCAAATCATCTGATTTGGAGTCTACACTTGAAAAACTAAAAGCTGAAAATCAACCTATAGGAGATGTCCTAAAGCAACTCATATTAGTGCTTTGTTCAGAAGAGGTAATATTTGTTTAAATATTTTAATAAGTTATTAAGGTAAAAATTTCTTTATAGATGAACAGTAAACAAAACCAAAAATAGTCTTTATAATTTTTACAATTGATTATTTTATGCCATGCTTGTAAAGGATGCAATTAAATGAAAGGTTAACTAATTTCAGCTACACCTTGAATGGCATGTTTTCGGGTTGCTGTAGTTTGTTTACAATAATCTGCAAAGTGAATGATAGTAACAACCGTGATAGGTTTATCATACATGCCAAATGTCCTTTCAAGCCATGGCTCCGGTCTCTTATATCTAGATTGTCAAGCAACTGATACATGCAGTAGTCATTTGCAAGTCAAATATAACTAGGTTGTTAATGCAGGGATTGAAATTCCATTTTCCTCCTGGAAAAAAGCTCTTTCTGAGATAAAGGGTCTCTTGCCTTTTTTCAGCAGGCGTCCAGCTGTACTTTGTGTTCATTTTAGTGGGTGTCTGCAATTTGTGGGATGTCACTATAGACTTTTTTTCAGTTTCTAGTTCAATGTGATTTGGTCGTAAGCCTGTGGTTTTAGGGGAAAAATGTTATAACTAACCCTGAGATTATAATATGATACTGTTAAATTCTAAAATCTTTCTTCACATTACGTGGGTGCTAAACTAGACTGTGGGAACTGTTCAGTGATACACAGTTCTGTGTTTGGAAATTGGACTGTGAGTCGGGGTCGATTTGGGAATTATTTGATCTTTAAGTCTATAATAATACCATACCAAAACCGAAAACAACAAACTTGGTATCAGTAATATTCTCTTTCATATTACAAATAACTCATCTTTTAACCTTTTCATATATATTTGACTTGTCTGCTTTATAAAAGGGGAATGAAAATACCAAAGGACAGGGTCAATCGATAACATGAAACCATTTATTTTAAAAGTACTATTAACTTTTTCTGAACTCTAAACATTAAAAATAAATTTCTGACATTTTTTACCTTTACATTGGTTACTTCTTTTTTACTTCTCTTTTATTTTAGAATATGCAAAAAGCCCTTGAATTGAAAGCAAAATATGCATCTGACATGGTTTTTGGTGGCTATGCAGCTTTAATAAATTTGTGTTGTCGACACAGTAATGCAGAAGAAGCATTGAACTTGAAACAAGAATTGTGAGTACCTTGCCACTGAAACAGGTCATCAACATTTATTCTGAAATATAGCCGTTTGATAGCTTACCTAGATTTAATATTACTCTCTTACATAATGTAATTTTTAAAAATTCTTGTGTTGTCAGTGTTTCTGAAATTTCATAGTATATATATCTTTGATTAATTGTGGCTTATTTTCATCAGGGTGTCTTTGTTTGTGTGTTAAGACCTTTAGTCCTTAAAGCTGAAGTTTTTTTCCACTAATTATACATTTGCCTATCACAACAGTGGTGATGGAAACTGTTACACAGTTTCATAACATTTTCTTTTCTGTATTGTAGTGTAAACAGAATTTTGTCTGTTTCTCAGATATCTTTGGCTTCCTATCCTGATAGTTTTATCAGATAAAATGTGTCTTGGGGTATTTCAGTATTGGCGGTAAAGGTTAGAATCACATAAAGCCAGAGTTTCTTCCTTAGTGTGCTCTGCAGATGGAGTGGTACCATAGATGTATCTACCGTTAGAAGTTTTACTTCTAGTCACTTTGAATATAATCATGTGTGCTTTTCTACATGACTTCAAAAAGAAATCATTAAGTGTAGAAGAAGCCAATGTTAATAACAAGCTGATTGATGAGCTTTTGAAAAATGATACTATGGATATTGCAGTTCTTTTGCAGTTAGTTGACTTTTTACCATAATATTAATTTTTAGAGACCGTTTAGATTCATCTGCTGTCCTTCACACCAGGACGTATGTAGAGCTCGTAAAAGTATTGGGAAAGCATGGCAAACTCCAAGGTAAGCCTCAGCACATAAAGGAAATATGTGATGCAGGTATCCTGCCACTGGAATAACATGTGAATTGATACTAATGGTATATCATGTCATGCAAAGTGCTTGAACACTTTGCATACAAATTTGCATGTGAATCCAACCAGAGCTGCATGGACAGTGTAGCCCATTAGTTTTAATGGATTGGCAAGCTTGTCATTTACATTTGCACAGCTCAGTGCTTTTTGCATTTCTGCAGCTAGTTTTTATTAGCATTGCTGTTTGGATTGAGTTTGAAGATCATGACTTATGGCACAATTTGCTTATGTGCCTGCACTAATGGCTTTGTTTTTGCTTAAGAAGGTCTGAAGGCTGAACAGAAAACCTGTAAACATAACCATATATCTATGATCTGAATTTTGCAGTATTCTTTGTCTTAGTTTTTAATATAATATTAAGAAAATGTGTAATTTACTTAGTAGTTTATGAGAAAAGCAAAGCTGATAGCTGATTATCGTACTCTGATTTTCACATTGTTGAGATAATGCTAAGCCTAATATTAATAATTGCACTTGATAACATATTTTTACTATTTGTGTTTTAACTTTCTGGTCTATCTGTATTTTGTAACTTCCTTTTTAGCCTTTCTCTGTTTCCTTTCTAGAAAAGACTTTTAATTTAATATAGAGAAAAATGTATGGGGAAAATATTAGATTAGAACATTTTTTACCCCGTACGAAGTCTTTCTCTTTACAAGGGTTAGCATTTTTTTTTTAAATCATTTTTTGGTCCAAACATTTTGTCTGTGTAATAATTAAGAACAGTGCTATAAAAATGCACTTATTTCATATCCTAAAATGTTTGTTTCTGCCTTCCTAATGAAGCTTAATGAATCTAATGTATTAACATGCAGTCTTTTGGAAAGCTTTCATTGGCTCTGCTTGGCTAATTAGTATCGACATAGCAAACAGGCCCTATCGGTATCAGACCATTAGTCTGGCTGTATATACAGTGTAAACACATCTTTATTATCTGGCCTCCTGACAAGCCATCTGCTGAAGAAACAATGGTGTGATTTAGCAGATGTTAGCTCTGAACGATAAAAGCATCCATTTAGGAGGATCTTACAGCTATAGGGCAGACCGTACAGGGTTATGTGGTGCAGAGTGGGCACACAGTCCCTATCTATAATTTGTAGTCAAAGTTGCAGGGAAATGATAAAACCATGCTATTGTGGATTTATAATTGTAGTCTCGTTTAGAAATGCAAGTAGTAATTAACTTGAAATCGGCATTATACACTAGAATTTACATTCCTGCTGGGCTTGAAATGCTGTTTTAATAGCAGTTTGTTTTCCCTACATGAAATTACCTAAGGGTCTTTTGTGTTACTTCATTGTAGATGCTATTAACATTCTAAAGGAGATGAAAGAGAAGGATGTTCTTATCAAAGATACAACAGTCACGGCCTTTTTCCACGTCCTAAATGGTGCAGCTTTCAGAGGTGAAACTGAAACAGTAAAACAATTGCATGAAGCCATGGTGACTCTAGGGTTAGCAAAACCATCCACCAACCTAAGTTCCCCATTGATCACTGTATACCTGGAAAAGTAAGTTAATTGAATTTTGAATTTTAAATGTTGGCATTAAAAGAATGAGTCTAATCACTTGGGTATTCTATTTTGTAAATACTCTGGTGATGGGGAAGCCTTGGAGTTCATTCATCACAGAATAAAAGGAATAATGTGAACTAGGTGACCTTTAAAATCACCAGCAACCCTTTGGTTCTGGGGCTTGCGTCTCAATGGAATGATCTCCGGGGCTTTTTCTTAGGAGCATGTGATGATATTATGTGAAATTGAATCTAGTTTTTCCCAGTTTTGAGCCTAATAAGTGTTAAGAGGGATCCTCCGGGGCTTTTGATTATACATCACGGCTCATTCGGGTAACAAATGTGGAGAAAGTTGCTCCTGTTTTCCATAGGGTATTTTATTTGTGTATCTGTAAGGTTATTTTAGCTTTGATAAATGTTGCCGAAAATGTCTGTGTCTTGTGGGAAGGATTTTGTGGATAGGGCAAAATCTACTGAGTATGAAAATTTTTCCATTTGAAATGCTCTTGTTGGTATCCAATTTAAGGCATTATTTGCAATGCAAATCATAAAATTACTCTGTTGTAATGAGTGAAACATTTCAGTAAGATGATTAAGCACCCTTTATTATCTTCTTTTCCTTTTGAATTTTTTGTTTTCTGATTTGTTTTTTTAATTTTGTAGATCTTATCTCTTTGTCATCTTTTCCATGGCTTAATGCAGTTTGTAATCTGCTTATTTTGTGATTGAGATGTCCTGATTTTAGTATGGACATTGCCCTATCAATGCCAGGAGAAAAAGAAAATATATATTTTAATGGTTCTCGTATTATTCCCAAGTTTCTGGTAGTTTTTCTTTATTTACTAAAGAGCAGAATTAATTGTATTATAGTGAGTGATTTAGTTTGAATTTGAAATGTATAATAAAAAACATCTCTTCTAACTCTCTGCTAGGAAATGTGTGAATGCACACACGAAATAATTCCTTTGCCCGCTCATCAAAAACAATTATCAAGTTGGATGATTGGCTAAATCTTAACCTCTACTTTCTCAGCAGTACATCCTTTAAAAGAAATAGTGATTCGAAGAATTACTGTGTTACTGAGTTTTAGTCATAGCCAACTTTATATAAAAATCCTATAATTAATATGCTTCCTGTTCGAATTTTTTTCAAATATTTAAAAGACCCATCTCTGTAAATTGCATGTGGAACTCTGCATAAGGATTTGAAGGAAGTGGGCCCTGTGCCCAGAAGAATTAGGCCCTCCTACACTACTGGGCAAAAATAAAATAATTAACAATGAAATTGTGAAGCCATGGTAGGAAAGTATTTTTCTTATACAGAGAAATATTTTAAAGATGGAGAAAACGTGTAAGTTTTCTGAAAGAGGTCTGCAGATGGGGCTCATGAACCAAGGAGGGCATATACTCAAGGGACAGTGGGAGCAGCATGGAATTCAGCTGCTGCCCTGAAGCTGGGTGCATCGATGGTATAGTGCAAACACCATATAGCTGGATAGTTCTATGTCTCAGTCAAATTTGGCTCTCCCTATTAATTGGGCTAAAGAATTCTAGGTTAGTAAATTTTTCTTTATGGTGTCTTATTACTTTCAGATATTTGTATCTTCTATTTTATTATTACCTTGTATTTTTATTTGCTTAGTATGTGTTTTTAGTTTGTTTTTTTGTTTGTTAGGTTTTTGTTAGTTTGTTATTTTGTTTTACTGTCTTTGACTTTGCAAAGGCAATATCCATGACAAGGTCTTTGAGTTTCATCTATCATACTAAAAAAGGTTTTGTTAACTGTTTCAGAGTCATGAGAATAATAAAAAGGAAGTAAAGGAAATTTCATATTTATGAAATTACAGAAAACAGTAGTAGCATTCATAGGTGAAATGCTAGAATGAAACATTGATAGCTGACTAATTCAGAATCATGCCAAGTATGAGGAGGATTAACTATACTGCCCTGCCAAAAGTCCACGTGTATTTGATTTCATTTAGTGAGTTTAATCTTCAGAAATATCATGTAATGGACCTTAGCAGATATAAGCTCACCTGAGGAGTGAGCCTTATTTATTCAAACTTGTGATAAAGTTATAAAGAACATTTGAGAATGTCATAAAAAAAAATCTTCATCCTTTCATTTAAAGGGAACAACTTGTTGACATGTCACCACAAAAGACTCTAAAGATAATATTATTTTTACATTGTAATTCTGAAGCAAATTCATGAGATCGAATTCCTTAGAAAGATAATCTTTCATAGTCAATAGATTTTAATTTGGAACTTTTTCGGTATTATCTGAAATACAGAAGAAATTAATATTGTGTTAGTCTGTGTTACTTGGATAATGGAAAAAAGCTTTATGGTTATGGAAGTAAAACATTTTGTTTTTATTTGTTTGTCAAGGGAAGTGAAAAATATTAACAGGTTTAGAAAATTATACAAAAGTTGGGAAACCTGCTTCTGATATTCCTTGTATTTAACAGAAATATACAGTTTTTCAAAATTTTTGTGGGTTTGATTTACATTGCAGTACAGTGCCTAAGCCACATATTTATATGTAGCCCAAATATTATTTAAAACATTTTCTTTTGTAACTATTTTAAAATGTGCTTCTTTTATTAAAATCATTCCTGTTTTAGGGAGATGGTGAAGATTCTTCATATCGAAGAAGAAAGAAATGCCTCAAATAGGTTAAAAGCTTTTGATTAGTCTTCACGCTGTGATGTAGGAAATGAAATTAATAAAGTCTGGGCCACCAGATTTGGGATCATAGAAATTGGGACGATGTAATTTCAGATTCACTTGTTTTATACCAGATCCATTTTGCTTTCAGTGCATGTGAAAAACAACTGAAGCTGTTTAACTAGATTATATTAGCGCAAGTGATCAAAGCAGCTTTAATTTCTGCTTTCCATTAAGGAGTTTTTGTGCTGATTTGTGCTATAATCTGTGTGTGCTCGTATGCATTTCATTTAAGTGCATCATGGACTTTGTATATATAATCCTCCCAGAATTCTTGGCTAAATTAATCTTGAGTTCTTCATAAGGGTTGAAATTTCTTTAAGGAGAACCTCTAACAACGTAGGTTTGAAACTCACTGTAACACTTCAGTGTTACATAAACAGGAAATATACTTTTTAAATGCCGATTATTCTGCCATACACACTCCCCTTCAATTTTAGCGTCTTCATTTGTACTGGATACTTTTATTATTTATGGGAATGCTTGCCTTCTAGAGTAAAACTCTTTATGTGCTGAAAGGAAATTAAGGAGGTTTGGCTCTTTTACTCCATTATTGCAATTAAGAATTTAGCATCATCAGTGCCAAAGGACAAAAAGTGGTTCATTTGCCCTAGGGGGACAAGACAGTGATAAGATGATTTTTCGTCAAGGATCATTGGGTCATAATTAAGTTACATTCATGGCTATTGCTTTTTGAAGGATGATTGGTAAATGACAGGCTTCATATGCTTAGTGCGGACAGTGTGCAGGAGGGTTTTTTCTCTCTCTGTCAGAAAATCCTGGTGAGCCTGATAATGTAAATGTGGCATTTTATTCTGAACAAAAGAGCAGGGAAATGAGCTATCTTGTCTAATCATTCAGTTGTTTAACACCGACTTCCAGTTTAGACTCAATTGGCTGGAAAGCACTTGACATGTGAAGTTAGTGCTGTTCCGAACGCATGTTTGAGTAAATTTTAAAGTAAGTGACAGCTAAATTGTACCTAGGGAAATTACAAAGCCTTCAACACAGTTAATTTTTTGGGGAGGATTAGTTGTAATTGCAACACCAGTCTCCTTGAAGATTCCTCATTTATAGATGATGAACAGAAAAAAACAGCTCTTTCAAGGGCTGGTTCTTTTAACAGAATAATTTTTGTGAAGATGATGGTTTCTCTTGAATTCATTCTTCCTATACTGAACATTTACTTAAGATTTATAGAGGAGTTTGTTTTAGGGGAGTTGAGTTTGTTTTTTTCCTTTTTAAACTTTACCCCCTACAACCCCTCTTTTCTCCAGTGATTTAAGATTTGAGAGCTTTTCAATCAGAAAGCCCTTTAAATAAATTGCCACTTCACTAACACTTTATATATAATGTTGAAGCACTTTATTCCAATTAAAAGTCAATATTTGCCACCCTTTTTTCTTTTGTTGTTTAAGTATATTCCCTGGATTGGAAAGTTATTTTACCAGGAGAAAAAAGAACAGATAGTGTCACTGGTTGTTTCCTGACTTTGAGTTGTTAAGTATTGAGGAATTTGTATTAATTAGGAGTACTTTGTTTCTGTGACGAGCTGATGCCTGCAGTCAGTGACATTGTAACAAACTTGAATTTCATAATGAGGACTAAAACAAGAGGTAATATCAAATTTGCTATGTGGGCTGCAAGCTTTGGCTTTTTGGATGTTCCTCCATGAAATGATAAAAAATTGTACTTTGTAGGCTCAGCGCCCATACTCCATGCTTAGGACGCTGGCCACATACACTGGGGCTGCTAAACAACAATGACAACTTAAAAAACAAAAGCTGGGCGTTGTGGTGGGCGCCTGTAGTCCCAGCTACTTGGGAGGCTGAGGCAAGAGAATTGCTTGAACTCAAGAGTTTAAGGTTGCTGTGGTGCCACAGCACTCTACTGAGGGCAACATAGTGAGACTCTGTCTGAAAAAAAAAAAATTATACTTTGTAGTTGTTTTATATATAATTCATGTTCTCTTAAAAAATGTTACAGATTGTAGAGTGATTTTTGATGTGGGCCACGTGAGTTTATTCAGGTTAATAAATGTAACTCGCTTTTAAGTTTTCAGATTACTTCCTGGATACCCAGCCTATTATTATATCTATGTATTTTTAAATTCTAAAATTATAGATTTTTAAATCTTTCTTCTGACCTTATAGACTCACAGATATAGATATAAATATATAGATATAGAGAGATAGATAGATACATATATAGAGATATCTATATGTGTGTGTGTGTATATATATATCTCTCACAATAGATTTTTTGTTTAAAGAGATCATAGGCCTGCACATGGTAGCACATGCCTATACTTCCAGCACTTCGCATGAGACCAGGAGTTGCCAGGGTAGTCTCTACCAATAAATTAAAAACAAAAAACAAAAGAAAACTGGGCATTCTGGTGTATGCCTGTCATCCTTGCTGCTATAGGAGGATCACTTAAGCCCAGGAGTTTGAGGTTGCAGTGAGCTACATGTTGCCAGGCATTCCAGCCTAGGTGCCTGTCTCTACAAAAAAAGAAAAGAAAGTATTATCTATAGAGTTGATTTTCCTTAGGTGCTACTTGTGGTTTATCAAAGCAGGGACTAAACATTTGGTATAAACTTTTAAAAATTTGTATGGAAAGCTTTAGGAGTGATGCATATATACTGAAATAAGCATGGCTCAAAATTCAAATGCAGAATTAATGCATCAACATTAACTTCTTCAAAGGATTCCTTCAAAGGATTATTGCTATTTTTGAGTAGGGTTTTAAATTATTTCTAATGCACAAAGGAAATCACAGATTACTTAGGTCATAGAAGCTAAAAGTATGATGTTCCACGTTTTGGCTATAAAGCAGTTTTCAACTTTCTCCTTTTGATATTCTATTGCTCATACTGATTTCATCCTGCCTAATAAAAGTGGTATTTTTCTGTGATGATTTCTACTGCTGGCATGACGCGCTTGAATATGTGAACCTAATAAGGACATATTCACAGAACCTCACAGTATTAGAACTGGGAAGGAAGCCCAGGCCTTTGCATCAGCCATTGTGATAATCTGCTTTTCATCACCACTTCTAGAAATGTATCACATTGCTGCAGCTGAGCTGTCTAAGTACTCTGATTTATCAGTAGGATTGAGATCTAGAGTCCTGTGGGTGTATAGCTATTTTCATAGCCATGCAAATTTTAAATGCTTTTTATCATATTTTCATTTCTATCACCTAAGTTTTAAAATGAAAGATTAATGATGACATAAATTACGTAAGGAGTATACATTTTTATCTTTTTAAAATGACATGATCCAGTAAGTCAGCATGTAAATAATACTGAAAAGAACTGACTAGTCATTTAGTTTATTTCTATCTCCAGTTGACTTTGCATGAAGTGTTTCATTATAAATTTCTAGTTCACTTTGTTGGCAACCTAAAAGCAGTAACATTGGTGCTTAAAATTACTAACAAATATATGAATTATTTCCATCTTGCTATTCTTGTCTTTTCTGTTGTTGTTCTGAGCATGTATCATCTTCAGAAGCATATATTTGGAGACCAAAGACTATTAAAATGTCGCTTTGATTGACAGAACAATTATTCATTCATTTATTGATAGCTTTGGCCTAATGTAGGAGAAATATACAATTGAGACAGTGGTATTCTAGTTTGGGAATTGATCTGAAAAAACAAATCTTGCTCCTTGAAAAAAATCATTATGTGTTAGTTTTGCTCTTCAGAATGTTTTAGTAGTTTTTCATTAAGCAGAATTTTAGAAAGGCAATAACTGAACTTGTGTCTGAAGCAAGGGAAAATACCGGTTATATAAAGCTTTATATCATATGTGGTAGCTACAGTACCATTTCTCTTGTATGACAGTAATCTAGCCTGCAACATCTACTTGTAGTTTTGAAATTAACCTGTAATTTAGTCTTCACCCCAAATGACAAAAATTCAAATGGCTCTGTGGGGTGCCAGGAGATGCACTGTAAACAGGGCCTAGTGAGGGGATGTGGGAGAATTCCCTCAGGATAGGCTTATTTCACTGTGTCAGTATTACTGTGATGAAATTAATGCTTCTTTGTTGTATTTTACCTTTTGGGTACAACTTAAAATCTTAATCTAGCTAAAATAGTAATTCACTCTAGGGCAACATAACATTTATATAATGGACACAAATGTTAAGGCTTTAACAGAAAATGAAAAAAGGTTTTTTTCCATTTGAAAATGGTTGTGTATATGAGGGAAATTTATATTCTTAGCAAAGATTGTCGCCAGTTGTACTTGGGCCCATGTCTTAAATCCTGCCTCCTTTTAAATACATTTCCTACTCCCTTTTTAGAAAAGAGAAGATGAACTGATACCAGGAGTCCCTGGAACAGCCTGCCAATGCCTTCCTCCACATACCTAGTAGCTTTAGGCAAATCAGTCAATCTCCAGGTTCCTCAATTTCCTCATCTCTTTAAAATAGAAGGGGATGGCAAGTAGAATTGGATCGTGTAATCTTTATAACTCTCATACTGTCATTTTCCTTATAAAGGAATAAAAGTACTTTTTGAGAACCCACAGGCATGTATTTCTGCACCCTTGTTTAAGAAACTCTGACTTGATTACAGTAGCTTTTTATTTTAATTTTTCACCACGTAAAAGAAGCTTTGACTTCATTATTAGAAATAATATGTAAAAACTTACCTGCAAATGAAAAAACTCTTAAGAGTTTTCTTGGAATTCACTGGCACACAGAATATCCTAGGCAGTATGAGACAAGTACTATGATAAAGATGAAAAGAGCTTGAAAATTCCTTGATACCTGTTTAATGGGCATTTAATAAAGGTTCCCAAATCTGAAATTGTCGAGGGTCATAAATGCACATAAGTTGTTGGAAAAAATACACGACCATAGTCTTTGCTTTTAGAAATAATACATTCTTCCGGCAACTTATTCCATAAATATGACCATTTTATTCATAATGAAATCAGAAAATGTTTTCATCTACTTGGGTTTTTTATTTTTTTGAGTACCATTTAGCAAGCAAAATAGTAAAAGATTAAAACAGGGTAGGTAAATAGTGGGCTGCTAACGATGTGTGTATTTTGAACATTTATTTATGTATGTGAGGATTCCTTTTCTCTTTTTCTTTCCATTTCAGCTTGGTGGTTTTCTGCCTTTAAATAAAGCTCAGTTGTTTATATCTCTTTAAAGTAGTACTGAGAGACTAAACTGAATTAGATAAATTTTATTCATTATTAAATTTTTTTGATGTTTCCACAAGGGGTGACATACCTGGTGCTCTTGAAGCCATCATTGACTGCCATGCAAAGTATAAAATACTGCCAAGGATTCATGATGTTTTATGTAAACTGGTAGAGAAAGGAGAGACTGAGCTAATTCAGAAAGGTTAGTCACCTTCTAATATCTTAATGTAATTGGATTCTTTCCCTTCTCACTTATTGAATCTTAATGTATTGTTGTGAAGAGAAACTGCAGCAGAAGGTGGACGCATCCAGAGGAGATTTCACTGCTCTCGTGAATAGAAAAGAAAAATGGGTGTACTTTGAGCATCATAAATGACCTTGATTCTACTAACTGTTCATCTTGAAAAATATCTGTTATTTTTGTGTTCTACTCGGTGATCTATCTTTATGAAGATGTTTACACCTATCCTCCCTACTTCTCTTCAAAACTGTTCTTAGACACTTAATGTCATATATATATATGCTTATTAGGTGAGGAGGTATAATAGAAAATTAATACAACTATAATCTTTAAGTTATTTTTAATATTTGTTTTTAATGTAAGGTTTTCTTGTTTGTCTAACACCTCATATGATACTGCATTTCTCTTTTTTTCTTCTAATATATATTCTTCTTTCCTCTAGCAATGGACTTTGTGAGCCACGAACAAGGTGAAATGATGATGCTCTATGATCTCTTCTTTGCCTTCCTACAAACAGGAAATTATAAAGAGGCCAAGAAGATCATTGAGGTGTGATTTTTAACTACAGTATTCTAATTGTACAGCTATTTAAACTCATTTTAAAATTTTAACCTTTAATTACACTTGTTCTGATTCATGTTAATAGAATTCAATCCCAATAATGTGGAGGGAGGGGGGGAACTCGGCCAGCTTCTTTATTGTATATAATTACAGTTCAGAAAAGGCAGTCTGGTTGTGTATTGAATTTGTTTCCTCACTTTGTTAAATTCACTATTATATATCAAAATGATATTTGCATATTAAATCTTGGATTGTGGAACAATTAAATTAAACTGGCATTCCTGGGTGTAAAGTTGCTAATCCTCTTTGCCAAAGAATTCTTTGTTCTTAAAAGCAGTGGAATTTAATTTGCTGCAGACCATGCTCAGATTTATTTGTAATGCTTGTCTACAAGTTAATCAGCCAAACAAGTGCTGTCTGCAACTGTTTGGCATTTAATTTAAATTTTCCTCTTCTTCTCTTTTTTTTTTTTTTTTTTTTAACTATGGTAAGCAGCTTATGGGAAATGGTAGGTGACAAACTTGGCCTATTTAGGATTAGTATGTTTTATCTAGGCTTTACTAAATTTTCCTACTGAAATTGGTGAGTCAAAGGCCAACTATAAAGTCTGTCCAAATTTGATTAATTTCACTATTAAATAATTCTGTGTTCACTAAGAAAACAAAACATTCCATAGAAGATGGATCCATTGCCGTCAGAAAAATTTCATGTGATTAAAACTGTTAACTTATTTCTGTAATCATGCTGCTCTCAGATTTATACTTTGCTTTTATTCCACGTCTTTTTCCAAAAATAACCACATTGGGCATGATGCAAAGGTGATATTTAGCCTTATTTGTATATTGATGCAATGCTTCTTATGAAATTGAAAGTATGGGAGCACCATCCCAAAAAATTATTGTTGTTTGTCCTGATGTTTTTCAAAGTCTAGTGTAAGAAAGGAGGACTGGCAAATTAATTTAGAACTTTTGTCTTATGACTCAGTCTACCCACCTGTCACAAGACAGTGGGACGTGCTTTCTTGGGCAGATGCTTCTATAGCTCAAGTAGTTCATTTGCATTTTCTAGAAATGATGTAAGTTTTCCACTGAAAGTTAACAGTGAATCTGAAAAGAAAAGGCACTGTCTGCCTGTTGAGTCCTGCTGCTCTATATGCATAGTATCAGTATTACCAGGTCACTGATCAGAGGGGAAGTGAAGCCAGCTTTTCAGATAATTGCAATGAGTGGCTCTACAGGAGGAAAGTATGCACTTCTCGTCATGTAAGAAAGTTAGAATAGAAAGTGTCAAAGGCATTAGAGAGGATTCTCATTTTGTCTTCCATCTACTTGCTTGTGTGATAATGGATAAGTCACTAAACCTTTCTAAGCTTCCTCATCTAAAAGGGAATATAATATCTGTTTGTAAGATTCAATCACATAATGTATGTAAAGCAGCTGGCATGTTTCCCGGATTATGGCAAGTGATCAATAATATTAATTCTCTTTGCCCCTTAAAGGTAGGGATTGCATTGTCTTCTTTACCTCACGTAATTCACAGTGTGATGCTTAGCATAAGGTGCATGCCTGTCCCGTGAATAGACAAGAGAAGACTGCCTCTTAATTACTTTAGAGCTTTGCCAGTGTACATCATCATTTAGGAATGGCTGTCTGCTGATGGCAATTTTCTTAGATGTGTGCAAAATTTTTAAAGGGAAATGATCAAACTTCCAGAATCACTGCAGGTACCTCAGGGTAGGACAGCAAACTGTGTACTATATAGGACTGTACTAAAGTACATTTTCTCGTGTTTGGGATTTTTGTTTGTTTCTTTTTATACTTGATGAGAGAAAGAATTAAAGTGGGCACCTGGTTTTGTTCACAGTAAAAATTCAAGACGTAGAGTAGTCTCTTGTTGTTGTTTAAGGTCTATTGAAAATATAAAAAGTATGAAAATTAATAAACTAGGATCATATTACCATATGAAAGCATACTATAAGTCTTGAGCAATAATTTTGTCATTCTCAAAAAGCAATAGTGTCTCCTCCATGGGTAGGTTCACTATGCTTGAATTTCCAAAGCTTCCTTGTATTTGAAGCACTGTGGAAGATAACAAGATAAGCCAGTTCGGATGCTCAGATAAAAAGAAGAAAGATAACAGACACATTTCAGTGTTCAGATGTGACCTGCTTTGTTTTAAAAATGAGTTGGTGTATATATATCATGTATCATACATAATACATTTAAGATAGTCTTTTATTTCTGTACACGGATTATTGTAGGAGGGTAGAATAGTAGCTAGTATTTTTACAAAATATTCTCGTGTATTTTTAACAGTTTTCTATAATGAGCATATATATTTTTATACTCAAGTAAAATTGTTCTTTTACTCCTTTGAAAGAGAACAAAGTGAATCAGACTCGGATTGACTCTGAGCTAACGGGAAGCTCCTTGAAAATGAGAATATCTGAAGATACTGATACCTGAGTTTGAAAGTATAAACCCCTATAGGAAAGATGTAAAGAGTTCAAAGAGTTCAAGAGTGGAACTTGTTCCCAGTGAGAAATGAGGAAAGACTTTGCTGTAGGAAATAGGGTATGACAGCTGTGGTAGCAGTTCAGTATTCGGAAGGTTGGTGGGGTTGGAAAGTATATTAGAAGTAGAGCACAGAAGTAGAAAAGGAAAGTCTCTGCATAGTTCATGCATCCTGCGCTGTCACGATTTGTGAGAAACATTTTACAATTACGGTAGAGGGTTCCCAGGTTTTAGAGACCCTCAGCATCAAAATAAGGAAATTAGAGTTAATTCAGAAGACAATGAACTCTAAACAGTGTTAAAAAGAACTTTATACTAGCAGAAGGTTGTAGGATAAATTAAAGGGGATTTGAGGCCGAAAGATTAAGAAAAATCTGAGTTAGGATAGTGGATGTGGGGATTTTTAAGACACTTTACTCAACCACTCAAAATGATACATAATTAAAACATAGAAACCTTGGTTGACAGATGGTAGGCTAAATTAACAGAGACATAAGACTTAGATCTGATACCGCGTCTCCTATCATGAACTCTTAAGAGTTGTCATTGGCAGATTTCTCCCTCAAACTTGGGAAGTGAAGTGTGTTAGCATTTGTGTGGCATTCCATTTTGACCAGTTCTCCCCCCCTTCCCTCTCTCCCCTTTTTCCTTCATCATTTCCCTCTCCTCTTTCCTTTCACGAACAGTTGTCCTCATATCTCACAGTCTAGTTGAAGCAATAGATCTTAAGATAGGTCTTTTTTTGAACTTGTAAAATGTAGTACTTTCTGTAAGACAAAGCGTTGTGGGCAGGACCTGTCTCAGAAGTAGGTCTTTGTGAGGTGGAGATGTTTGGGGTGAGCACTAAAAGATGAATAGGAAGCCAGACACAGAAAGTGAAGACAGGAGCATTCCAGGCTCGGAGAACCAACTGCCTTGCAAGGGCCCCAGGCAGGGAGGTGCTGCTGCCCTTTTCCTTATTCTGCTCTTTAGATAACACTAGTATGATGATACCTAGAGTGTCCGGTACGTTATTAAACACTTAGTAAATATTAGTTTGATTCCCTTCCTTCTGCGTGCCATTCTCTCCTGCGCTGAAATCAGCCCCTTTCTCTCTTCCAGACAAGCCTCTGTAGGCTAACTGTCTCTAGTTCCTTGCACTCTTTGTATGGTACGTTCTGGAATGAAATAATGTCATTGAACGAATGTTCACAAATTAGTTTTACAAACTTGCATGAGTATACCAGATAAATACAGTTTGTGAAATACATTCTGTGCTTTGCCAATAATAATATTCTGATTTTTGCCTTGTGCATTAGTAAAACTTACACATTTTATTACTTAAAATATGGTGAGTATAATAGGCTCGGCATCCAAAGCACAGTGGTTATGGTGCCAGCCACATACACTGAGGGTGGCGGGTTCAAACGCAGCCCAGGCCAGCTAAGGAACAATGACAACTGCAACAACAAAAATAAATAAAAATAGCTGGGCATTGTGGCGAGTGCCGATGGTCCCAGCTACTTGGGAGGCTGAGGCAAGAGAATAGCTTGGGCCCAACAGTTTGAGGTCTCTGTGAGCCGTGACACCACAGCACTCTACCAAGGGCAACATAGTGGGACTCTGTCTCAAAATAATAATAATATATATTTCAAGTATAAAGACTCATCTATTATTCTTTGTGGTTTTTCTGCCCATATATTCAATGCATATATCTTTTATATGTAATTAGAATTTACTGAGTCATCTATTTAGTACTTTACCTACCCTTCATCACTGCCTCACTGCCTCTTCATTTTCCAGCATACGATTAAGAACTCCTCTAAGCATTATTATTATTATTAAGAGACAGAGTCTTACTTTATCAGCCTCGATAGAGTGCTGTGATATCACAGCTCACAGCAACCTCCATCTTCTGGGCTTAGACAATTCTCTTGCCTCAGCCTCCTGAGTAGCTGGGACTACAGGCACCCGCCACAATGGCCAGCTATTTTTTTGTTGCAGTTTGGCTGGGGCAGGGTTCAAACCCTCCACCCTCCGTATATGGGGCCAGTGCCCTACCCACTGAGCCACAGTTGCCACCCCTAACCATTATTTTTAATGACTATATATTTCCACTTTACAAATGAACCAAAGTTTATTTGTCCCTTTGTCCTTTGAGAAACATTTTCACTATCATAAATAATAATAATAATTCACATCTTTAGTTACAGGCATATTTGGTTTTCAGATCATTTCTTAGAAGTGAGTCAAATGCTATTACCATTTCTTTTTTAAGAGAAAGTTTTAATCAGTCACCCAGGCTGGTGTGCAGTGGCATCATCATCGCTCACTGTAACCTTAAATTCCTAGGCTCAAGCAATTCTGCCTCAGCTTCCCAAGTAGCTAGGACTATAGGCCTGCTCTATTAGGACCCACTAATTTAAAAAAATTTTTTTGTAGACACAGAATTTTGCAGTGCTTCACAGTATGGACTTGAACTCCTGGCCTCAGGTGAAACTCTTGACTCAGCTTCCAAAGTGTTATGATTACAGATGTGAGGCACTGCCCCT
>NW_003852419.1:2341293-2343988 GCF_000181295.1 Otolemur garnettii | reverse complement strand
CTCATTACCATTTTTAAGTCTTCTGATACATAAAGACAATATGTTGGTAGGTCTTTATAGATGGGACCTCTAACTTTATGGTTCATAGTAGCTGAGACTAAACTAAAGCCTGACCTCCTGAGTTTTATTCCAGTACTCCTAATGCTGGGAATTATGGCAAAATAAGATGACATTTCTCTGTAAACAAACAAAAGTGACTGGTCTATTGTTTTTTAATTTAGTTCAGTTATCTCCCAAGAAGAGAGTGCTGTAGACCATTTAAATAAAGGAGCACTTTGTGGATTATTCATTCTGTGTTTAAGACCAGACATTAAATCCAGGGAGAGATTATATATACAAGTATAACAAGTAAAAGAACTGTCTGAAATGTTAAATAACTATATTAGAGATTTCTACAAGGAGAGATTTAATTTTACCCTTAACCCTTGGAGCAGTTAAGTAATCACTTTTTGAATGCTTGCCATTTCCCAACCACTGCTGGTTCTCCATGCAAACATAAGATGGGTATGATGCTGGTTTAAATTTAGTTAGCATATGTTATTCTAACCTCTTCCCTTGGGTTTCAAACCTAGATTACCAGCTAAACAATATGACTGATAATGGTCATGTGCATCTTCAAATGAGCTTCATAAAACAACTTTGAGATGTAATTTGGGTAAAGAAACTTAACGTTCAGAGTGTGGAATCTAAAGCTTGTTTATTAGTACAGATTGAGTATTCCTAAGCTGAAAATTTCAAATCTGAAATGCTCCAGAATGTAAAACTTTTTGAGTAATGTAACACTCAAAGGCAATGCACATTGGAGCTCTTTGTGGATTTTGGATTTTCAGATTTTCAAAGGTCAACTGGTAAATTCCCATACAATACTAATGTTCCAAAAAAAAAAAAAAATCCAAAACACTTCTGTTCGCAAATATTTCAAATAAGAGAGACTTAACCTATGATAGCCATGGAATTTGAAATTAGGCCCCGATTTTCCCTTTCTTTTTGGCCAGGGCCAGGTTTGAACCTGCCACCTCTAGTATATGGAGCTGGCGTTTTACTCCTTGAGCCACAGGCCCCACCCTGAATTCCCATTTTCTGTTAGTTCCTCTGTACCATCCCTACCTCCATGACTTCCTGACCCCTGAGTATCCTAACTATCAAAACAATGTAGCCTTTCTCTGAGATTACGCTTTCTTGACTTTTCCCTCTCTTCTTATCGGCTGTTCTTCCTTTTTATTCCATTGCAGCCAGAGTAAATGTGATGTCTTCTTAAAGGGGGCCAAATTCTTGTGATGGCTTCTAGTTTAAAACCAAATGCTTAGTAGCACAGTGATTATGGCGTCAGCCACATACACTGAAGTTGGCAGATTTGAACCTGGCCAGGGTCAGCTAACCAAAAATGACAACTGCAACAAAAAAATAGCCCGGCATTGTGGCGGTCACCTATAGTCCCAGCTACGCTACTTGGGAGGCTGAGGCAAGAGAATCGCTTTAAGCCCAAGAGTTGGAGGTTGTTGTGAGCTGTGATGCCATGACACTTTACCAAGGGCGACGTAGTAAGACTCTGCCTCAAAAGAAAAAACAGAAACCAAACACTTAGGTCTCCCAATCTTTGTTATTTTTATTCTTTGTTAGATCAAATTCACAGTGTGTGTGTGTGCGCCTGTTTGAGACAGAATCTCACCCTGTTGCCCTGGGTAGAATGCCATAGCATCATAGCTCACAGCAACCTCAACTTCTTGGGCTTTAGCAGTCTTCTTGTCTTAGCCTCCCAAGTAGCTGAGACAATCAGCGTGCACCACTATACCTGGCTAATTTTTCTATTTTTAGTATAGATGGGGTCTGGATCTTGCTCGGGCAGGTCTAGAACTCCTAAGCTCAAGCATTTCATTCTCCTCTGCCTCCTAGAGTGCTAGGATTACAGGCATGAGCCACTGTGCCTGGCCTCAAGTTCAGAGTTTTTAATTTCATTTTGCCTGCCTTAATAAGCCATGATGACTCTTATATATACAAAGTGGTTTCTGGAGCTGGATTTTTTTATTGAACTCTGAAGTTTCAATATACATCAGAGCTCATGCAGATTCATGCCCACTCTCTGTGAGTGAGTTCATTCATTTAACACCTTGTCTGGGGGATCAGGTTTAATTTATAATAGGTTTTGTTAATTGACTTGCCCAACCTGTTTTTGTCTTCCTTGGACATGGTTTTTAAGTCTGTCTCTCAAGATTTTTGAGAAAAGGACAAATGCTAAAAAGGTTTCATATATGCCATGATACCATCTTTCCTCACTTGGCCTATCCTATCCCCTATCTATGGGGATAAATTGAATTGATGCTTAAACAATGCAGGTTTGAATTGCACATGTACAGCTATACACAGATTTTTTTATTAGAAAATATGCTAGAAAAAGTTTTGGAGATTGGAAAAAAAAACACAGATGAACCCATGTAGCCTAGAAATAATGAAAAAATTAAGAGCGTTAGGTTATGTTGTGAATGCATAAAATATATGTAGATACTAGTACTTTTTATTATTACCATAAAATATATACAAATCTATTCTAAAAAGTTAAAACTTATCAAAACTTATGCACACATGGCAGCATTCATGGGTGAAAGAAATATAAACGAACAGAGATGCAGCGTTAAACCATACTGCATAAGTTCACTGTGACAATATTGTGCTACTATAACTTCATCCCTACTCTTAT
>NW_003852419.1:2340406-2340904 GCF_000181295.1 Otolemur garnettii | reverse complement strand
GATAACACTGGGGGACCCATACACAGTGCCTCTAGTGGTGCTGGGAAGTGTTCCCAAGTAGCAGACAAAAGTGACAATGTTATAAGAAAAAGTTGAATTACTTGATATGTACTGTAGATTGAGGTCTGCCTACGCTGCAGTTGCCCACCATTTCATCTCGTAAACAGATGATGCAAGCCGAGGGTATCAATAAAACGTGCTGTAAATATATATTCTCTCTTATGATACTAATATTTTCTTTTCTCTAACTTACTTTAGTGTAAGAATATAGTATATAATACCTCAAATATACAAAATATGTGTTAATCAACCTTTTCTATTATCATTAAGGCCTCTAGTCAATAGTAGGTAATTAGTAGTTAAGTCTTTAGGGAGTCAAAGGTCGTACATGGATTTTGGATTGTAGAGGGGTGAGAGGTGGTACCCTTAACCCTTGTGTTGTTTGAGGGTCAGCTGTGCTTGGTTGGTGTTTTAGCTTGCAGTTTTGTTTTTTTTTTT
>NW_003852419.1:2339886-2340386 GCF_000181295.1 Otolemur garnettii | reverse complement strand
TGCACAGGAGCCGTCATAGTACACTGCAGCCTTGATCTCATGCCTGTGAGTGGATCCATGCACCACTGTGCCAGTCAGGTTCATGTTCTTGTCTATCTTTCTTTGAAGCCCTCTTGTCCACATAGTTTTTCTTCCTACAATCCTACCTAGATGACATGAGGCTAAGGTGAAGTTTTGTTATTTTCTCCATTTTACATTCGGAGTAAGAGTCTCCGGAAAAATCAAAACAGTTGAAAGTTCCTGTTTGAATCAAATTTAAGGTAATCTTCCTTGAGAGTTTGAAATACAGTCGAAAATTTATGTTGTTTCACTTACAAGGTGATAATTATTTGGCATTGTATTTTTACTAGTATGCTTAGAAGCTTATTGTAATGCTAGCAAATTTACATCAGAGTAGTATTGTAAAATTAGAGTAGTTACAATTATGTTTTTATTTGGGAATGTTTTGTTCCCCCTGTTCAGCTGAACCTAGTCCTGAGTTGCAACTGCAGAAAAGTTGT
>NW_003852419.1:2338600-2339630 GCF_000181295.1 Otolemur garnettii | reverse complement strand
TGGGATTAAGTTAAAGTTTATTGGCAGTTGCTGTGAAAAAAGGTCTCAATTTCAAAATGAACCGTAGGAAGATCTGCTGTATAAATCAGCTGTCCTTCCGATGACAGGCAGATTAATCAGCCACAGACAGAAAGAGTTGGCTATAAAAGTTGTGCTATTTAGATGGTTGGCATTTGCATCAGCAGTAATACTGGAAGTTGTTAGCGAATGTAGCCCTCGCATTGTGCCCTGGTCTAAAGAGGATTATTAACTAGTTTTTCAAGGGCTTTATGTGTACTTTGTTGTTGGTTTCATTTTCCATGTAATGCTTGTGAGACTAAATAATGCAAGAAAATTCTTGAGTAGAACTTGCGTCTGAATGAAGATATTAGTGGTATTTGAGAAAGCATTCAGTTCCATAGTTAGTTTATTTCTTGTATCTCTAAACGTAGATATTGTCTGATTCGGATGAGGACACTTATCCAACTTCTGTTCTGCCTTTTCGGTCATTTCACCAAAGCTGCAAGATGATAGTTTCTGCTTCAGTTCTTAATTTAACATTGTACAATGTTGTTTTTTAAAATTAAAAATAATGGGGACTTATAAATAAGAGATTAGATTCAAGGGATACCTGGTTTCGTCAACAGAGCTGAGTGGAGAATGCCGTAAAGGAACCTCCTCTAGAGTGGAGCAGCCAGGGCTAATGAGTATGTAGTTTTCCTATCATAATGCTGTGATTGAAATGTAGTATTTAATGGGGAAGCCCCCTTACAGATGATGAAAATACTATAGTTAGAGTGACAAATCCTTGGAATTATGTTGAAATGGTTGGCTTTTATTCTGCTATCCAAAATTGTAAAATAAGTGCTTTGAAGCCAGACTTATTGACTAAACCATAGTAATTTCTAATTGAAGATACAATATATGTCTCAATTGTTGAAATAAATGATGAGTATGAACAAATTTTAAGTACTTAGCTAGTTTTATTCTTTAAGCATTTGGTTTTAGACGCTAGGCAAACATTTGTAGTACACAGTAGTTAGAATACCTT
>NW_003852419.1:2335581-2337919 GCF_000181295.1 Otolemur garnettii | reverse complement strand
TGTGTTTTTTTAATATTAAATCATAGCTATGTACATTAATACAATCATAGGGTACAATGTGCTGGTTTTGCATACAATTTGAAATGTTTTATGCACTGTTCTAGTCTTACTTAGATGTGTTTGATTAACTGTGGGATTAAGTTAAAGTTTATTGGCAGTTGCTGTATAGTATAAATGTTGTATACTAGTATTTATATTTTAATATGTAAGTTTAGTTTTGTTGAGTTGTAATATAGTTGAGTATAGGTTTAGCATCTATTTGGCAGCAAATCGATTAGAAAGAAAATTTTGTCTTTGAGAAAAAATTAATATTTAGCTAAAGACTGACTTGGATGCTATTTTACTTTATAGACTCCGGGCATTAGAGCTCGACCTTCACGACTTCAGTGGTTTTGTGACAAATGCATCACAAGTAATCAGGTTTGTGTTTTGATATCTGACATCTCAATCATCTAAATGTGAGTAGAGGGCTGGTGTCCTGTGTGGCATCAGAACATTTGGGGATTTTGAGAGAGAGGATTGTGGAAGCAGTGTTATTTATCTTGATTGCTTTCCAAGCAAGTAAGAGCTTATTTCTTGCTCCAGAGGTACAGCAGAAACCCTAAAAAATGTTAACCTGGGCTTGAAGATATTTTGAATTCTCCACAGTGCACCTTTGTGGAGGTTCCTGTAACCAGATACTCACTTGATCTTAGCCAAAAGGCCAAGAAGTGATTCCTCAACTAGATATTCATGTTTTTTTCTTAATTCAGCCTTATAACTTAAAAAATAATTTTTTTAAATTGTGGTAAAATAGACATAGCATAAAATTTATCATTTTAGCCATTTTTCAGTGTGTAGTTCAATGGCATGAAGTATATTCATATTGTGCCTGGCCCTTTAACTTCAAAGTGAAGTTAATTTACTCTTTAGATAAAGCAGATTTGGAGGATTGTGCAACTGCTATTTGTCAGCTGTAAAATATGTCCTTTATAAAATGTTGATACACTGTTAATCTTATTTTTAAGGTTGAAACTCTGGAGAAATTAGTAGAACTAACAGAGAAGCTATTTGAATGTGATAGAGACCAGTTGTACTACAGTCTGCTGAAACTCTATAGTAAGTGATTTAACTGTTCCTTATGTTTTCATTTATTTAGCCTATTGAAGGCAAAGACAGGAAAAAGAGTCAAGCTTTGAGAGAATGTCAAATGTGGAGTCTGCAATAGAGGTCAAGTTGAGGCTAGATTGAACTTTTTAATCACAGAATGTTATGTTTTATTGCTAGACACTGTACAGCCTTCATGATTTCTGACATTCTTGCTGCAGTGATGAGAAGATAAAATCTTCGTCAGAACCACCGAATTTCAACAAGACTTTTTGGGGAAAGACAATTCTTTTTTTTTTTCCTTTTTATTTAAATCCTTAAGTAGATTAGTATTTTACAAATAGGTAACTGTCTACACATTCATGTATATCTATTCTTTGCAAAACCATGCATATCTACATAGGAACTTATCCTTAAGCAGTTTATTTTTTAATGTGATCCTGTTATATTTTTGACTTAGTTATACATTACAGACATTTTTATAGATAACTAATGTACTCAATGGACGTATTTTAGTTTACTCACCTATTGCTGGGTATGGGAATAGATTTCAGTTTTCCCTGTTATAAAACAAGACTACGTTATTCATTTTTGTGCCTTAACATTTTTGTACCATTTTTGTACCTTTTTGTATCTTTGTTCCCACCATGAATGTTTCCTTAGGCGGAAGTCCTAATATTTGTGATTGACATTTTTGAAACTCTTGACCTCCATTATAAAAAACTGTGTTCTAGTATATATATATCTAGCAGTGGACCCATTTGGAAGATTTGCAGTCTGTTTTAGGGTATTTGGGGAGAGGGGAACCTTAGAACAGTCGGTGACTTTTCCCTTTTGCCACATTGTTCTTGTTTTGTCATTGCAAACTTTTCTTCACCAAATGTAGACAACAATGAACAAATAGATTTGTCTTTTTGAACTTGTATTTATTAATTTTGTTGGAAGCTTTTAATTACATCTTGATGGTATAAGTGAAATAAAACTTGCCATAAAATTCTAAATTTTGGTTGTTTTGAAATTCTCACTTCTCTGTATAATTCTTAAAACTTTGGCTTGAATGATCAAATTTTCACATGCAGTGCTCAGGTTGATGTTGAGTGTGTAGGATTAAAAGCTTTTTGTTTTAGGCATTTAGTCCTTAAATTGTGGATTATGACCTATATTGAGGGCTAATTCCCCATTCCCCCCTCCCGCTTTACTTTTTTGGAGGCACTATCTCGTTGTAATTTTATACAAACTTAAAAAAAAAAAA
>NW_003852419.1:2332784-2335034 GCF_000181295.1 Otolemur garnettii | reverse complement strand
AAAAAAACAAAAAAATCTGTGGAGCCTTACTATGCTAGATGTTATTATAGGCACTGCAGATATAAAAATAGTGCTATGCTGAGAACCAGCCCCACAACTAAGACTTAAAAGTACAGGGTTTAAAAACAATTGTAAAAATACATGAAGTACAGTGGCAATCCAGGGAGGGGTGAGAGGTGGCTAACCACACAAACTTCTTTTTCCTATTCAGATGAACTTAATTGTTCTTTTTAAAAAGAAACAAAAAATAATGCTTTTAGGTTCTTCTTGCAGTTTCCTTTAGGGACGTGCTGTCTCTGGGTTAATATCATTTTCCTCTCCTCCCTCTATCCACTCTGTTGGACACCCGCCTTCAGTTTCTTCTTGCTCTGTATTTGAGCCAAATAGTCTGGGGAGCTTGGAGGGAGTAGATAGCCTCATATGAGGCTGGAAGCTAGTGGAATCCTCATAGGGAAGTATATTTTCTGACCCCATTTTTATATTCCCACCTTCTGTAGTGCTGTAAGTAGATAATCTGGTTCTAATAGCCTCAATCCTTTCCTTTCTGAAGAAAATGCAGGCTATTCCCTTCTGCAGTCCCTCTGTCCATTCCTCCCTCAGATTTGGACCATTAGTTAAGTATCGCTACATGGTAACATATGGTATTGAGTGATACTTGAATTGTGGTCCTATTATACTTGATGGTAGATTTCTGAAAAAATAGGTATTTAGATGGGGATTTCTTTTTCATGATAGGATTTTAGTCCTTCAAATGGGTTGGATCAGTCATTGGGGGTATAGGTTAAAGAGCAACTTCATTTTAGATGAGTTTCTGTCACACACCCAGACAGCCTTAATTTTGTGGTGAACTAAGACTTTCTACAGAAACATGCACAAAACAAAGGTACAGCCAGCACCTGTGAAAATTATATAAAGTCTTATTATATCTTTATAGCTTGAATACTAGCTGTTCTAACACAGCTTTCATTTTCTGCTGATTCAAAATAGTATGAAGTTCATACATGATCTGTTAACAAGAATCTGTCAAGTTGCAAACTTTAATTCTATCCATTCTGATACATTTTGACTTTTCATTGTTACAGTCTTGCAAAATTAGCTCCTAGAACCTACAACAAAAATTGCATGAATAAAATAACTCCCTAACCTGCCTAAGGAATATTCTTTATTTCTAAGTGACAATAGTGTCACTTTCTTTTTTTCTTTTCTTTTCTTTTTTTTTTTTTTTGAGACAGAGCCTCAAGCTGTCCCCCCTGCGTAGAGTGCTGTGACGTCACAGCTCACAGCAACCTCCAACTCCTGGGCTCAAGAGAGTCTCCTGCCTCAGTAGTTGGGATTACAAGTAGTTGGGATTGCAGGCGCCCACAACACCCAGCTGTTTTTTGGTTGCATCTGGCATTGTTGTTTGGCAGCCCCAGGCTGGATTTAAACCTGCCACCTTAGGTATATGTGGCTGGCGCCTTAGCTACTTGAGCCACAGGCACCGAGCCTACTGTCACTTTCTTACCAAACTTTTTTTGATGTTCTAAACTTCACAATAGCCCTTTTTCCTTTCTCCCCCACATTGAAAGAATAAGAGTTGTTTGGGGCCACACATTAAATCAGGTGTCCTCAAACTACGGCCTGTGGGCCACATGCAGCCTGCCTAGGACATTCATCCGGCCCGCCAGGTATTTTTGCTGCCGCTGCCTGTCCTGCTTAGCATCCGACTCATTCCGGGGCCTGCAGTCCGGCCCTCCAGTAGTCTGAGGGACGGTGAACTGGCCCCCTGTTTAAAAAGTTTGAGGACCCCTGCATTAAATACTCAAACACTAATGAAAGCTGATGAGAAAGAGAAAAACTAAAAAAAAAAAGGTCCAATGCATACTGTTTGTGATATTTGACACCACAGATGAGCGAAACAGTCCTCGAAGAATCTGCATGCCACATGCCACAGGTTGCACACCCCTATATCTGAACACTTTAATTTCTTCTTTACATGTGCAAAATAAAGGTTAGTTTATCCATCGTATAAATAAAGTTGCTTTAAATTTATAATTTTGCAATAAAAATGTTGTACATCTTTTGAAAATATTTATAGTTTCAATATTTAGTCTATCTTAAAGTATGTACAACCATTGACCTTTTTTTCACTCAGTGTGGCCTTTTCCCTTTCCGTTATTACACGATTAAAATGAATATATTCTAATTGTCAAAGATTCAAATAATAACAGTGGTGTATTAGCTAAAAATGAAAACGTCACTGTGTCCACC
>NW_003852419.1:2331014-2332443 GCF_000181295.1 Otolemur garnettii | reverse complement strand
GTAGCTGGGACCACAGGCGCCCGCCACAACGCCCGGCTATTTTTTTTGGTTGCAGCCGTCATTGTTGTTTGGCGGGTCTGGGCTGGGGATTCGAACCCGCCACCTTAGGTGTACGTGGCTGGTGCCTTAGCCGGTTGAGCTATAGGCGCTGAGCCTTAATTGGCAATCTTAAGTGCTGGTGTCCCAGATCCTCCTAAACTGATGAGTGATTTTTTTATTTTTAATTGATTCATGTTTTTAAAAATATATATTTTTGTGTTTTAGTTTTTTTTTTTTTTTAATTTTCAAGTCCCATCTTCAGCCAGTGAGAATCCCATCATATTAGCTCTTATGTTATCTGAAACTCCCATTAGTCATTGATAGCTCCTTGTTATCAGGCATAACAAGACAAGAATTCTAACCCCACACCCGTAATCCTTAAGTCAGAGGGGAATGATATTCATACTAAGGTACCTTCACCAGGCGATTGACAAAGAGAGAGTGTGGAAATTGCCCCATCATATTAGGAATATGTAAAAAACCAGTCAGCTTTCTGATTAAAACCCTGAAGTAGAAATCTTCATCGCTTAGTTTAATACCATAGAGAACACATGCAAAGTACCAACTGTTACACCCTCGTGAAATACCCATAAAACATCGCTCTACAACTACATCTGTTCTTGCTAAATTTACTAATAGAGTCAAAAATGTTTGCTTTTATAGCTTGCAAGTCCTCAGAGATTATTTAGAACAGTATGTCCTGGTGGTCTTTAAAGAAGAAACTGAGTACCAAGAAAATGATGTGATGACTATAGAGGCAGAATGTCCCTTCCCTGGTCCCAGCCCACATTTGTGGCTGCTTGATTATTTGAATAACAAGTTATTATTACTGTCTCAGTAGAACTATTTTATTTATTTATTTATTTATGTGTTTTAAAACAGAGTCTCAGTGTATTGCCCTCGGTAGAGTGCTATGGTGTCACAGCTCACGGCAACCTCTAACTCTGGGGCTTAAGCTATTCTCTTTCCTCAGCCTCCCAAGTAGCTGGGACTACAGGTGCCCACCACAAGGCCTGGCTATTTTTTTTTGTTGCAGTTGATTAGCGGGCCCGGGCCGGGTTCCAACCCACCACCCTCAGTGTGTATGTGGCTGGTGCCATAACCACTGTGCTACGGGTGCCACGTCAAAGTAGAAGCTCTTTATATCAGATCATACCTTTTTTAAAAGAAGAAAATTATCTTTCCAGATTTCTTAACAGTGTGTAGGCACACAGGGTTGTAGGTCATCCAGCCTCCTTTTCTTCATTGTTTGGAATGGTTTTGTTAGCTTAAAAATCACTCATTTGTGTAGAAGTACCTTACCAGCTCTTGGAAACCTCCCCTGACACTGTCTTCCCCACAGTCCACAGCTTTGAAATGCCCCACTTTTTCCTATAACAAAGGTTCCCTG
>NW_003852419.1:2324645-2330955 GCF_000181295.1 Otolemur garnettii | reverse complement strand
TGTTCTAGAACATTCTGATGAAGGAAAGCATAATTATTACAGCTCGTGAGAGTTTTAGTTTTGAAAATCAGCTATAAGTGTAAGGGTTTTATATTACTGAGACTGATTTTATTATCAAAGTATGTATGAAATCACTCTGAACATTAGGTTAATTCTGCTATCGTCCGTTGAAAGTTCAGACTACCGTCTCTGTATGACCCAGAGGAATTTTCCTACTCATTTTTACTTTTTCTTTATTGCTGATTTCTGGTGGAGTATGAATATTTTTGGATTTTGTTCTCTGATTATTTACTTTTGGAGTCAGTTATTTAAAAATTTTGTGTTTATGGGTGGGGCGGGAACTAGGAAAATCCCACTTGCTTTATTTTGGTACTTTTTCTCTAAAATGGCGAGGATCAAATTTATTTGTGTTTTCTGGAATAGTTGTACTGTAAAACCCTCTTTCCTAGAACTACCACAGACAAATCTAGATCTTTCTTACACATTTGCAATTTTTATCCATTTTCTGTGAAAAAAAAATCTCACTCTGTTGCCCAGTCTAGTGTGCTGTGGTGTCAACTTATCTCACAGCAACTTGAGACTAGAGACTACAGGGTTCAAGCGATCCTCCTGCCTCAGCCTCCTGAGTAGCTGGGACTGCAGGTACTTGTCCCAATGCTCCACTAATTTTTCTATTTCTAATTTCTGTTTCTAAAATTTTTCTGTAGAAATGGGGTCTTGTTCTTGCTCAGGCTGGTCTCAAATTCCTGAGCTCAAGTGATCCTCTAGCCTCAGCCTCTCCAGAGTGCTGGAATCACAGGCATGAACTACTGGACCTGGCCATATTTGCAAATTTCTAAAAGAAAGCTAAAGAAGTTTTTCTTTTCATTTCATGATTGTATTGAACTTAATGTCATAAGACGTTTTTCATATCTTGCTCTAGTTTTCCCAAGCAGAAATCAGTTTACTAAGTTCAATGACCTTTACTCTTTTCACCCATGGAAATGTCTGAAAATAGAGACTTGGTTCTCAAATTTTTGCTATATATAGTGACTCGATTACCAGATAGAAAGAACTGGTTTTATTTTGTTTTTTAATAAGAAAGATTTTTGCCTAATTCCTTTGTAACAGACTTCTTGGTCCCCGTAATACTTAATCTAATAGCATTATCTGTTGAGATAAGAAATCTAATGTCCCTCACACACTATCACAGAATAGTTCTTCAACAGAAGAGAAATAGACAGTTCTCTCTTTTCAACTAAGTGGTAAGGGTTTATAGATCTGTCGTTTTTAAAGAGAATGATGTATTTTGAATACTTTAAGTCATATTAGAGCCACAGCTTTGTACTACACGGTGTACATATATCCATCATCTTTGCAAAGATTGAAAGGCATAGTTTATTTGTGTATTTCTGATTTTGATTTTGGCAGTGGATAATTTCTCAGTTGATTTTTAAAAAGACAAACATTTTATCTACTTGTTTCAAAGTATTTAATAAAGGCAGAGCCGTTACTGCATTTTAAGAGGTACCGTATTTCTGGTTTATAATTTAGAGGATACAGAAAGATGTCACATCTTTGGATCACAGTTACTTTTTATTCTATTCACTGAGGGCAGCATTTGGAATAATGCTTTCTTTACCATCAAGTAAGAAAAAATGCTATATATTTTCATGGATCCTTCTTAGTATATTTGTTAAATTCTGCTTCATCAAATTCTACAGAAATAAATGGTGACTGGCAAAGAGCTGATGCTGTCTGGAATAAAATGCAAGAAGAAAATGTTATTCCTCGTGAGAAGACACTAAGATTATTAGCGGAAATCCTAAGAAGTAGTAATCAGGAAGTTCCATTTGATGTACCTGAGGTAATTTGTTTTTGGCATAAGTATAAACAGATTTTATTGTCAGTATAATTATGTCCTAGATTAGCTGACTTTTTTACTGAAAAGATCACTTTATTTACCGCTTTTTAGTTAACTGAATACTTTTTGTTTTAAAGTTATGGTATGAAGATGAAACAAGTGTCCAGAATTTGCCTTCAGCTTTGCCTGTAGAAAATGATCTCCATAAAGATCTGTTGAATGCCTGCCATTGGAAGAGAAACAGAGGTAAACATGCTGTGGGGCACCTGTCTAACTTACGGGGCGTGGGTGGGAGCTAAGCCCAACAAGGTGGCAGCGCTGCAGGAAGGAGATCAGACTTCAGTTTTATACGTCAGTTACTCTCTTTCATACATTAAGTTAACAAAGACATTTGTGGGCAATTGGAAAAATTTAACTGTCAACTGAGCCGTAGGTAATATTAAGGAATTACTCTTAACTTTTATTAGATATTAGGATGGTGTTATGATTCATAGGAAAATATTTATAAATTTGATATCCATATAAATTATTGAGGAATGAAAAAAACCAAAATTTCTATAATTTAAAATACTTAAACCCTTAAAAACAAAAAAAGCTAATCTGGCAGAATGTCAATTGCTAATTATTGGTGATGGATCTTTATATATGGGAGGTTGGGTTCATTATATTTTGTGGGTGGAGGGAAGATAGGGTCTCATTCTATAGAGTGCTCTGCTGTTGTCATAGCTTACAGCAACCTCATACTCTTGGGCTCAAGCAATTCTCTTGCCTCAGCCTCCTGAGTAGGTGGGGCTATAGGCGTCCACCACAACACCTGGCTATTTTTAGAGATGAGGTCTCTGGCTCAGGCTGGTCTCAAACCTGTGAGATCAGGCAGTCCATCCACCTCAGCCTCCCAGAGTGCTGGGATTACAGGCATGAGCCACCACACCTGGCCCGAACATGACAATTTTAGAAAACAACTAGGGCTCGGCGCCTGTGGCTCAAGCTGCTAGGGCGCCAGCCACATACACCTAAGGTGGCGGGTTCGAATCCCCAGCCTGGGCCCGCCAAACAACAATGATGGCAATCAAAAAAATGGCCGGGCGTTGTGGCAGGCGCCTGTAGTCCCAGCTACTTGGGAGGCTGAGGCAGGAGACTCGCTTGAGCCCAGGAGTTGGAGGTTGCTGTGAGCTGTGATGCCATGGCACTCTACCCAGGGGGATAGCTTGAGGCTCTTTCTCAAAAAAAAAAAAAAAAAAAAGAAAACAACTAGTAAGATTTTCTAGATTTATGTTTTTGGTTTTAAATATTCAGGGAGTATTTTATAGCCTCATCCAACCAACCAATGGACTATTACATAAGATTGTTAGGAAGTAGACCATAATTGCATTACATTGTAACTTCTTAGTCCCCTAATAAAGAAAATAAATGTATAGTGTACCAAGTGACGGATTCTGAGTCATGTTGTATGTCATTTAAGATACTTTATTTAGCAAAACGATTCTGTGACTTCAGTAGCAAATAAAACTTTGTTCTTAAATTTGTGATAAACTGGTACCAGTACTCAAATGAAGATGTGACTTCATCATTTGCTTTCATTTCAAAAAAGTAAAATATATAAGCTAGAGTAGTATCCAGTGGAGTAATCAGTATATCATAGTGGAATTCCTTCTTGCTCGTTTGTTTGCTCTTATTTTCTACTTTTTGCCAGTGCCCTAGAACATATAGGTGTTCACAAATTGAAATCTGGTACAAGGCACATGGTGATTTAGTGACTAACAAGGAATGTTTTTTTGAAAGACTTTGAAAAGTTATCGGTTTGTGCCACCGTTACTTTTACTTGCCCAAACTCTTCTCCTTAGTTAAGATGCATTGTATAAATGTTGTCATGACTTTTCTCTCTTTTTCTCTGAATTTAGATCGATGGAATAAATAAGTATTGATGCTGCCACTTCCATTTGAGGGGCTAATGCAAACCTCCCCTTACTTACACACAAATGCTTATCAGCTTCTGCTTGTTCAGAAACTTCTAAGGTAGCTCAGAATGTTCTTCTGAACATGCGTGTCACGTTCATTACTAGTTACGCCTTCTGTATTTCCTTATGTTGAGCCCTGTTGTCACAGAAGGCCGTACCTGGTGGTTCAGTTATGCCCCGTTTTCATTGTGATTTGTTTACACACACAGAGAGGAGATTATAGTTTCAGTTGGCTGTTCATAGCCAGGCAATTTTATTTCAGAAAAGTAAGTGACTGAAAAGTGTAGCTACTACTCTTTTGGTAACATCTTTTCATTCACTGACAGTTATTGTGAACAAGTGAAATAAAACTGTTAATCAGTCAAACAAATGTTGCTTAGTTTACTTGTTAGATATCTGTATATTTGAAAATTGTATGTTTTTGTATAAGTCCTGTCGTAGCCAAATAATGTGATCTCCTAATTTTAGAATTATAGGCTATATTCACTTTAATGCTGTTGTGCTGAAATGTTAACCATTGTAACCACCCACTTATAGATTAAAGATTGCTTCAAAGTGAGGCTTTGGCTCCCCTCAATCTAAATTATACCTCTGGTTTATTTGGACTTTAACACACATTTGGCAGTTTATTTTCAAACTGGTATATCTTTTGAGAAATTCTGAAGAGCTGTTTCTTATTTTTATTGGCTTAAAAATAATTTGCTGACTTAAGAAAGCTACTCTGAAAAATAATTTTAAAAGAAAACTCTTTCGGGTACTATCCATTTGGAGAAAGTAGTAGTTTCCGACACTGTAACTGTATCCTTTAGAGATTTGAAGAGTGACATCATCTACTTGCTGGGTCACTGCATATCTCCCTAAAGTTCTAATGGGGTGGGTATCAATAAACAAATATACCTGGGGGTTAGGGCTTTTTAAAAGGATGTTTCCCTCCCTTTTGCCATTTCAGAATAATATCATCTCACTTTTTTTTTCTCTTATAGATGCATTTAATATTTTCCTGAAAGCAAAAGAGCAAAATGTTGTGTTTAACCCTAAAACTTACAAAAATCTCATAAAATTACTCTTGTTGAAAGATTGTCTATCACAAGCAGAGCATGTAAAAAAATTGTAAGTATTAAACTTTTGCTTTAAAAAATATTGGCTACTATTAGGATTTTTTCTAATAATATGCCCTGCATTGATTTGCCTCAACTACACATAAAAATCATATGAAATTATTAAGTAATATTATGGGGTTCTTTAAACCTTAAGGGGAAAAAAAAAAAAAAGCTTTACTTACTGACCATACACAGTATAGTACATTTTATCTGTTGATACTTTATATATCCTCAAAACTCATTAGGAAGATATCCATGTACAAAAGAAGTAATTTTGATTGTATTCTGTTGTGTTTCTTGTTCAGCAACTGTATCCACGCACCTTTTGTGGTAGAAGCAGCCTGATAGAATGAAGACACCAAGAGCTTTGAACTTAAAACTAGATTTTGAATCTTACTTGAAAGCATGACTTTGCAAAAATTTCATCTCTGATCCTCAATTTTTCTTCTATGTGATGAATCATGATTATATTACTTATATTAAAATTTTCTTCTCGATATTGAGGGAGGTAGAGTAAGGTAGAAAAAACATAAATATTCAACACTTTTTATGCGTATTTTTTCTTTGCCCTTGTTTTGTGTTTTTTTGGTTTTGATTTTTAAAAAATATTGGTATGGTGGTGCTACTGGAGGTGGTAGTGTTTTTGTCTCTCTGGCAAGTCCCCTAGAATAAAATACTTGCTAACGAAGACAAGAACAAAGGTTTCTCACTTAGTGTGTCAGTGGTCAGACTTTGTTTTCTTACCCCCAAGTTGCTGTCTTGAAAAGTTGACTTACTATTCAGAAAGGGCCTAGAAGGGAGTGGATTGGTTAACCTGTTGGTGGGTTAATAGTTTTATTTTCAATAGGAAAGGTTAACCTTTTCCTAGAAAGTTAGAGTTCTGAAAATAATCTGTCTTGTTTAATTCTTGGCCTGGAAAATTTCTAAATCATGGCAATTTTAGAATATTAGAACTGTGAATACAAGATGGTTGCTGGTCTTTCTTTGACACCACTAGAAATCCTGGCAGTGATACTCGGGATGCTGAAGGTATGCATCATAGGGCTATATTGACTGTTCCAGGATGTTTCAAAAAGTGTGTTGTGTGTGACTGTACTTCTCTGTGTGGAATCACCATTTGTATGTCCTGATTTGGGATCATCACACTAAAGACTGTTCAGGCTTTCAATGCAGGTGTATCTCACTTGTGTTTTAACTCAAAGACTGATTTTAATGTATATTAAGTATCTTGAGAGTACTCAGTATACTCTCAGATGGTGACTTGGAAAGTTTAACATTGACTAATATCCAGTCATCTGTAACCACTGACTCAAGGGAGTAGATCATCTTCTAAAAATTATTTTCTTGGCTCGGCGCCTGTGGCTCAAGCGGCTAGGGTGCCAGCCACATACACCTAAGGTGGCGGGTTC
>NW_003852419.1:2291813-2324049 GCF_000181295.1 Otolemur garnettii | reverse complement strand
TGTCTCAAAAAAAAAAAAAGAGACTAAAAATTTTCTTGGCCTCACTCTATAGTATTCATGTGGCGTACGTGCCTTCCATTGAAGAGCTCCAATCTAGAGTGATTTCCGTACTGTAGAATTGTAACCAATTAGTAGGCCATGGGATATTTTTAGTGAACAGAACCAGTATTTTTTTTTAAAGCAATAGAATAGGAAATACAGAACTTCATGTAATAAAGTTATTATCCTGTGGGCTTAGCGCCTGTAGCTCAAGCGGCTAAGGTGCCAGCCACATACACCTGAGCTGGCGAGTTTGAATCCAGCCCGAGCCTGCCAAACAACAATGACAACTACAACCAAAAAGTAACCGGTGTTGTGGTGGGCGCCTGTAGTCCCGGCTTAGGAGGGACTGGGAGGCTGAGGCCAGAGAATCGCTTAAGCCCAAGAGTTGGAGGTTACTGTAAGCTGTGATGCTACGGCACTCTACCCATACCCAGAGCAACAGCTTGAGGCTTTGTCTCAAAAAAAAAAAAAGGATTTTATTTTATGACTGATTTCAATTATGAGTATATGTAGACATCTCTGCATTGGGTTGTAGCATAAAACATAATTTCTTACTATACTTCCCTGTGGCTATTGATCTAACAAGGTTGAAAGCTGCTGAGCTAGAAGATAGTTATCAGCATGGCCCTTGTAGTTCCCCTTATACTCACAACCTTTAAAATCTTCTTCCCGTCCTCTCTAGATCTTCATGAAGCCTTTCTGAAGTATAACTGACATATAAAAAGATGATACAGGCTGGACATGGTAACTCATGCCTGTAATAGCATTTTGGGAGGCTGAGGCGGGAAGATCACTTGAGGCCAAGAGGTCAAGACAAGCCTGAGTTATATATTGAAATGATGTCTGTATAAGACAAAAAACGGAAAAGAAAATTTAGCTGGCGTAGTGGTATACGCCAGCTACTTGGGAGTCTGGGGCAGGACGATGGTCTAGGAATTTCAAGATGCAGTCAGCCCATACACTCTAATTCAGACAACAGAGTGAGATATTTAATGTAAATAGCTCAATGAGTTTGGGGATAAGTATACACCAGTGGAACCATCATCACCATCAAGGCCATAACCATCACCTTACAAAGTTTCCTCCCATTATCTGTATCATTATTATAATGGGGGGGCGCACATGAGAACATTGAGAATCTACCCTCTTAGCAATTTAAACATACAGTTCAGTGTTAGCTATAGGCACTAAATTGTATAGAGCTACAGAACTTGGATGACTGAAACTTGGTACACTTTAACCATTTCCCCTCCTCTCAGCCCCTGAGAACCATCATTCTACTTCCTACTTCTGAGTTTGGCTTTCTAGATTCCACATGTGAGTGAGATTTTCTTTACTGTTAAGGACACTTTAGCTGTGTTATCACACCAGGCTTATCGTGTACTTGTCTTCCCCATGTGGCTGTGTGAGCCCAGGAGAATCCTAGATCCAAAGCCTTAAGTCAGTCTGAGTGTTAGGTGTGTGTCCTTTCCATTAAACCAATGAATTGTTATATCTAACGATGCAGAATCATTTCTTGGTTACATCTATGATGTATACTTTTGAAAAGAACCCTGTACTGGAAATACAGAAATAATCAGTTTGAATTCTAGTTGTCCAACTAATAATGTTACTTGAAGCATATTAGGATGTATTCTCTGGATTCATCTCCTACTTTATTGCCACCACTAGACAAGGTCACTCATCTTTTCCCTATTAGCTCTGTGTCAATGATCAGCATAAAAAAGATGTTTTTTCCCATAGATAATTTTTACTATAATGTGGTAACCAACTGAGCTCCTGTCTCAAGTGGCAGTATCTCCTACTATTCTGGTGATCTTATTCTCAATTCATAAATAGCAGTCAGTCTGTTGTTGCAGTAACCTATATAATGTCATTTAAGAGCCATAGTTTTCCTATAATCTAACACGTGCCATTTTTGTTTTCATTCTGCCTCTGCTATCATTTAGTGTTATGGATGCACTTGCTCTCTAATGAGATTTCTTCTATTCCACTAATAATGAGATCATTTCAACTTCCCAGCAAGTCATGGAATCTAAAAACGAATAGTAACAACATCCTTTTAAAAATTTTCAAGGAACTAACTTTCTTTAATCTTTAATTTCTTCATGTTTCAAAATAATTTTTCCATAGTGAATTCTTGCAGGGGAGTAAAACTGCTTATTCAAAGAGCAGTAAAAGATGTGTTATTTTAAATCTCTGAGAACACTAAACTGTATTCTTAGGGAATTTGGGAATCAGCAGTTCTGCTTTATCTTTTTTCTTGTTCCTACTGGCTTTCTATTTCATTCTGTCTAGAAATAATACTAAATCTGTCACTGATGGTTTCTACTGAAATAATTTATAATCACTGACTAATGTCTTGTGTGCATAATCCGTAGACTGCTCATTGCTCTGAAATATCTAATGTGGAACTTTTGCTGTAATACTATCTTCTTTGGTTAAGATAGTTTAATTTTTGCAGTTGATCATAAGTGCAAAGATTGATACTCTTTCCCCTATAATTTTCCCCCTTTATTTAACAGTTCTAAAAATAGAAAGAAAATGTCTAGAATTCTTCTTTATCCAGTTCGGTAGCCACTAGCCATACGTGACCGTTTTAAATTAATTAAGATTTAGGTACAGTTAAGATTTCTGTTCCATCGTCAGAGTAGCCATGTTAGTGAGTGACCCTGTTAGCACAGAAAAGGAATATTCCCCTTGTCACAGCTGGCTTGACAGCTCTATACTAGATCTTTTCCAAAAGGAAAGATCAAAATTAAGAGTCAAAAGTAAATGTACTTTATTGTACTGTATCAATGATTCCAATGCAAAGATCTCTACCAATAATTTTTTGTAATTTTCCCCCTTGTCCCAGTTTGGAATATATTTAGTTGTGATTTGTCAGTTTCTACGTATGTGGTGATATATTCCGATATAATAGATATGGAAGTTTTTTTCTTCCTAGTTTTTATCTCCACTGTTCATGTTTACAATGAATAGGCACCTTCTGGAGATAGGAAGAGATTATTGAAAGATAATGTGTTTTGAGGTTTTCAAAAGGTTTGTAGTCCATGCTTAATGTCAGTTAAAAGTAGTTTTATTACCTTGTGCTTTTAATTGATTTTAGGAAATATTTTTTTAAATAAATATGATGTAATACATATAATATTGGCATGAGAAGCAAGCTTTTAACAGTGTCTAATTTTTATTTAATCATGCTTAAGATTGAGAAAGTAAATCCTTTATTTTATGCAATTTATAGTCTCTTGCATGAATTGTTGACTTAAGAGCTTTGACAGATGGGACAAAGGAAAAAAGTCAAACTGAGCAATGGGTGCTTTGGGGGGATTAAGGGGATTGGTGGGGGAATAAGAAAATCCTGTGTCCAGGGACTGCAGGGGTGAACCTTAGAGGCTGAAAGTGACTGAGAGGATGGGCATGTCACGGTGTTTCTGGAGGATTTTCTTGGGATTGATGAGAATAATTTAGCGGTGACCCTGCTTTCCTCGCAATCTGCTCAGTTTACGTGTACGTATTGGCAAGCCAGGAGGTTGTTGGCAGCAGGGTTATCACCGAGCTCGACAAGGCAAATGGCAGCAATTCCTTTTGCTCCTTTTGACCTGTTTAGATTTTCTAATCCGGGAGATGAACCCCCGGGGGCATTGAGAATGCTGGAATTTCATCACAGGAGATGTGAAACACTGTGGCAAACAAAAACCATCCCCGGCTAGGTTTGGGAGTGTTTGGGGGGTTTTTTGTTTTGTTTTATTTTGTTTTGCTTTGCTCTTTAAAATCCTGTGAGTTTTAGTATTTGGTAAAGTGATGTTTAGTACTCGAGTTTTAAAAAGTTGGGTTTTGTTTCAAATTTAAGACGAGGACAAGATTGTATGAAATTTTTAATTTTAAAGTAAGAACGGTTGTAGGTCTGCATTATTTTCCACTTTCAGAACTGTATATATCTAGATGACAGAAATTTGAAAATTAATCAGCCAAAATGATATGGTATTAGTTAGTAATATGCTTTAGTTTATATTTAAAATATACCGGGCTGAAAATAAGTGTTCATTTGTGTTGTTGGAAGAATAGTTTTACATTTTATAATTATGGTGAATGTAGAAAAAAGAGGAGAAAGTATCCTGCGCAGGATCCAGCAGAACAATGCAGGGCACGCAGTTATTTTAGTCATCTCGTATGTCAGCATTCAAGAATCCGAACCGATTGTTTAAAAAAAATCTTGTACTTTGTTTCTTTTGTTGCTCATTTCCAACTTTGTCATCTGTCAGAATGCAAAAAAAAATTATCCTTCTATAACCATTGACAGGATAACACAAAAGCTGTCTCCAGGTCGATATTTTGCAGCAATATTTTTAACATACGAACAGTAGTTTTTATAATTTCACCTTGGCGCTCAACCATTTATTATCGTATCAGAAGCATGTCAGTAATTCCTTTCTAAATGTCTGCTTCTTTTAGTGCTGAGACCCACATCAAGGGCTTCACACTGAACGATGCTGCCAACAGCCTCCTCATCATAACGCAAGTTAGGCGGGATTATTTGAAAGGTATGTCACAATGCTTGACCTTTACGTCACATTAATGCCTCTGCAGATTTTTCTTGTAACGCCCTTCGAATACTTGGATAAAGGAGTCCATTTAGCAAATTACCTGCTTATCAAGAGCCTTTTGTGGTAGCTGAGAGACGTAAATTACTGTACATGCATTTATAATACAGCTTGAATATGAATGTACTTGTCATTTGACCACTTAGTCCAGTTTCCATTCCATTTAACACAAGATGGGTTTTCTTAAGATGAATCACAGCTCTTCAGACATGCAAAATTTGTGTTCCAGAACGAGAGAAAGTACAGGCTTTCAAGTGCGTTAAAATTCACAGCACAAGTCATTTTGCTTTGGAAATTAACATACTTTAGAGCATCTGAAACAATTCCCAGCAGTTGTTTCTTGCACATTGTGTTGGTTTTGTGTGAGATAGCAAATGAGTTAAATTGAGTGTTAAATGTGTGGGATTGTGCACCAAATGATTATAATATTGATTTTTAAAACTTAATCTAATACTTTTTTAATAGTTCATAATACCAACAGCAGTAAGATAACAGTGTTTGAAGTTTAGAGTTTCAAAATTAACATTAAGAGGATAACACCAGACAGATGTGGAGATGACTTTGGGGGAGGATTGGGATGAGGGCTGTTGGTTCGTTAGAGGCTGTTATGGGTTGGCAGTGGGGTAGATGTGGATCTGGAGGTCTCATGAATGAGCTCCCAAGAGGGAAAATGATGAATGTCTTAAATTTTGGTAAGTAGTTTTTCATGTTAAGCTTTACATTTGAATTTTACTCAGTAACAGTGCAGTTTTGCCAATATAACAAAACCCACTTCGGAGATCTTTAGGCAGTTGAAGAAGCTCTCTTAACTGTTAAATAATATCTCGTTGCTTCCTCAGTCTGTATTAATGGTGTTTTCCTCATTTGCATGCTTATAAGGTAATTTTACATCCCGAAGAAGAAGCTGCTGTCTAATTGTGCAGCGTTAGTGTTGCCTATAATATCTAAACGCGCTGATCTTTTAGTGGTCCTCCTAATGGTTTGGGGCTGAATATGTAAGTGGTGATTTCTGCCTTTGTAAAGTTTCTACCTTATCATTCCACAGGCAGGGCCAACCCATCTCAACAGTCGTTTTTGATAACCTTCAGTCATAATTGAGTGGTGTAGGGTTTGTTATTAAAACTTTAAAAGGTTTTATTTTATTCCAATGTAAAAGACTTTGTCAAGTTGGTATTTTATATAGTAAAATGATGATCAGTTTCAAAACAACAAAAAAATTAAACTTGCTCCCCACATAGATGATTAAGTTCATTGTCATAAATAGCTTATATTTTCTGTAGACATGGAGATAAAAACAGCACACTTTTTAAATTACAGGTCATCGATTTTTTTAGCTGAATCTGGTTTGACTTTGTTTAACTTTATTGCTACCTTGTACTTGTGTGTTAGGTGCCTGTGCAAACTACAAGAGAGTAAGCGATGTAATTTCTTGTCTGCTCTTCTGAGCCACTCATCCACACTGGAGGTTGTCTGAGAACAGGAGCCACAACTGTTCGCTACTAGGTCCTCCAGCTCCAACCCCACCCCCCGCATCACCGTGAACAGACATCTCCTTAGAGTAAAGTGATCATCAGCAAGGAGGGGGATGTTGGGGAGGTTGTTGGCCCTATTCCCATCTCCTTATTTTTGTTCCGTGGCTGACTAGAGCTCCTAATTTTTAAAATCCCCTTCTTCTGCACTTCTGTCTTTCAGGTTTCTTTTTTATTTGTTTTGTTTTGTTTTTACATCATCTAAAGCAGGAAGAAAAAGCCAATTAAACTTGAAGTAATTTTATAAACTAATACTATCATAGCCTGTTAATAGCTAAGGTATGCTGCACCTGTGCGGAACTCATATTATCCGTACCATCAGTGAGTAATCGAGTGTTAGAATTGGGTGACAGTGGGAAAGGACTTGTGGGGAAGGGTGTGGATAACTAACATTTCTGGTGTCTTTGAAGTCATTACTATACAAAGGCAATCCCTGTGTGAGGATGTGATTTAGGCCACAAGGTCCCACCTGCCTTTGGGTAGACACACAGTGATCTGTTCTCCTCCCTCCTCTACTGTATCGTGTACCCATGGACTAAGCTCTGGGATGATCTCATCTAACAGTGTGACCTTGACCTTGAACCAATAAGCTAATCTCTGCCTGAATGTCTCATCTGTAAAATGGGAACTTACCTCAGAAGAGTAGTTAGAAGTGTAGTTGCTCAGGGCTATGCCTGGTACTGGTATATAGTAAAGGCTTGACAAATGTGGTAGACAGTAAGTATGTGTTCCCATTTCACCATATTTTTTTTTATTATTATTTTGATTCACTGGCTAACATATTCTTGGTTAATAAGAATATTCCAAAGCTAATTATCTGTATATGATTACCAGTTAACAAGATACTGAGCTTATTTTCTGTAAATTAATATTTTTTAAATAGTCTACATTTTTGATTTCCTATATGTGCATGTGCCTTCATAAAATTTTATTGAGTTCGCTTTTTAACACTTTTTCCTCTTCCCCATTTGAGAATTATTGGCCTTAGGTTATTTGTAAATTTGGAGTAATTATAAATTATTTATTCAGTAATGAACACTAAATTCATTACTTCTCTTACTGTACTGTTTTTAGTGGACTGTTTAATTGATACCCTTTCCCCACTCTTCTGCAAAAGATAGGCTATTATTATGTGGAAGGCTGTTTGGAGAGTCTTAGTTTTGTCTGGATTACATTGCTTTGGTTGCTAGAAAGCTATGATGTTTTATTTAGTAATGGTGGTTATTAAATTCTGAATATTAGATCCCCCCCATCTACCACTTTATTTAATATAATGAGTTCACTATAATTCCAGAAATCAGTAAATTGGAAGGATATTCCATAGTTTTTGTACTTATAATTACAATACTTTAAAAACACCAGCAAAACTCCATTGGTTATATAGATGCTTGTCCACTCACAATGGATTGTATCCCAGTAAACTCATTATAAGTTGAAAAGTGTATTTATTGCCCCTTTAAGCCCATTGTAGACTTGAAAAATTGTTAAATTGAGGGCCATCTATGTTATGGGAATTGATGGGCTGTTTTTTGCCTTTAAAAAATGAGTGCTAGAAAATAACTACAAGGTGTCTAATCATATAAAATTAATTTGTTAGGGCAGCGCCTGTGGCCCAGTGAGTAGGGTGCTGGCCCCATATACCGAAGGTGGTGGGTTCGAACCTGGCCCAGGCCAAACTGCAACAAAAAAATAGCCAGGCTTTGTGGCAGGCTCCTGTAGTCCCAGCTACTCAGGAGGCTGAGGCAAGAGAATAGCCTAAGCCCAGGAGTCGGAGGTTGCTGTGAGCTGTGATGTGACGGCACTCTACTGAGGGCGACAAAGTGAGATTCTGTCTCTAAAACAAACAAACAAACAAAAAATAATAATTTGTTAACGTGAAAGTTGAATGTTCCTGTGTGGTTGATCTGTTTGGACTAGAGAGCGAGCTTATGTTCAGCAAAGAATCTCTGATATATTAGAAGTTTTTGATCATCATGTAATCTTTGAGTTAATAAAATCCAGGAAAGTACGAATGTGGGTATCAGCTACATATTTTTTGAAACTCTTTAATTTTTAAAATTCTTCCTTATATGTGTATTTCTCTGAACTTGTCAAGGTTCTTGAAATTAGTCAGTAAATGTGTTCCTGAATGGAGGGCATTTTGTCAGTGGCATTTGTATTTTCTGGGGTGTCTAGTATCTTATAGATAGTGAAATAAATCAATTTTTAAAATTTCTTATCAAGTATTAATATTTTCTATAATCTAGAATTAATTATTCATAGGATTTGTGTATAGCCATTTGGGTGCTCATATTTAAAAGCTGGCTTTTGAAATCCATTAAAGTCAACACAGGTCACATAAGAAAAACTCTGTGTTCTGCTCTTCTATTTTAGAGGCTCTAACAACACTTAAAACAGCCTTGGACCTGAAGCAGATCCCTTCTCGGTTAGCCGTGACCCGCCTTATCCAGGCCTTGGGCTTGAAGGGTGATATAGAAAGCATAGAAGCAATTCAGGTGATGATAAATGGACTTGAAAACACAATTGGACTTTCAGAAATGGTTTTCATCAATAACATAGCTTTGGCACAAATAAAGAAGTAAGTATATTTTTGAGCTTTTCCTCTGCTGGCCACTGGAGTGAGCATTATTTCAAACACACCTATTAAAAACTTACAGGCATTTGGAAAACATTTCATCTACAGAGGAAATTTTGACATTAGTTTGTTGATAATTACTTATTGGAGAAGAATTATACGTTGGAAAATGTGTTTTATCATTAAATAAATCTTGAATAAACAACACTTAATCAAATTTACAAATCTTACTCTGCAGTTGTTAACTTTTCTCATTCCTACATACGCATGCCAGGCCTCTTGTTGTTAGAGCACGTTGTTAGAAAGTGAAAAATCATCTTCTTTGCTTGTCAGCAATTTGAAAATGATATTCCATTAGAATGTTATGAAATAGAGGGCCCTGGAAGCTTGTTAAAAACAGGCATTGAAATTTGCCCTACCCTTCCACCCATCAACACACACACTCACCATGAGAAGAGGCATTTGGAATTGATTTTCTTACCACCATCTTTAGATCCTTGTGAGACTCACCACTGAATAAGTAAATCAGGACTTGGTTTTTACTAACCTCACTAGTAGAGTGCTAGGCTCGAGTTAAAGATTCATGGGGATAGTTATGGAATTCGGCTCTCTTAAGTGTTTATAGTCAATCTTACATACATTTAATTAATGGGACATAATACTAAAATGCAATGTTTTTGCTGGGTTTTTTGTTTGTTCTTCCTATTTCTTTGATCAGAGAAACATTTACATTTGTTTTGCTTTTATCTTTTAAAACAATTTCCCAAATGGGACTTCCCTTTAATTAGAAAATATGATTGTTTAGGTTCCTGGGTTTTAGAGTAGCTACATATTGATACAGCTTTTAAACTGGTTCACAAAGGGCCCCGCCACCCAGGACCCTTTAGTGTTTGTTTGCACAGTTGCAAATTCCTTTTTGTTCTTGCCATAGTCTTGGTAAAAACAAGTTTTAACTAATCCCTTTAAATATGTAGGCTCTAAAACTGTATTTTGTTGATTAATTTTTCTTGTTGTAGAGACTGAAAAATGTTAGGCTTCGGTAACTTGGCATTATTTATAAGAGTATGTGCAAAATTTAAAGCATTTGTATGACTAGAAGTGATCTTTTTTCCCCTTCCACCCCCCCAAAACTACTAAATATTCAAAATGTAAAAAAAAAAAAAAAGAAAGAAAATATGATTGTTTTAAACTAGAAAACTGAAGAAATTATTGAGGTAAGAGCTGCAGGAATTTTAAAATATTAACATATAAACACAGGTTTATATGATGTGGAGAATATATTCACCATGAAATAATTCTTTGAAACCCATGAGAAGAATTTACTATAACAGAGGGTATTCATTTTTAATTAGAGAATTTTTATATTTAATGTAATAATTTCAACATAATATTGATTAATTGGATTTCGAATGCCATATTATAATTCTAAAGTAATCAGTTATAGATTAACCAAAAAGACAGTCATAAAGATCAAAGTTAACATATTAAATAAGGCCATGTGATTGATTTTTTTTTTTTAAATAAAGTCCGAAGATACTTTTTTTGGAGAACTTTAGTATAAAAGGAGTATCTTCCAAGGTATAATACCTGACAAAAAGAAACTGATACGGCTTAAAGACATGCAAATATACCTTTAAAAATCATGAGATACTGTATATTTACTTGATGCAGTAGTGACTAGTGGGTCATAAAGCCAAAATCACAGCATTATTATTTAAACAAGTTTCGTTTTACATCTAAAGAGCTGCAAAACTAAATACAATATTTAAGGTATAGTATCTTTTGTTATTTTCATTATTGTCCTATATGTAGTTGTTTGACCTTGTCTCTAGAGCAATATTTTGAAATAAGCAACTATTTCAACTGCTATGAATTAAACAACCACCGTAGCATGAACCACTTAAGTGATGGCTTTGTTACCTAAATGTGATTGCGTTAAGTTGCGTGTTTTTATCTGGTTCATTGTAAATGTATTTCTTGTTTCTCCCAGAGTATTTGCATGGGTGGTAGATTCTCCTAAGCCCTCATCCTGATACTGCCTATAATAACTAATATAAAAGCAAATAGTTTTCATAACTTATTTTGCATTTTTTTTTACAGCAATAACATAGATGTTGCAATAGAGAACATTGAAAATCTGCTTACTTCAGGGAGTCCACCTGTGGAACCCCAGTACTTTGGCTTGGCATACTTATTCAAAAAAGTGTTAGAAGAGCAGTTGGAAACAGCAGTTGAAAAGAGTAAGTCAGCTTTTTATGCTAAAGGACACAGAAAGCGCATTGTCTCTCTGGTGAGACTGAACTGAATATCTCTGGGGGGTGAGTTATGCTACACATGGTCTTAACGAGAAATTTTTCTTACCTGTCATTTTTCCAGTAAGCATCATGGCAGAGAGACTGGCCAATCAGTTTGCAATTTACAAACCTGTCACTGACCTTTTCCTTCAGCTTGTGGATGCAGGCAAGGTAGACGATGCCAGAGCTCTCCTACAGGTAACAGCCCTCCACTCATGCAGCAGTGGGGCGTGCGGCTTGCGAGAAGTCAATTGAGAAATTACTAGACATAGATGTGGAGTATCGGAAATGAAGTGAGATGCTGCTAACACATTTAAATTCAGTGTGAATCAAGGTTGTATGACAATGACTGGATTACAGATTATAGGTCACTGGTTTTACAGATGACAGATCAGAAGAAAAATGTCCTTTGCATTAGGGTTGAGGGGGCAGTGGGGTTTGCTGAGACAATTTAAAGACAAATGTTTCTTTGCAGATAGGTAACACAAAACAATTCCTTTGATTTCCTACTTTAATTTCTTGAATGCTCTAAATACCATGTATCGCCATGGCAACACAGTTTGCAAACAAAAAGTAGGAAATATTTGCTTTTCAAGTACAGCTTCTCACTTGAATGCTCAAACATTCTTGGTGCCTTATTCAAGGCTTATTAAGAGTTGAATTTGCTTTCTATTCACTTGTGTGTCACAGACACATTAAATGACAAATGCAGGTCTCTGTGGCCCGCACTCTCAGTTAAATTAGCAATCTTCAGGGAAGGAGACAACTGCATTCATGCCATTTTAACAGCACTAAATATAAAGCTACGCCAAGTGCCGACAGAACGGTGGGTGATCGGAGCTGCCACTGGCAATGTACACAAACAGGCACCGCTGGGGAGCCCCATCCCAGCAGGTGGCAGTCAAACAGTCACCATGATCCCGCCAACGGCTGTGTTTGTGTAGACTCCCTGTGTCAAATTGAGGCCTGGGACCAATTTCTGATAGTAAATAGTAGTATATTCAGTTACATTTTTCCCAGCCGTGAAATACCTTAAGTAGAGAGGGAAGGTACAACTGCACCCATTTGCTTGAGCTCTAGTTTTGATCCTGAAAGTTAATCTAATTTGAAGATAAAATCTAAGCCATTTTTAAAAAGGAATTCTTAAAAGTTTTTGTCTGTGTTAATAGTTACATAAAAATTGTCAATTGGCACTGCTTGTATGGTCTTTTACTTTTGTTCCTAGATAGAGAGAATTCCAGTTTATTGGGAATTATCTTTTGGTTTGTTTTTATTTTTTCCTTTTTTTTTTTTTTTTAGAAAAAGGCAATTTATGATAGGAATTTCAAAGTAATTTTATTATTTTGCTGCCTTTAGTGTTCAGAATTCTATATGAAAAAAGGAATATACTCTTATGCTTTATTTTTATGTGTACATATCCAAGTACTTACCAGGGGTATGAGCATATAGGTACCTAATTATTTATGTGACAGGAGTCATCCTGTTGTAACTCATTGTTTTGATAGTTATGTAGAAAGTACTTGGTACTTCATCTGCCAGCTTGTTCTGAGCTATAACCATCAAGGCCCTTCTGAGAGCACACAGTTGACAGGATCCTAGACGGGAGATAGCAGGAATGGCGCCTGCTGCCCAGAGCTGCGTTCACCCACAGTGCCCGCACCAGAGGGCTCCCAGTGGCAGCCGAGTATTGATGCAACAGCAGCAGTCTTTTCATTTACCACCCCTTCAACAGACTGGGGTTTCAGATGATAAACCCTTCACCCATCCTTTACCTGCTTGTCAAACAGTAAAAGATTACTCTCGCTGCAGTGAAGAACACTTTATTCACAGATGTCGAAAGCATCAGTTTATAATGTAAATGTTCTGTGGGTCCCCAAAAGTTCTTTTTATACCATTCGTTTTAGAATTGACAGTGTTTTAAGCTTTCAGAGAACAGTGTGCTCTTAGAAACTTAAGAGAATGACATCTATGATGAGTGTAAACTAAAATATTGTCTTGCCATATTTGATTTTACCATAGCATCTAAGATTGGATAGACACTTGATTTATCTGGTCTGTCATATAAACTTTTTTTTTTTTTAGTTTAACTTTTGTCTCTTTCTCAAGCACTGGCTGTCTGTTGCAATGAAAGCCTTTTATAAAATAGAGAGATTGAAATCAGTCCTTTTGTATGCATAAGTGTAGGTAATTATACTTTAAAGAGAACTTGCTTTGTACATTTTAATTTTTATAAAGAAACGAGCAGTTATCTCCCTGACACCTTATTAAATGTATAATTAACCTTATGATCCCTAGCTCACTTGTGAATGCTTGGCAGTATAATTGGAGAGGAATAGTGTTTCTTTTTTCCCTCTTTCTTTGCAGTCCTAAACCTTATTCTATGGTTGTTGAAGCATTAGTTTGATTTTTCCCTGTTCTTTTTAAACAAACTTTACACTTGCGGTGCCAAGGACAGCATTCCCTGAAGCTTGGCATGGCTTGCGCTTGTTTTCTTTTCTTTTTTTTTTTTCTTGCCTCCAAAAATAATGGTCAACTATTAGGCCTTCCTCTTGGTAATGATACAGTACTGTTTTATTGTGAACTTTCTTAATTGGAAATATTCACCTTGATCTGCTTGTTTATACAAACCTTCACTTACTGAATAATGTTTTAATTTTTAGAGATGTGGTGCCATTGCTGAACAAGTCCCAATTTTCTTGGTGTTTTTTGTTAGGAATTCTGGGACAGAAGGAAAGGTACTGTGTTTTATTTGCGAACAAATCAATGATGCTATAAATGTCTTGCTCAAGAGTATTGAGTTTAACATAAGAGCTTGTTGGTTTAGGACCTTAACTGAAAACGCTGTAGAGATTGAAGATTTTGCTTGTCTGTGCCTGTTGATGGTGCTACAGAGTCAGTTTTGGCTCCTTAGTTGTACTAGAAACAAGTTCGTGCAGTGAATAGGTCCACATTGAGAGTCCCAGGAGAGGGCCTTTAGAAATGGAAGATAAAAACCCCATTGCTCAGGTCCCCTTGGTACGTTTAGTGATGCAGACGCACTGCCCAGGGAGGCCTAGCACTGCACAGTGTCTCCCACTGGCTGCCTAATTTTCACCATTGATTAGCTATAAATTCATAAGGTAGAGGAGCCATTTGGCTTTAAAATTCGTATATTGCCACAAATTAACATAACGTAATAACATATATGACAGTTAATTTATTCATACTATAAAAGGGGTAGGTATTTTTGATGTTTAACAGAAAGAATAAAAGCATATTTCAGACCAGGAGTGGTGGTTCACACCTGTAATCCTAGCACTCTGGGAGGGTAAGACAGGAGGATCCCTAAGGCTCAGGAGTTTGAGACCAGCCTGAGCAAGAGTGAGATCCTGTCTCTAGTAAAAAAAAAAAAAGAAAAAATTAGCTGGGCCTGGTGGTGGGTACCTATAGTGTGCCAGCTGCTCAGGAGACCCAGGCTGACACCGTGGCACTCCAGCTCGGGCGGCACAGTGAGACTCTTATCTAAAAGCAAACAAAAGCAAATTTAATTTTAAAAAGCATATTTCAATAAAATTATTTTAGATCTGATTTTACTTGTTCTATACTAGAAACTGTATTCTTAGTTTTTTGGGAAACTTTACAATGTTTCAAATTAAGTAAGGGTGTTTTATTTGAAACATTTGCTTTCAGTCTAAGAGGTGTAGTTTTCCTGAATTTCCATGTACCTCTCTTACATGTACACACACATTTCATTTTTATTTTTTAAGAGGCCAGTCTAGCTCTGTCACCCAGGCTGGAGCACAGTAGCCTCATAGCAATCCTCCTGCTTCAGCCTTTCCAAGTACTAAGATTATAGGCCTGAGCCTCCACATCTGGCACAGGGACTATTAAAAACTTTATCTCATTGTGCTTTTTATCTCTGACTCATGTATTTATTTACTACAAGCAACGTTTATTTGCCTTTTTTTTCTTTCAATGAGACTTTAAAAAAAGATGATTAAAAGGAATAAGAAATCTAGAAAGCACTTCTCAGTCCAGATATGGAACTGGGCCACGTTCTACCGCCTTGCTCAGGAGATGTGACGGCAAATGTATGATAATAAATCTGCTTAGAACATTCCTTCCAGGAGACTGCAAAGTGCAAAATGTCCTGGAAGAATACAGGTTTAGGCATGGATTGATTGAATAAACTTGTGAAAAAAAGGAGTTGAGATTTTAAAAATGCCAGTTCCAGTGTTTTCTTATTTGACAGCAGAATAGTTAAGCCAGATTGAGGTTTGTTTTTGGTGAATTGGAAAGAAGGCATAAATGTCTATAAAGCCGCCATTGATTGATCCAGCAATTAGAGCGTTCATTAGGGTATGGCAGTTTTTTATTCACCACAGGAAATAAAATCATGGTTGTGCCTACATATCCCTGGAAGCAATCAAGTAAAAATTCTAATGATATCCTAGAAATGTTCTGTTAATATATCAAACAGGAGAAAAGAATGTTTAAATGAACTGTTCAAATTTCATCAACAAATTTTGACACCCAAAGTTACGATTGTTATGTCATCTACCCTTGGGATCGCATAACTTCTTGGAATAGTTAGCGGTTGACAAAAACAAGCAATGTTTATTATGTATTAGAAAAATATTCATAAAAATTAAAGGAATTGCATTAACTTTTAAAAGATGCTGGTTTGTTGTGGCAGTAAATCACTGACTCAGCATCTAATACTAAGATACACAGGAGGGAAAACAGTTCATTAAATTGAACAGGCAATTCTGTTGTAATTATTTTCAAGATTTTTTTCTATAATGTTATGTATCAGTGTTCCACTGTTTTGTATTTTTGGTAATGTTACCTGTATTTTGTTTCCTAGACAGCAACTCTGAGATCTTTGCTAGAATTGATTCCTGAATTGGCTGAAAAGGATATAGTGTATACCTCCCTCATGAAAAGCTATGGTAATAAGTTTAATGTGACTGCATGATTTAAGTGATTTAAATATTTATAGTATAATCAACTAAGTCTTAGTCTGTATCTCAAAGGCAATAATTATAAATATCAGATGATTACTTATGATATAAATAATTTACTTACAGTAGGACTTTCATAGCTGACCACCTCAACTTGACTTAATTTTCATAGACTGGACACATAATGTATCAGTCCAGTAGGCCAAGTTCCTTATGTTGCCCAGTTTGTTACTGTCGCTTGAGCAACTTACAAAGGTTCTACTGTATAAGAAAAATACGGGCCAGGCACAATGGCTTATGCCTGAAATCCCAGCACTTCGGTAGGCCAAGGCAGGAAGATTGCTTGAGGCAAGGAGCTTGAGACCATCCTGAGCAACATAATGAGACCTCATCTCTATAAAAAATAAAAAAGGGGCTGGGCATGGTGGCACATGCCTGTAATCCTAGCTGCTCAAGAGGCTGAGGTGGGAGGATCGCTCAAACCCAGGAGTTGAAGGCTGCAGTGGGCTATGATCATATTAGGACTTCTGCATGCTAGCCTGGGTGACAGAGCTAGACCCTGTCTCTTAAAAAGAATGAAGGAAATATATAAACATATTCATATACTTTTAACGTTCAGAATATGACTGAATGTCTTTATAGCAGTCTAGGTATATTGAGTATGATCTCAGGCTCCTGGGAAGACCTGAAAGTCCTCTTATAGGATTTACTTATTAGAAGCTAATTCAGTCTCCCCAAGGGCCTGCCGCCTGAAATGTGGCATAAAATAGGCATATATTTGAGACTCCCGCTTGACTTGCTTTCTTGTTCCTTCAGTGTTCGGGCTACCTACTCCTTTGAAGTGGTAGACCCTTTAATTAGAAAGTAACCCAGAGTTTTACCTTAAGTCCCAGTTGGAATTCTAGTCTTTTAACCCGATACAAAACAATATGAAAGGAAACCAGACTAAAGTTTTCCTCAGTGATCAAGATAAATGTCAGCATTTCTATCTAGTTCGTGATCTCCTGTCCACCCACCATCTACTGATTGCTAATTGCAGGAACAGGGTAAATAAGGAATTGTGTCATTGATTTTATTTTTGGCAGGACAAAAGACTCAGGAATAGGAGTTAGTAAGTTTTGGTTCTCTATTTTTCCACCCTTATGAGGGAAGCTAGGTGCTATTTCAGAATGGAGTTATACTCACAAAACTTCCCAAAATAACTAAATACAGTAGACCTTGGAGATGGCCGTGTATTTGAAATGATAATGCAGAAAGTGAGTCACGTGAATTTTTGCGTTCCAAGTGTATGTGTAAGTTGTGTTTACACCATGTTGTAGTCTGTTAAGTGCATAATAACATTATGTCTAAAACGTGTGCATACCTTAATTTAAAAATACTTTATTGCTTACAAATGTCAATAATCATCTGAGCCTTCAGCAAGCCATGATCTTTTTGCTGGTGGAGGTTCTTGTCTGGATGTTGATGCTACTAACTGATGAGGGTGCTGGTTGCTACAGGCTCAGGTTACAGCAGCAATTTCTTAAAATAAGACAATACGAAGTTGCTGCATTGATGAACAATTTCTCTGTAGCATGCGGTGCTGTTGGGTAGTATTTTACCCATCTCAGAATTGAGCTCATCTTCTCACATTCTGCCACTGCTTTATCAGCTAAGTTTATGTAACGTTCTGAATCTTTTGTTACCATCTCGATAATGATCACAGCATCTTCACCAGAAGTACATTCTGTCTCAAGAACCACCTTTCTTTGCTCAAGCATAAAAAGCAACTCCTCATCTTTTTTGTCATAAGATCGCAGCAGTTCAGTCACATCTTCAGGCTCCACTTGAAATTCTAGTCCTGCTGTTTCCACCATTTCACTTCCTCCACTGAAGTCTCACTCCTTAAAGACATAATAAGGGTTGGAATCAACTTCTTCTGAACTCTATTAGTGTTGACATTCTGACCTCCTCCCACGAATCACACATGTTCTTAATGGAATCTAGAATGGTGAATCCTTTCTAGCAAGTTCTCAATTCACTGTGCCCAGAACCATCAGAAAAATCACTAGGTGTGGCATCTGTAGCCTTACAAAATCTATTTCTTCAGTAGTATGATTGAAAATTATACCTTCATCCATGGGCTGTAGAATACATATATGTTAGTAGGCATTAAACCACATTAACCTCCTTGTGCATCTCCGTCAGAGTTCTTGGGCAACGAGGTGCATTGTCAGTGAGCAGTAATATTTTGAAAGGAGTCCTTCCTTCTGAACAGTAAGAGCCTTTATTGAATTAGTCACTAAGCGCCTCACATCTATCCTGGAGGATCCTTGTGCTACTGCCGAAGTTGGGATTGGTTAACCAGTGTCATTATACGGTAGGGGTTTATTTCGTGCTTAGATGTTAACAGTCTAATGCAAAATTAAAGAGCTGAATTACCCACAATAATTGTTAGCACAGCCTTTATAATCACAGTAAACTTAAAACAAAAATTTCTGTAAATCAGCCGCAAGTGGACAGCCAGCTATACTTAGCTCTTGGGCTACTCCTGGGCGGTTTCATTATTCATTTGAGTGAAATAGTGGTGTAGCTTGTCAGTGTCCAACATATATGTACTTTTTTTTTTTTTTTGAGACAGGATCTCTGTCTCTCAGGACGGAGTGCAGAGGCATGATTATAGCTCACTGTAACCTTGATTAAGCGATCCTCCCACTTCAGCCTCCTGAGTAGTTTGGACTTTAGGCGTGTGCCATCACATGAAGCTAATTATTTTTTTGCAGCAATCAGGTCTCACTGCGTTTCCCAGGCTGGGCCTCATGGGATTCTCCAGCCTCAGCCTCCTTGCCGATGGGATTTTTGGTCATCTGGCTAACTATATTCTCCATATTTGCTTACTTTACACTAAGAAAACACAATGATAGTGTGTTGTTTAGCTGCTGATACTGATGTTGGTGTGGATTTCCACGTAATTTCCATGCCCTTACACAGTAGTCCCTGAATATTAGCTTGATTTCAGAGTGTGGTTTTAAGCAGAAGAAAATTGAATGTTGTGTATTACTTCATGCTTAAGGGTTTCAGTTTATGGTTACTTTATGACAAGTCTTCAAAATAGCTTAAATACATGATACCATTAATATTATCTTGGAGGCCTTTAAATATAGCCACATATGTCATTTTCCTTCTCCTGCAAAATGACTGAGGCTGAATGAGGGGTGTGGAACGGGAGCAAGGGAGTTGGGAGATGCCGAGAGTAGCTTCTCACCGAAGGTGGGTACGTATTTGTTTGCCGTGGGATAAAGGGATCCAGGATCCCTGAGTGGCTAAGTGTTGGGATGAGCAGAAAAAGATAGGTTGTTGTCTGTGATTAATATCTTTTTTCCTCTTTAACTTTGTCAGTCGTGAATAAAGATGTCACATCTGCTAAAGCGCTGTATGAACATTTGACTGCAAAGAATATGAAATTGAATGATCTGTTTCTAAAGCGTTACGCAGTGTTGCTGAAGGATGCTGGAGAGCCTCTCCCTTTCACTGAGCCCCCTGTGAGTATTTCTTAATTAAGGGGGAAAATGCCTCTACAGATTTATGTATGCTTCATAACAATGTTGAAAAAAATAAGTTGGAGACTTAATTACATGAGGATTAGATCTCTGTGAAGAATCCCCCAGGGAGGGCTGCAGGGACTGAGCAGCCTCGGCTGTGGCTATGGGAGAACATCGCTCTCCGGGGCTGAGGTTTAAATAAAACACAAGGTCTATCTCAGGCCTTCAGCTATAGGTATGAATTTATCAAATGTCCTTAGGACATTTCAACTTGAAACAGGATTTAATGGCCTGTATTGCAGTAGCCACACTTATGATGTCACTGTTAATTACTTGTTCATTTTAAATAGTTTTTTATTTCTTTGTGTAGGAAATTTTGTTTTCTTTAATACAAGAAGTCACATATGCAAAGTTCCTTTTTATTGTGTCATTGAACTGAAAGTCACTGCACCATGTTTGAAACGCTGCACCCTTCCACAGGTGTTAAATACCTGCATACACACATGTATACACGCACCCAGCAGATTCTTGCTGCTCGCTTTAACCCTGAACTTGGAGCCATTAACTTGTAATTTCATGAAACAAGAAAGTTTGAGGGGCGGCGTCTATAATGGGTCCAGCGGTGGTAGCTACCATCTTGTAGTCCTTTACGATTTTTAAGTTTTGTACCATCACCTCCTACTGGCAACTTTAGCTGTAACTTCCCCTCCTCTTTCTCCTTAACAGGAAAGCTTTGCATATTATGCAGAACAGCTAAAAGGATCGAAGGAAATCTCTTCATGAAATATGCAGGCACCTTTTTGTTTTCTGTGTATTGGGATTGTCTACCTGTTATTTTTAAATGTATTTGAGAGAGAAAAAATAAATAATAAAGAACTTTGTTTATATACTTTTGTCACCTGTGTTGAACATCTTATTGACAATATTTGTGTATACTTGGTCATTGGACTTTTTTGTTTCTTTCTATGACATAAATGTATAGCATTTTCTTTCTTTCTTTGTGGAGACGGGGGTCTCACTTGCTACCCAGGCTGATTTCAAACTTTTGACCTAAAGTGCTGGGATTACAGATGCGAGCCACTGTGCCCAGCCTGTACCATTTTCTTTAATGCTTGTGTTATATGAAACTATTTTTTCAGGGTTCTCCCCCCAATTGACTCTTTAGTTTCTCTGCTCTATTTTGTTTATTATTTTCATTAAAATGTTATTCCTTTATTTAAGACTTGCTTGTTAGTGCTGATCGTAAAAATTTTGGAGCTAGATAAATAAATGATGCTCACTGAGCTTTCTAATCCCTCATGTTCGGTGATGTAACAGTCTCTTAGGTGTGTGAACTCCTGCGTACTTTTCAAATTTTGTAAAACATGGGCACTAAGAGTGATCCAATCTAGTCATCATCGTTTTTCAGTAAGAAGCAGAGACCCAAAGAGACTGCGGTTCACCCTTGGTCAGGGCAGTGTTGGCGATGTCCACCGGCTCTGCGGCGTGCTTGCCCTTCCCTCACTTTGGCCTTGCTGGCTTCTGTGCGTCTGCTCGTGGGAATCTCTGCAGTTGAGTCTTGATTGTGACCTAGAAAGTAGGTCATTTTCTACTGTGCATTTCCTCTTTTTGGTTTCAGGGCTTTGTCAGCCCGAGGTCTATCCTCCTCGAGGCTTGTTACTCATGTCCTGGTAATATGTGATTTCATATATGAAGGGTCGAATTTTTGAAAACTAAAAGTTATCCCCATATTAGCCGTTGTACCTGTTAATATCTACATTGTAAGTGGTTACTTAAAGAAACGATTTAACATAGTTAAGGCAGTTTACCATTATTAAGATATCTTAGTATGGAATATTGACCTATTTGAGGATGCGGTAATTGATTACCAAAAATGTTGAAAATGTTTTGCAAGTTACCCCCATTTGGGAATATTCTGTGCCCACCTTAAATATGGCAACTGCCTACTGTTTGGGTTTTGTTGCCAACTGGTTTCTGTTCATCACATCAAGGGGCAGTCTTGCCTTGGGGAGCAGGCAGGCCTCTGGCCCACGGGGCTGTCCATCCTGATTTGGGGGACCAGCTCTTCTGTGTCTGGTGCCTGTCTGCAGATGGCGAGAGAGGAAGGGTTGATGGAGGGAAGCCAAGGAGTCAAAGCCGTCATAGTCGTGATATGAGCTGGGCTTTACTGACATCAGGAACAGGAGGCTCAATCAGGGCCGAGTCCCAGCCGAGGACACAGTGGCGCTTCCTTTTGTGCTCCCAGGTGCAGGACTTGTACATGTTACTGTTTTGCTGTTGTCTAATTTGCCTGGAGCCTCGTCCTTGTGCACCTGTCTTTAGTGATTCCATTGACACAGGCCTTATTTTGTACAGTCATTGCTAATCACAGGTTAAGTGAGCTAAGTTTTATTGACATTCATTAAAATAGGTCTCTAAGGTGAGGTATAATCTGGGCTTCATAGTCATCTTGGGGGAAACTGGAAGTACAGTCTGATTTGCTTGAAGTGACTCCAAGTTGGCCCTGTATGTGGACTCAAAATGTGGATGTGGTACAGAGGAAATTGCCAAAACCCCCTCGTCTCGGATTCTGGACAACAGGCAGGGCCATTAAAATGTGTTAACAAAGGACTTTACTTAGTCAAATGTTTGTAGCACTGTATTGGTTTTCCTTATGAATGTAAATACTTAAAGTGTAATAATTATGTATTCTAGGTGAGCTATGAATACTTTCTAAATATCTAATAGCAAAGTTGAAATAAAAGAAATACACAGTAAATAAAATTGTAGAAATTCTCTATAGTATGTTTAGACTCATAAGCAAACAGCTAGTTGTGAAAAGTAAATTGTGTCATTGTAAACTTTGGGAAAGAATAATATTTTATATATAATTAATGTTTATTATTTGAACCTAATATAATTTTAAGGTGAAATGCTTTGAATAAAGTGTACTCCAGATGTCTGTGGGCTGCATCCTTTTCGTGTTGTCAAATGTTTGCATGAGTGCTTTAAGCCATTTCAAAGGACTTCAGTCTTAAAATTTTTAAAGTGTGTGGTGACCTCCGTTGTGGCCAGAATCTACTTGTTAAATGGCTTATAGTTTGTATGTAGAGAGCCCCAGTGAAGTCACTGCTTCTCTGTTTTAAGGGTTAGCAGGTATCTGAGATTGAGGGAACAAAGTTGGCAAGAATTAGACTTTGAGTGTGTGTTTAATCGGCACTAAATGGGAGGGGTTTATCTTGCATTGCATGTCCGAGCGTGTTTCCCATCTCTGTAGATGGCTGGGATCCGTCCACTCCACGCACAGCCCGTCTTCACCTTACTTTTCAGGAATGCTCACTGAGGTCGCCATCAATACTCTGCCACTTTCTTGAGCCCATCACCCCGCCTAGCATATTGTTCCCTCTTCAGGGGTCCCATAACCACTTCAGCACAGCAGGTGCCAGAGGTGGACTCCTGAAGGCTTGGGTCTGCATCCTCCCCACCTAGCATGATCTCAGCTGCAGGCTCACGTAATCAAGTTGTCTGGTGGTGGGTTCTGTGTGCTTAACACTGTGCACCTACTGCAGTGTGTCAGGCCCCCGTTTTGCTTGATACTCGTGGAGAGGAAACAGACTTACAGAAGTGAATCTGCCCAGAGCCACAGTGGTGAATAACATGGCTAGGATTCTGACTAAAGTCGTTTACTCCCGATCAGAATATAAGACCCAGACAAACCAGGGAAAAGTCAGTTCAAAGTCACTGGAATCTAAACTGTAGGAATATTTTATTTATTCATTTATTTGTATATTTATTTGTTTTGAGAGACAGAGTCTCACTATGTCACCCTCGGTAGAATGCCGTGGCATCACAGCTCACAGCAACCTTCAACTCTTGGGCTCAATTGATTCTCTTGCCTCGGTCTCCCAAGTGGCTGGGACTACAGGCACCCATCACAATGCCTGGCTCTTTTTAGAGACTGGGTCTTGGCTCTTGCTTAGGCTGGTCTCAAACTCGTGAGCTCAAGCAATCCACCTGCCTTGGCCTCCCATGTGCTGGGATTACTGGTGTGAGCCACTGCACCTGGCAAAATATTTTATTTGAAAAAAAAAGAAACTTTAATGCCAGTGTTCCCAGTTTCTGGATACCTTACACTAGGGGTCCTCAAACTTTTTAAACGGGGCCAATTAATTCACTGTCCCTCAGACCGTTGGAGGGCTGGACTGCGGGCCCCAGGACAAGTCGGCTGCTAAGCAGGACAGGCAGCAGCGGCAAGAATACCCAGCAGGCCGGATAAATGTCCTAGGCGGGCTGCATGTGGCCCACGGGCCGTAGTTTGAGGACACCTGCACACGGTAAGGACATTTTTTTCTCATTTAATCAAATACACAGTCCCTGGCATGATCCCTGAGTTTACACGTTCTCACAAATGACTAAGCAAGCTCTATCTTATAAATTGTTCTTCCTGGTACAATTTATTTTTCAAGTCTGCAGTGTGTGTATTCCACATACTTTTTCTCATGTCTTTGAGCACAATTTTCATATATTTGTCCTGATAAACCAATATTTGTAGAATTTCTATAAGTGAAAGCAACATTCCTGAAGTCTGACCGAACTAATAGCTGCGGGGGGTACAAAAATCACGGTAATTTGTCTCTTTTGCTGTTGTACAATCAGGCATGGGAGTGTTTCCATTAGAAATGTAACCTGCTTTCAGGCCTGTGGACTTTACAAAGCCCACATTATGCAGCCTCAGTACAAATAAAGAAAATGGCTGCATTAGCAATTTGAAAATAGGCACTTATCTTTTTCTTTATTGCATGAAGGGGAAGAAAGAAAATCAGGTCCAGGTAGAGCAAAAGCATTTAACCAGCTTCAGACTCACTGCTCTGGCACATTTGTTTGGACAATGGTTGGCTGCAAGATCCATCCTTAGTTTTCGAAAATAGCATCTTCACCAGCTGGGCCCCTGAAAGAGCGCTTGCTGTGACGTTCGTTCTCATTATGGACTTGTTTTTGTCTGTTCCCTTCATGGGAGCTCTCCCAGCCCTCTGCAGAGCTATCAGTGAGAGTCCAGTGGGTGCCCAGTGAGCATCAATAACCATATCAATGGGCTCGACCTCCTGTCCTTCCCCTTTGCCAAGGGATGCTCTTTCTTTTTCTATCTTTTTTTTTTTATTTTTTGGCTGTGGCTGAGTTTGACCCCACCACCTCCAGCATATGGAGCTGGCACCCTACTCCTTTGAGCCATAGGTGCCGCCCAAGGATGCTCTTTCTGAGATGTGTGGTTTGTTCCATGGGAGGGTTTCCTCTCACATGCTGGTCTTCACACATGATTTCTAGCTTTTAACTGTGCATAGCTCCAAGTTGCAGCATTGGGCTTGAGTTCTTCCAAACCCGGGAGCACTCATAAAAACATTTTCAAATTCACTGTCACAAGGAAGAGGAGGCCTCTCAAATGTGTTATTAAAAGACAACCTCAAACTGGGTTCAAGCACAGTGAAGGATTCTGTGCAATAGTGGAATCAACAAAAAGAAAGGGCTTTATTGTTAGCATGGGACAATAGTGCTTATTAGGGAAGCACTAATGTGCTTATTTGGGGAAACACAAATACATACAGTTTGACAGATGACAGTCACACAAACGATAAATGAGCACTATTACAGAGAAAGCAGAGAAGTGTTACTGAGTTGTTATGTGTTTGAAAATTTCACTGCTTAACCATTGTTTTAATTATTAGCTGCTAACACCATGTGCATTGCCGTGGTGAGCTATGCTCCATCTGCCTGCCGGCCTCCCTTGCCCACACTTCAGGCACAGTCCATGTAATGTGGACAAGGACCGCTCCATACTCAGCAACTTTAAATGAAGAATCAATCATTACCGAGTACGGATGATATAACTTGAGATTTGAATTACCTAGTTCAGACTACAGTAGAACCTCTGTAAGTTGACCATGCAAGAGACTGTAACAAACTGGTCAACATACAGAGATGGTCAACATAAGGAATCGGCCTACTGTATTATTATGTATATGTGGCTCATGTCCACGCTATGAAAATTAGGTCAATTTAAGGAGGTGGTCAAGGTAGGGAGCTGGTCAACTATGGAGGCTCTACTGTATTTGCAAATAAGGATGTTTGTTGCCTTACAGGAATGAGCATTAGATAATATTTTCCAAATAAGCACAGGTCAACCAACAGAATGTTTCATCCCTTTCCTTGCATTCCAGTCCCTTGCTCACCTCAGTCAGGCTCAAAGCAAAGTGGTTTGCAGGCTGTGCTGAGGTGAGAACCCTTGGCCCCAGGACTTTTAACACTTGAATTTGACATTTGAGATTAAGACAAGAACTGAAGAAAACTAGAAGAAAAGGAAACAAAAGCAAGTGTGAGATCTAAGTCTGTAGGCTGGCTTAACCCAGGACAAGATTACGTCTATTATATTCTATAATAGGAACAAGGGCAGTTTTTAAAAACTCACATCAGGAAATATTTGAGTCAATATAGGTAATTGTCCTCTGTTTAATTAAAATTCTCCATCAATAGTATAACTTGAAATTGGAGGGCTTAAAATGCAAATTTCAGAACCTTTACCTTTTGATCCAGGGTCTGCAAACTACAGCCTCAGGCTAATCCAACAAGCTGCCTGCTTTTGTAAATAATATTTTATTGGAACGCAGCAACACCACTCACACTTTACAGTTGTCTGCAGCTGGTTTTACACCATAATAGCAGAGTTAAGTAATTTGGACAGAACGTGTAAGGCCTGCAAAATCTAAAATGTTTACTACCTGACTTGTAGTAGGAAAGATTGTAACCCATGCATCTGATGACTACAAGTAAGCAAATCCCTGTCCCGCAAAGCAGAGTGGGGTTCCTTGAACTACATGCATGCTTTTGGAACCCCTAACCTCACACACCTTGGACAGCGTTTTTAAACAAATGGACCTGTGGAATCAGAATCTCTGGAGGGGTGGGTCCCCACTGGCCTTTGTTAAAGCTCTTGTGTGGGCAGCCAGGGTGGAGAACCATTATTCCAGAAAAAACACAAAGAAAAGGCAGGTGCTGGTCGGGCAGTGCCTGTGCCTCAAGGAGTAGGGCGCTGACCCCATATACCAGGGTGGTGGGTTCAAGCCCGGGCTGGGCCAAAACTGTACCAAAAAAAGAAAAGAAAAGGCAGGTGCTGGTTCACTGTCTCTCCTGCCTTTGCCCCTTGCCCCTTACCTGCAGCCCAGCACACAGAGCCCACTGAAGCCTTTTGTGGACTTCACAAAAGTCAGGTGATGTATCTTAATGGCTATCAACCTCATTACACATTAGAATCCTTTGGGGAGTTAAAAAAAAAAATATATATATATATATACACATATATATATATATCAATCAGCATCCTCTTTCTCCTGCCCACTTCTCCTTCATTCAAGCCCAATGCTATTAGGTGACCACAGTGGCCAGAAGGGAGCTACGATGGGCCAGAGCCCGGTGAGGGGGGCAGCAAGGAAGTTAGAGCCCACGCTGGGTGAGGGAAGGCGTGGTGTAGATGGGAGATGGGTTGCGTGCAGGGAACTAATCCAGTGAGTCGATGTGGACAGGATAATGGAAGCCAGGTTTCTCATACCTGGAGAAGAGTGTTACAAATATGAAAAGAGAAACTAGACTCAACTCTGATGCGGGACTGGAGTTGGAGGTTATCAGTGTAAACTCCTATATGTGTTAGGGGTCTTGTGTATGTTCCTCAACTCTGTTCCCTGAGAGGAGTGAGAGGAGAGATGCCCCAACAGCATTGAGTGTACTTATCACTTAGAGCTTGGCTTCAAATACCATTGTTCACTAAAAAGAACCAAGATGTCTGATTCTAGGGCTGAGGTGGGAAAATTAGGCTCAAAGGGGTAGGGTGCTGGCCCCATATGCGGGAGGTGGTGAGTTCAAACCCAGCCCCCGCCAAAAGGAGCAAAAAAAAAAAAAAAAAAAGAAAGAAAAGTATCACAAAGTCCTCAAAGAATGATGGGGACATGTCAAAAGGATGCAGAAGCCAGCTTTAAGGGACTCCCACTGGCCAAATCAGGACAATTTGAACATCAAAATTAGTAATGATAACCACCTTGACCAAGAGCAAGATTCTGCCTCTACTAAAAACAGAAAAATTAGCTGTGCATCATGGCAGGAGCCTGTAGTCCCACCTACACTAGAGGCAGAGGCCAGAGAATCACTCAAGCCCAGAAGTTTTAAGTTGCTGTGAGCTACGACTCCACCTCACTCTACTCGGGTAACAGAGCAAGACTATCTCAAAAAAAAAAAAAAGTGATAGTAAAGGATTATAACCTATTGAATAAAATAGGAAACTACAAGTTTATATTGATAGAAATAAAAAAATGAAGAAATGGAAAGTTTTGTGAGAAGCAGGCACTTTACATAGTTTCAAAGTTACCTACCAAATGCTTACTGATGACAAAGGGAAGGAAAATAGTAATTGCGGAGAAGCCTGGCAGACGCCCCTTTAAACAAGTGATCTAAGTACAGGTTGTCAGTGGGGACACGTGGAAACCGTGTGCTGCCTGACAAGATGTGCTGCAAAGGTGCAGGACCCAAATTAATCATGAAGAAATACCAGACAAACCCAAATGGAGACCTCATATCCTGCAAAATCTGCACGTGTCAAGGTCAGGAAAGTCTAGGAGAGTTGAGGACTTGTTCACAGCTGAAGGAGACCAGCAACAGGACCACCAGACCCAGAGCTTGATCCTGACCTGGATCCTATGCTATGAAGGACATTGTCAGAGCTCCCAGTGAGGCCCGAGGACGGGTCTGCGCACTGAAGGGCAGCGCGTGCCCACCCTGAGCGTGATGGTGCATTGCAAGAGGACAGCGTGCTTGAATGTGCACAAGCCACCGAGCGTGATGGTGCATTGCAAGAGGACAGTGTGCTTGAATGTGCACAAGCCACCAGGGGATCTTCTTAAAATACAGGCTCTGACCTGTTGGGTCTGAGTGGGGCCTGCACCTGCTGTCCTACCTGTTCCCAGCTATGCCCATGCCTCTGGCCCCTACTTGGGGTAGCCCAGGCGTGGTCAACCTGTGGAGGGTGTTTGCTGTTCGCCTCCCAAACCCCCACCTTCCTCCTTCTTTTGGTTTCAACTCTAATTTTCCTTTGGGAACCATCCCTTCCCGCTCTTTGTGCACCTGTCATGGGTTACATGGTCCCTAACACTGAGGCATGAGTGTATACCACCTAGGCCTGCACTGTCCCAGCCTCTGTCTACTATGAACGGTGCATAGCTGGTCCTGAGAGCAGCCAGGGCCGAGCAGATGCAGCTCTAAGAGGCTGGCTGAACCTTTTTGAACCCCTTCATCTTACTGGGCTTCCAAGCCTAACAGGGGCCCAGGTCCTGCCTTCTGCCCTCTAACTCCTAAAGGCCTCACAGGCTTTTCTGGCTCCCACGTGACTCCACGACACAGTATCTGTGTGACCTTAGCAAAAGGAATTGGTTTATGTCTCAGTTTGCTAACCTTGTAAATGGGATACTTCTCACCTCTAAGAGTGGTTTTGAGAGTCAGATGATGGCGTCCACAGAAAGTGATTTATACTGCACTTGTCACAGAGTAGATGCTCAATAAATTTTTAATTGTTCTCTTTGGCTTTGGGGGCTCATGACCCCCCACAAAAAGCAGGGGTGGCCTTCTATAGATCACTTTCTATATGGAAATGGCTTACCACAGAGTTTGGGGCCCCTGAAGAGGAGAACAAATAATAGCTAGTCTTTTGCTAGCTATTATTGTTTCCTCTGGGTTCTAACAATTCCTGTATACCATCCTATATTGAGTTGCCTATATAAATACTATCAAAAGGAAATAAATTAGCAACATTGTAGGTGCCGCCACATGCAGGTTTTCTCGCTCCCAGGAATCCCAGTTTCCGCCAGCGAGCAGAAGTGCCTCCGACTGTCTTTATTCTACTGCCATCCTGTGGTTGATCTGTGCCACTGCAGCACCGTGGGGCAGATGTAGCCGAGCATCTGTATATCACTGTCCCCAGAAAGGGCACCCTACAGGGAAAGGAGTGCAGTTGCAAGGTCCACTCTGGTACCCCACCTGGGCAGGAGCCTTGGCATGAATCACCAGTCTTGACTTGATTTCTGTCGGATAAACCTTAAAGACACATAGTACAGGACCATGAAGCCACCGCTGATGCCAATGACGATGAAGTAGATGGCACTGAGGGGGTACTCGTTCAGGTCCATGGCATTGAGGATCTGGAGACACAGACATTCGTGGAGCTCATTAAGAAGACGTTCAGCTGGATGTCTGCTGATTTAGAGCCCCAGGCCTTCTCTGCTTACCGTATCTCCTGAGACCAAGATGGTGTGGTTGCCCAGCTGCATGCTATGAGTGTTCCCGCTAAACTGGATAATCATCAGCCCTTCAAAGCACCATCGCATGAAGGACACCTTGGAAATCCATCTAGGCACTGAGGACAGTGAGAGCCACGTTATTCACAAGGTCTCATCCCCTTGCACAAGGACACTGGCAGCTTCCTGGGACACGTGCCCGTCTATGGGGGCAGGGCCATGGTGGCTCTGTCCCAGGGAAGCAAGTCCTCTGAGGAGCAAGGAAGGAAGAGAGGGCAAAGAGGCAACTGGGGACATCCACTGGAGCGGAGGGAACTCAGAGGCTACAGGGTCACCCGCAGTCTAATAACAAGTCTAGGAAGTCACTGAATTAGGTGTCCCTGCATGCACTCAGGTTAATAGATCAAATGGGGTGAGGGGACCCCAAGCCAGAGAAGCTGGAGTCTGTCCTGGTACAGGAGTAGGGCAGAAGCCATGAGACAGGAGCTTCCCAGAGAGGAAAGTGGGACAGGCTCAGGGGTGAGAGGAAGGGGTGTACTAGGGGAGGTTTGGACAAAGCAGGGACATGGATTTGCACTTTAGAAAACTCGCTATGCATGGCTGGGAGCTGAGAGGGATGTGGAAGGACTGAGGCCACAGAGATCAGACTGTTGCAGTGGCTCAGGTGCAAATGATGAGACAAGGGCTGGAGACAGTGCCAAGGGGATATTTCGGAAAGACTTAAGAGGCAGAATTGACCAGCTCACTGGTGAATGTTGTTGTTTGGAGGGTCCGGGGCTGGATTCGAACCCGCCACCTCAGGTATATGTGGCTGGCGCCTTAGCCACTTGAGCCACAGGCGCCAAGCCAAGAACAGAATATTCTTTTTCTAAAATCAGCACCGAGGCATCCAGGAGGTGCTATCTTTCCTTGAGATATAGGCAAGACACTGGGACATGGAAGGTGCCTCTGTATCCTCTCGTGGAATCATCCCCTGGGCCCTACAGTGAGCTGGCAAAGGCATCTGCTTGCAGAAGGGCCAGCTCTAAGTTGGATCTAAATGATGAATTTTCACTTCCAGAAAAAGGCAGGCTTAATCCAGCCTCACGAGGCCTAAAAATGCTTGACCAGGTGAGAGGGAGCAGGCCTCACCTATCCACAAGTTGCTTAAGCTTATCATGAAACCCCCGGTGAGGTAGAAGGAGTTGTAAATAGCATTGCTGAAGAAGGAGGCCATGTGGAAGTTGGGGAACAGGGCTGCGGTGGCCAAGGCCATGACTCTGCAGCAGAAGACCACCAGCCACAGCAGCAGGAAGTGCAGCAGGAAGGGCTCAGCGCCCGGCCGCAGGTCAGCCAGCCAGTAGATGGGCATCCCGTAGATGATGATGTAGACGCAGTGCTCCGGGAGCTCCCCGAGGATCTGCAGAGAATAGCCCTTGCAAGAAGGTCTAGCCAACACCTTGACTTGCCATTGTTTTACAATGTTCAAAGGCAGCAACACCCTGTGACACCAACCCTCCCTTCTGGTGACAATCCCTTGCACGTGTTGTTGCAGCAGGCATGAGCATACAGGACCCACAGGCATGAGCTCACTGCTGGCTGGGGCAGTTCAGCCTCTTTCTCCAAGGAGGCAGAGGGCACCTGCTCTTCTAAGACCTGGTTTCAAGTGCCCACCCCTTCTGACCAGACCTGTAACTGTGTGGTCTTGGCAGAGCCAAGGGGGGCCAGTGAAGCTCTGGGGAGGTAAAGTACGCTGGATGTTTCTTTTCTAGGCCCCTGCTGATAAGAAAAGTATCATTCCTGATCTCTAGTCCTGGTCTTTTGATAAATGTTTAAAAAATATCAAGTCTCTGAAACTCCCTTAGAAAATGTGGCATTGGGCGGCACCTGTGGCTCAGTGGGCAGGGTGCCGGCCCCATATACTGAGGGTGGTAGGTTCAAACCCAGCCCTGGTCAAACTACAACAAAAAATAGCCAGGCTTTGTGGCGGCACCTGCTACTTGGGCGGCTGAGGCAAGAGAATTGCCTAAGCCCAGGAGTTGGAGGTTGCTGTGAGCTGTGTGATGCCACGGCACTCTACCAAGGGCGACAAAGTCAGACTCTGTCTCTACAAAAAAAAAGAAAGAAAGAAATGTGGCATCTACAACCAAAGGTGACACATAGCCCCGTGGCTCAGCAAAACATTTCCCTGTGACGGTGCCTGCTGTACCCTGCCTCCTGCCCTGGGGGCCCTTCAATCACCTTGGCAAAGAAATATGGACCAGCAGTGTACAGCCCGTCTTCCAATTCATAGGAAAGCATCGCCCTCTCCGAGTAACCTAAAAAAAGGGTGAAAAGAGAACAGAATGAAAAATGAAATTTATCTACCATGTTTCTGTTTTTGAGTCTCTCTTAACACAATTAGAAGTAGTTAAATTGCCTAAATTCTTTTTTTTTTTTTTTTTT
>NW_003852419.1:2269009-2289715 GCF_000181295.1 Otolemur garnettii | reverse complement strand
TTTTTTGGTTGCAGCTGTCGTTGTTTGGCAGGCCTGGGCTGGATTTGAACCCGCCACCTTAGGTGTATGTGGCTGGCACCTTAGCTACTTGAGCCACAGGCACTGAGCCAACTGGTTTGTTTTTAGTAGAGACAATGTGTCTCTCATTCCTGCTCAGGCTGGTCTTAAACTCCTGAACTTAAGCAATCCACCTGTCTTGGCCTACCAAAATGCTAGGATTACAGGCCTGAGCCACCACGCCCAGCCTGGCAATTTTACTTAAAGAAATTATTCTGAAAAAAAAAAAATCAATTAAGTCCATAAAGATGCACAGACATAGGGGCTTGCTGTAGCAGTATTCATAACAGCAAAAGCCTGAAAATGATCTGACCATCGATGTGGATTTGGTGGGTGAGTGGATCATGGTTTGTCATCTGAGGAAGATCCACCAGACAAAAAGTGGAGGCACTATCCTGACAGGAAGCCAGTTACAGAAGGGGAGACAGAGTGTGATCCACTCGGTGTTGAAATGTTTACGTGCATGGAAACACCTAGAAAGACACACACCAACCAGCTGGGTCTGGTTGTCTTTGAGAACTGGTGTGACCAAGGCTTTCCCTTTCCACTTGAGATTCTCCTATAATGTCTGGATTTTTCAAGATGACCCTATGCTATTTCTATGGTCAGCCAGGCAGTAAGGATATTTTAATTTTGCTTAAAGAATAAAGTAAAAGTGGCTGGGGCTTGGCGCCTTGGCGCACAGTGGCCAGAGCACCAGCCACATACACAGAGGCTGGTGGGTTTGCACTCAGCCCAGGCCTGCCAAACAACAGTGACAACTACAACAAAAAAATAGCTGGGCATTGTGGTGGGCGCCTGTAGTCTCAGCTACTTGGGAGGTTGAGGCAGAGAATCGCTTAAGCCCAAGAGTTGGAGGTTGCTGTGAGCTGTGACGCCACGACACTCTACCCAGGGTGACGTGATAAGACTCTGTCTCAAAAAAAAAAAAAGTGGCCAGGTATGGAGGCTCCTGCCTGTAATCCTAGCACTCTGGGAGGCTGAAATGGGAGGACTGCTTGAGCTCAGGAGTTTGAGGCCAGTCTGAGCAGGAGTAAGGCCCTGTCTCTACTAAAAAGAGAAAAAATCAGTCAGGCTTTGTGGCAGACACCTGTAATCCTAGCTACTTGGGAGGCTGAGGCAGGAGGATAGCTGGAACCTGGAGTTCAAGATCGCTGTGAGCCAGGCTGACAACAGGGCTCCATCGCATTCTAGCCTGGGACAACAGAGTGAGATTTTTGTCTTAAGTGAAACAAACAAAAAAAAGAATAAAAGAAAAGTAACAGTAGTGTTTGGTGTGCTCACTGGGCTGGTCCCTAGGATGCTGTTTTTTCAAATGACTCTACCTTTTTCTTCTTTGCTCAAATTGACTTTACATAGAAAGGGATATACAAAGACTTTGGGGGGGGGGAGAAATGAAATGACGGACAGGTACCAGATCAGAGTGGTAAACTGCTGCACAGCCCCAGGAAGCTTAGCGGGCGCTCGGAGGATCTTGGTGTCCAGCGGAAGGGCCAGGCTGCTGGAGGGAGAGGATGAGCCTCTGTCAAGAGTGTGGCTACCTCTTGCAGGCAGCATCCTTCGCACAGCCCCAGGCCCCCCTTACCTTACCTCTTTGCACAAGGGCCCACGTCGAGTTCCCTCACCTCTGCCTTCCCCAGAAAGTCATTTGAGCCGTGTGTTTTTTCTAAAAACAAGGCTGCAAGTGACTGAGCCTTCTCCCTGGTGGCCGCTTCCTGCTCTCTGCTGCGCCTGTCGATGCTGGTCAAGTCCACTGTAAGCAGAGGATGCGGGGCCATGGGCAGCTGGTCCCTGACACCAAGCCCACAACATTGGTCAGTCCCCAAGGGGCTTCAGGACATACTGCCCACCCTCTGAGGGTGACCCATGAAGCAGTGGTCGGAGTAAAGAGACGCAGAGAATCCTGGCAGCGATCCCCCACCCTGACCACATCTGTCAGGAAGCAGACACCTGCAGACACCTTGAGCCCTGTCCCACCACTTAGGCTCATTTTGGGAACATCCCAGGACAGACCAGCAGCCTTCAGAGCCAAGGCCGCGTTGCGGGTGTGCCCTGACTTTCACTCCAGCTGTCCAGGAAGCTTTTAATGAGGACTCACCTTCCAGGGGTGTCTGCCCGTGGGGAATAGGTGGCCTGGTCAAGCGAGCCTGAGAGTCAGGCACCTGCTAGTTCTATCTCATTGTAAATTAATAATTTGGCCCCATAAGCAGCCTGCCCAAAGCAGCCCAAACAGGAGAATGTTTGGGTGGAGGGTTCCAGGGATCAGCCAACTCTAAGTGGAATTCTCACTGCCCCTTGGACAGCTGCTCTGCCCCAGGGAGGGAGCTGGAGAACAAAGCTGACCGGCACCCTCCTCCTCAATCTGGGGGAACACTGCCCTGTGGGGGAGCACCTGGCAGCCCCACATCACAGCCCTCCTCTCCTAGCTTCTGCCTCAACCTCCAAGGCCCTGGCAGGGTGGGTCCAGAAAAGGCGGACCCCAGCTAGCCACAGCCAGGGCCTCCCTCCACTCACCTCACTCCAGGCCCACGGCTGCCCACCGGCCCTCCACTCCCTCCTCAGAGGCTTGGTTTGCTTGGGGGTTACTTCTTCACCTCTCTTCCTCTTCCCTCTTCCATTTCACAACACATCTCAAGACAGGATCTTGTCTGGGTGGGTCTGATTAATCCTGAGGTATCTCCCTAGTGTGCAGGACTATAGCTTAAAACACCTAATTTTCTGGGTACTTCAAAGCCCCATATAGTTCCTGCACCCTAGATTGGTGAGAGGTTCCTGAACCAGGGCCCATAGGCAAGAGCACTGCCACCTTGAATATTAATATAAAATAAAGGAAAGGAGTTTTCAGGCCTACATGCATTTGACCTCTAGTAACCCCTCTCCGGGGTTACTTCAGATTGTTCCCTAGTGGCCAGGCTGGCAGGTGCCCTTTGCCCCTATTCAGGGGTGGCTGGCCTGAGGACGACACACTGGTAGGAGGCCAGTCTGACACCTGAGCACAGTGAGGGCAATGACCCCTGCATGAGTTCATGCCAAGTCTGAATACACAGGGCAAGGGGCAGCCAATCCCCTGGGGGCAGGGTAGAAGATGATTTAGGATGCCAGGAGTCAGGAGGGGCTGCTGACCCAGGAGTCAGGGGTGGGGACTGGACACCGAGCCCAGTTCTGTGCCTCACACTCTTTGGACTCTGGTCTTTCCCTCTATAAAGACGGAGACACCCTTGGCCTGGCAGGAATGTGAGAGTCAAACAGGAGACCCTCGGGATCCTGGCACTTTTGGACCCAGCATGTGCCTTCAAGGAGATGGTCCCTGTCACTATATTTACAGGCTCTTGCTGCCCTTGCCATCCCAGGAGGAACCTGAGGCTCCTGGTGACTCAAGGGACAAGTCATGTAGCCACTTCACCCCGATACAACAGTCCTGCCTGTCCAACAGCCATACCCGTCCTGACACTCAAAATCCAGCTTCCTGCTTTCAGGGCAGATACCTGGGAAGGCAAGTACCCCCCATCACCCCATGAAGGAAAGTGGCTCCTGCTCTCCTGAGCGTAACATGCTGAGACCTCAGGACCCACTCAGAAGCCACGTCTAGGGCTGCCAGAGCAAGTATCCTGTTCAGAGATTCATTGGCCGAGACCACTGAAAAGGACCTGAGCCAGCCCGTGCCCTGCCCCTCCCTGCCATCTGCACCTTCAGGCTCCCTGCCTCTGTGGGATCACCAGGGCACAGTCTTAAGATTTCCTGGTGACTTTCTGACCTTAAAGAGCCTATGTTTCTCTGCAGAGTTTGAATAAAGGCCATAGTTGAGAATTTAACCCAGGCCCCCGGGATTCTGTCCCTCCTGTCACTGAGCTCCCGGGAGTTTCTAATCTGTCATGCACAGAAGGGTGGCTCTCTGTCAGCGGCTGCTTTGTTCACATCCTCATTTCCAGCATCTGATACTCAGCACGCTGACCCATGTCGTCTACTCTGCTCTGCCCAGAAGCACCCCCCCCTTTTTTCTTTTCTGAAGCCCCCAACAGATTTTCTTCTGAATCTTTCTAGCAGGCTCTGGTGGTGTCTGGGGCATAGGTTCCTGGCCACTAGCCTTGCTGGCTCACCATAGAAGTCAGCGGGGTTGCTGTACCGAGGACAGGGGTAGCCAATGGTGGTGAAATACTCGACCATGTGCTGGGCTGCCCCCAGGTAGACGGTGGTGCCAGACGTCATGAGCAGGACCAAGTCAAACAGCCTGAAGATGTCTGACCGGGGCTGGTGCAGGGAGAGGAGCACCAGCCTGTTGCCCTTGGCCAGCCGCGACAAGGTCTTCACCAGGTTGTGGGCTGTGAAGCTGTCGAGCCCAGAGGTGGGTTCATCCAGAATCAGGATTCCTTCCCAAAAGAGAGGGGCCTACAGAGTTAGCAGGACTCTGGCTGGACCAAGCCACGCCTGAGCCGGGGATGCAGGCCCCACTGCCCCCGTCTGGCCCCCACACCCCTCACCTGGATTCCACAGGAGCTGTACCCCGATGCTGACTCTCCTCCGCTCGCCCCCCGACACTCCCCGCAGGTACACATTGCCCACGGGTGTGTCCGCACACTGTCGCAGCCGCAGCTCCGCGATCACATCCTCCACCTGTGGGGAGAGGGCAGCTCTGAGGCTACCTCTGAGGGCTTCCCTTGGGGCTGGACATGTGACCCAACATGTCAAAACTCTTGCTCCACTGGTTTCATTTTAAAGGAAAGGACCTCACCGGGCTGAGGACAGGGGGAGCCCCTAGTGGACTTGTTCGGGGAGTGGACGATGAGCTGGGTTGCTTCCTATGCCTGGGCCCTGAGGCAGGGCAGGGAGGGATGGGGCTTACCCTTTTGTCACGCTGAGCCAGGGAGAAGGATCTAGGCAGGCGCATCTGGGCAGTGAAGGTCAGGGTCTCTCGGACTGTCAGATTGGGGAGCAGCTGGTCATGCTGGCGCACGTGGGCCACACATTTCCTCACCAGCTGAGGTGTGCTGGGCTGCCCATTGATCCAGATCTGGCCTGATTTGATCTTGCCACCGTGGCCTCGGTTGGTGATCACGTCCAGCAGTGAGGCTCTCCCACAGCCTGTGAAGCCATCAGGGACATCCCTGAGAGCAGAGCTTCTGTGCGGTCAGGCTAGCAGCCACTGCTCCCTGCACACTCTTCTGCACGCTGGACTGTTCTGTCGTTGCAGAGATGACTAGCCCCTAGAGAGGTGGCCCAGCTCCTAGACTAGATGGGGCAGACCCAGCTCATGGCACTCTGCAGCCAGCTTGAGCATCCTTGGGTGTCTGGGAGCACATTGATGCTGGGGCTTCAGGCCAGGTTAGTCAATAGCTGCACAACCAGAGAGGGTGGGGGTCCTGGCTGCCACAGGCCTGTGGTACTTAGAGCATTTGTCCCTCTCACCACTAATCAATGCCATTTCTCTCCAAGCAAGGCTAGTGTTAACTATTTTTGGCTGGCAAACACGCCAGCAACATTTCATTATTCAATGTCATTTGGCTCAGAAGCTGGCTCTGTGAGGACTAAGTCAGAGTATTTATAGGGTATTTTTTAAAAATGCAAAACCAGAACTTATTTTGAGAAATAAGGGAGAAAAATAGAGAAATAACAGTGTGGAAATGATTTTTAAACTATAGCACAACGCACACAAATGTTCTGACTATATCTACATGCTTCCCTCTCTTATTTTTAATCAGTGGTATTTTTTAACTCTCTTGAAAGAAAAGATCCATTGTGTTCAAGTTACCACCATCTACTTCTGAATGACGTACCCATCATTGATTCAGGGAAGTCAGCATCAAATAAGATCTAATTTCCAAAAGCATTCCATGAGCCTTTTTTCGATAGCTATTTAAAACTGTGAATGCTTAAAAAAAAAAAAAAAACTGTGAATGCTAGCCTGAGCAAGAGGGAGACCCCGTTTCTACTAAAAATAGAAAAACTAGCTGGGCGTGGTGGTGGGTGTCTGTAGTCCCAGCTACTTAGGAGGCTGAGGCAGGACGATTGCTTGAGCCCAGGAGCTTAAGGTTTCAGTGAACTATGATGATGCCACTGCACTCTAGCCTGGGCAACAGAGCTAGACTCTCAAAAAAATAAAAAATAAAATAAAATAAAATAAAAAACTGAGTGCAAATTGGGCTCAAGCACTGAGAACATCACCCTATCATTGAGCTGGGAATGAGCTCATTCCCCTGGGTGGGGTTTGGTTTCCTGACTAGATATTCCTTGTGGAGAGCAAGTTTTCCAATTTGTTTTCAAACAAGGAAAGTGCCGATAAACAACGCATGACAAGTCCTCTTTGCCACATGCCACGTACCTGCAGCCTCACAGCACCAGCACAAAAACCGAAAGCAGAAAAACAGCCTCATGTGATACTTCTGGTTCCTGCCCAGAGACTGTCAGGGAGAAAGGAGCCTTCACGCTGCCTCCTGGGCACACTTCAGTTAAGCATCTTTAGTATGGAAGTGGAGCAAATTAGCCGGCAGAGAAACCAGGGAAGAGGGCTTCCATGCAGGCTCTGGGAGTGCAGGGGACTTGGCCAGCATTCACAGGTGCTGCAAGAGTCCCACTTGGAGAGCAGGAAGGCTGCAGTTCCTTAGCAAAACATAGAGCTGTGAGCAGCCTTTCCAATAGAGGAGGCTGGGTCCATGAGGCAGACCCTCTATGAACCAGGAAGAAAATCCATAGGCATTCTGGACCCTTGTAAAATGGCTGGAATCAGTAAATTCATTAATTAAAAAACACTTTTGGCATTGCTGATTCTGTAGAAGAAACTACAATACTTGGGGCTGCTTTTATTTATATTTTTAAAATTATGACCAGCATTCTCAGGGTGTGTGTGCACAGCAAAAGTCACAGGAAGTATAATTGATAAATCTAAGAAATCATTTTTATAATTTCATACAGGCACAGTGGCTCACACCTATAATTCTAGCACTGTGGAAGGATCCCTGGAGCACTTAATTTGAAACCAGTCTGTTCAAGAGTGAGACCCCTGTCTCTTCTTTATTTTTCTGAAACAGAGTCTCAAGCTGTAGCCCTGGGTAGAGTGCCGTGGCGTCCCAGCTCATAGCAACCTCAACCTCTTGGGCTCAAGCGGTTCTCTTGCCTCACCTCCCAAGTAGCTGGGATTACAGGCACCCGCCACAACGCCCCACTATTTTTTGGTTGTAGTTGTCATTGTTGTTTGGTGAGCCTGGGCTGGATTTGAACCCGCCAGCTCTGGTGTATGTGGCTGGCGTCTTAGCCACTTGAGCTACAGGAGCCTTTTGTCTCTTCTAAAAATAGAAAAATTAACTGGGTATCATGGAGGATGCCTGTAGTCCCAGCTACTTGGGAAGCTGAGGATCACTTAAAGCCAGAAGTTTGAGGTTGCTATGAGCTAAGCTGACCCCACAGCACTCTAGCATGGATGACAGAGTGAGACACTTTTAAAAGGAAAGAAGGGAGGGAGGGAGGAATGAATGAATGAATCAGGCTGGACAAAGTGGCTCATGCCTATAATCCAGCACTCTGGGAGGCCGAGGCAGGCAGATCACCTGAGCTCATGAGTTCGAGACCAGCCTGAGCTAGAGTGAGACCCTGACTCTAAAAGTAGCCATGCATTGTGGAGGGTGCCTGTAATCCCAGCTACTCGGGAGGCTGAAGCAAGAGAATCACTTGAGTTCAGGAGTCTGAGGTTGTTGTGAGCTGTGATGCCATAGCATTCTACCGAGCATAACAAAGTGAGACTCTAACTAAAAAAAAAGAGAGAGAAATCATTTAAATAATTTCATGTGCCATTTGATCCTATAATTCTTCTACTTAGGTATTTACCTAACTATTTAGGGTATTTACCCAAAGGAAAAAAAGACGTGCTATAATAAAGATGCTTGAACTTGAATGTTCATAGGAGCACAAGGATGTGGAAACAACCCACATGCCCATCGATACCTGAATAGATTAATAAAATATGATCTCTGTATCCCATGGAGGACTGCTCAGCCATAAAGGAGATGATGATCTAGTATCTTTTGTAACAACCTGGGTGGAATTGGAGACCATTCTTCTAAGTGAAGTATTGCAAGAATGGAAAAACAGACACCACACGTACTCCATACTAAATTGAAACTAGTTGATCAACACCTACGTGCTTACAGGAAACAAAACTCAGTGAAATTCTAGTAGGGAGAAGGGGAAGAAGGGGGAGGGTATCACACACTTTCTGAGTGAAGGGCACACCTGTAACTTTGACTTAAAATTCACAAAAGCAAAATATGTAACCAAAATGTAGGTACCCTCATAATGTACTGAAATAAACTTTCTTGAAAAAAGGAAAAATAATAACGTTAGCTGTTAAATTAAATTTGGCTTGAGATTGCTTCCATATTTGGAGTTCCTATGGAGGGAACTGCAGTGTTAGTACGTAAACAAGCTGTAACCTAACCATGAGTTTAGCTTAAGATAGAGGTTGGCTGAGACAAATTGCTGAGGCTCAGCCATTCTTGATAGCCAAACTTCAGACAATCACAAGCTGTCAACTGGTCAGATCAATGGCCTTGTCAGATGATGCCCAAATACTGGTTACTCTGAGTTATAACCAGTCAAGCTGTTTCTGTATGTCCTTTTTCTGTCTATAAATATTGCTTTCCCACATTGCTGGGTGGCGCTCTCTGAGCCTTTCTTGGCCCTGAATGCTGCCTATGCAAGGATCATTGTTTGCTCAAATAAACTTTGCTCAATTGTAATTGTCTAAAGTATTTCTTTTCTTCTTCTTCTTTTTTTTCTGAGACAGAGTCTATGTTGCCCTGGGTAGAGTGCCATGGCGTCACAGTTTACAGCAACTTCAAACCCTTGGGCTCAAGCAATTCTCTTGCCTCAGCCTCCCAAGTAGCTGGGACTACAGATGTCTGCCACAGCACCTGGCTATTTTTTTTGGTTGTAGTTGTCATTGTTGTTTGGCAGGCCCGGGCTGGATTCGAACCCTCCAGCTCCAGTGTATGCAGCTGGCACCCTAGCCACTGAGCTACAGGTGCCAAATCTAAAGTATTTCTTTTAACATAGTGAAGTGAACCTGGAGCCAAACAACCCTGAACCTAGAGTCAAAAGACCTAGAAACTATTTAATATAATTCCTGCTCAGCCTCTCTGAACTTCACTTTCCTCAATCACAAATCAGGGCTACTAAGAGTTAGAGGGTTGTCTGTACCGAGTATTAATCATAGTGATGCTAAGTAGGGCCCATGTGTCTCCTAGATGCTCAATTCAGAAAGAAAAGTTAGGTATAACAAGAAGAGCTACTAGAAATTACAAATAAAAATAAAATAGTAGGTCCTTGAGGGATCCACTCTTTTCTTCTTTAGATCAAGATTTCAGGGACAGGGCCAAAGTGGGAAGGACTTATTGACTACATGTTGGTACAGTGACAAAGAGCACTTACACACAGGATCTCATTTGATCTTTGGTTAGACAATAAATAGCTTTTCTATCAGAAGAATGTAAAAGCTTGGAGCAGGTGTCCAAGAAGTTGAGTAATTGCTATCTCTGGAAATAATTAATTAAAAGGTATAAAGTGCTCTAAGACTATGTAAGGGCATTCCAGGGAGAAATGCCTTGATGTGAGAAGCAGAAGGCCAAAGTTCTGGTTCTGGCTCTGCATTAAAAGTGTATTTTTAAGAGAATCACTCAACTTCCCCAGGCTTGAGTCTCCTACCTGTTTAATGTAGGGGAGTGTGTGTGTGTGTGTATGTGTGTAGGGGCAGGAGGACATTCTAGAAATACCGAAGAGTAGATAATTTGAAAACCTTCCTCTAAAAACACTTCCAAACTGGTAGGAGAAAGAAAGGCAGAACACGATGAGGAGAATGAACTCTGTTCTCCAAGCCCCTTTTCAGCTCAGATGTTCTATAATTTCAAATTTGTCCTGTGGAAGGGACTCTGTGAGGCAGTCCAAGAATCTGGCTCTTTGCAAATAGTTAAAGGTTGTGCTAAGATTCTGGAGGGACCCTATGAGATCGTAGTGGGGGCTGTCTGACCATAGCTGCTTGTGTGGGGGCTGTCTGACCACGATCTTTCAGTGCAGCTGTTAACCAAAGACAGCTGCTCAGGCTGCAGCTTCAGGTCGACAAGAGGTGCACTCATGGCTCCTCACAACAGCAACTATCTACGAGCTCAAAAACAGAGGAGCCAGGATTTGAGCCCAAGTCTGTGTGACCCAGAACGTCTGCTCTTAACCATGTCCCATGTTATTCTACTAGTCAGCAAAGAGTTCCATAAGAAGCATTTGTCTGTTTGAAAGACCATTCTGCATCCCTCAGGAGAGAGAAAATCCAGCCTTAAATGGTACCTGAGTTTCCTATGATGGCCAGCATCTGCCCACTTCTCACTTTCAAGTTCAGGTTTTGGATGCCCAGGTCACAGGAATCTTGGCTGTTGTGAGATGTCCATGGCATCTTGAACTGAACCAGCCGCTCAAACCAAGACATCTGGGTGGCCACGTCCACCTGTGGGGTGACATTGGAAAGTTTCCTAGAGAGCTGAATGGCTCAGAGGGTTTCAGCCACTTCTGTTCAACCCCTGTGCCTTGGATGGGCCCCTTTCTGCAGGGAACATCCCTCTGCTAATACGCAACAGGCCCGAGGCACCCCTACCCGAATTCTACCAAACACAGAGGCCGGCCCCCAACCTATGTTAACAACTCAAAGTGTTGTTCCCGAGTCTGAAGATAAGGGGAATAGAAAACATGAGCAATTGCAGAGCAGAAATAAAAATACAACATGAAGCAACATGTCTTCACTTACTACTACTACTAATGTATCAAGTGTTTACTACGTGCAAGACCCAATGTTAACTGCCTCGCATCTGCTATCTCATTCCATCAGCACTGTAAACCTATACCGTAGGTACTTTTAGAATCCCTGTCTTACAGGGAGGTTCAGAGAAGTTAAGTAACTCACTCAAGTTTACATAGCTAGTAAGTGGCAGAGCCAAGAAAGGTTATGGTGTGGTTCGTTGGCTTGTCTTAACTCACACACCCAGGAAGCACACTCGGGCCTCTGGGAGTCACCATCTCGGGCCCCACCAAGTTCCATCTGAGCAACATGTTACCTGCCTCGGAGGAGGTTTGGGAGTAGGTCCTTGAATCTGACCAGGGAATTCCCGAGAGCCTCCAAATGCCGGTGGTTGTCCCTGCACTCTGGATGTTTTATTAGCTCCAGAGAGAGTTTATTTTATTTGTGAAAAAGATATAAAAATGAATGAAGCCTGAATAAAGTCTGTGTTGTACATTGTTAATGTCTTAGCTTGATAATTATTATAAGGGTATGTAAGACTTTAGTTATTAGCATTGTACATTGTGAATTCCTTAGTTTTGATAATTATGCTATGGGGGCGCAAGGAGTTAACATTACGGAAAGTTGGACAAAGGATATATGAGAATGCTGGACTATTTTTGCAACTTTTCCAAAAATGTAAAAGTATTTCAAAATATGAAGTTAAAAAGTGATCTCGAGGCCTTCTGTTACAGACTCCACAGTCTTCCTTATGGATCCAGTTTCCACATGGATCTCCTTCTTTTCTCCTGCCTCTCAGCCTCCAGCTATAGCAAGTGTCATAGACGGCACATGCGGCACCTGACATGTGAGGTTCAGCCGGACTGGGCTGTGTCTGCGGGTGGAGGATTTGCAGGGTGGGCTCATCTTTCCCTCCCTGCCCACTCCTCTCCCCTTGATCCCAGGAATGCCTCTACCTGGTAGCTGAGGTCCTGGACCTCCAGGGTGTTGGGAGGGCCACTGTAGGTGAAATACAGGCTGTTGTCACTTTCAGAGGAGAACAAGCTGTCCTGGAGGCCCTGCTGGGAGACAAGACAGGTGAGGGGCTCCCCTTTGGAGGTGACTGAAGACAAGGAGAAGACAGGGGGAGGGACGGAGGGGTAAGAGCAGCTTCTTACGGCTGATGTGCCTGAGATCGCAGATTGGTAAGAGACGAGTTGTGCTGGTGGAGCCCAAGACTTGGAGAAAATACAAACATTGGTGAAGGCCCATCTCCTTTAGGGAGAGCCCTGGGAATTCTCCCAGGACGGCTCCTGTCCTGAGAACCTAAACCTCAGTCTGGTAGAGCCTGAACCCATGCAGCTGACGGAAAATGAGATCCAGACTTTGGGCTGGAGAGAGATCTGTGAGGTTTGGTGCTCTGGAAAATCTGAGCTAGGAGCTGGCAAACCCTCGGCCTTTAACTTTCTCTTCCTTGAATTTGGCTTAACAATTTCTAATGCCAGATAGATATCACAATATGCAGCACATGAGAGCAAAATAGCTAAGGTCAAGGTCAAGTTAATGCTTAATACTTGTGAAGACACCATCCTGAGAAGTCAAGGAATTTTGTGCAACAAAGTCATTGAGAATGCTGTTGAAGCCAGGCGTGGTGGCTCATGCCTGTAATCCTAGCACTCTGGGAGGCCAAGGCAGGAAAATCCCTTGGGCTTAGGAGTTTTGATTACAGTGAGCTGTGATGATGCCATTGCACTCTAGCCAGGCTAACAGAGAAAGAAAGAAAGAAAAAAATAAAGAGGGAAGGACAGAAGGAAGGAAAGGAGGGAAGGCGGGAGAGAAAGAGGGAAGGAGGGCAGGAGGCAGGGAGGAAGGAAGGAATGAAGGAAGGGAAATTTCAGAAGTCCCTGCAATGGCATCACCACCACTGTCATGATGTCATTGGTGTTCAGTGTTGGTATATTTGAAAGTACATCAAACAAATCAATGTTTCATGGTGTCAACTGATACTTATGAATGGTATTAACCATCTACAGATCTGAAGAGCTGAATTCCTTCTTTTTTTTTTTTTGAGACAAAGTCTCACTTTGTCGCCCTTGGTAGAGTGCCATGGCATCATAGTTCACAGCAACTTCAAACTCTTGGGCTCAAGTGATTCTCTTGCCTCAGCCTCCTGAGTTGCTGGAACTACAGGCACCCTCACCTCACAATGCCTGGCTATTTTTAGAGACGGGGGCGGGAGGCTCACTCTTGCTCAGGCTGATCTCAAACTCCTGAGCTCAAGAGATCCACCTGCCTCAGTCTCCCAGAGTGCTGAGATTACAGGCAAGCGGCTGCACCCGCCCTGAATTCCTTCTATTTGAACAATTCAATCATTTAAATCATGAAGGCCCAAACAAAGGAAGAACCTGACTAGGAAGGTTTCCAGTTTTTAATGCGTTCAATTTTCTTTCATTCCCATAGTGCAGTAACAAGTATGTATTTATTAACAAGTTCCTGCAGACCTCTCCCCCAGAGCTGCCATTCTCATGCTGCTGCATCCCTTCAATCAATCAGACACACAACAAACATTTACTGCGAGTCCATAATACTCTTCATTCAGGCTGAGAGTTTGGAATGTGATGGTGAGAATGTCTTTGACAGGTGAGACAGGTGGTTAGGACGGAGCCAGGTGACCAGGCACATGAGCAGGCTGACCTCAAGCATCTGATCAAAGGTTTATTTTCACTGTTTTCACAATGCACACGCATTCCAGAGTGGAAAACAGCATGATTTACAGCTAACCAGACAATAACTTCCGGCTATTGTGAAGGTAAGGCAATGGTGAAGGTAAGAAGTCCTAGGAAAGAACATTCCAGACCAGAAGAGGTGGAAAGAAAGAAATACAGGTGACAGTCTGCTGGCGGCCCACTCTGGTAGCCCCCTGAGTTCTGAGAGAGAAGGACAAACAGCAGACCCAAGCTACTTATACTGTTTGATGTTTGAATCGTCACCGTAAAAACCCAAAATTCTATAGGAAAAACACGAGGAAGATAAACACCTACTTCAGGAGAGGGCTTATCTCTGGGGAACAAGAGACATATAAGGGGAAAGGGGACACGGAGGGGGGACCGGGGTAAGGCTTCAGCTTTTGGCAATCAGTGCAAGTACATGGGAGATCACCACTCTTTAAATTGATCTGTCTGAAAAATTTCACAATATGTTTTCAAATTGAGAAAGCAAGCCAGTGAACTCAAGTTCCCACCAACGTTTCATCCACTTCCAGCTGGCAATGCACCAAAGCAGGAGGGAGAGGTGGGGAGGGGCGGTGAGAGGGTTTGCACCCTTTGGGGTGAAGAATGACACCCTAGAGAGATGAAGGCAGCTCAGGTAGCTGCTGGCCTCTGGCAGGTCACCTCTGTGACCACAGACACGCTGCCTAGTTTTGTGTGATTCTATTAAACTACCAGAAATTGTATCAAATTGCTGAGAGACTCCTTGGGGCCAGCACACATCCCGTTGTCATCATTATACTTTTTAAAGAAAATATCTGCAGGAGGCATCAGATATTGGCATAAGATATAAATGACATAATATAATTGGCATCAGATATAAATGAGCTTAGAAATTGCTTCTGTAGGCCACAAGGTGCACAGGTTGGATTCAGGGGTGGAGAGGTGAGAAAGGAAGGTCAGACATTTGGAATCTGGGGCAACGTGTAGAGGTGACCTCAAGCCCAAGTAGTCCATTGTGCTGAGGCCTGTGGGACAGAGGCAGTGGGACGGAAGGCAGCTGAGAGGAAGGAGCGAGGTGCCTGGCTCCCTGCTCTGAGGCTCACCCAGGCTCTTCCCTAGGCTAGGGAGGCAGGGGTGTGCCAGCCCAGACCTCAACCACCCTGGAGGGACTGTGCCTTCCAGGAGCTGCACAGACAGCTCTTCTTCTGGAAGAAGAAAATTCATGCCTGAAATGGAGACAACTTCTGTTCCATTTTTAAATATTTTCCTTGGCTCCCAGGAAGGGTTTGTTAGACTCTTCCTGAGGTTTTGACAAATTCTCTGCATTTTTCAAATATTTAAATATCTATTCGGCTGACATCTTAATCAGTATGACTGTCAGAACGTCACTTGAATTTCTGACAGGTGACACCCAAAAAAGCAAAAGCAGGTTTATTTGTAGGTAACCAGCTCAGCGCCTGCTGGGTTACACTGTAATTTCTCCTTGTATTAACTTCTGATCGAATTCCACAGTCAGAAGAGTAGGAAAGAAGGAGACTCCGGGAGCACAGAGCAGTGTCCTGTTCTGAGATGAGGAGCCCGGAGATGGTGTGATGCTCAGGACCCAGGGCTGGGGAGAGGGCTTGCTCCTGGGCCTACTGAAATACTCAGACGAGATCTCACACAGCTCTCACCTGGGCCGAGGACTCTCCCAGTTTCCTGTGGTCCTGCTCTTCCTGCACAGTGAAGCGTTGTGGGCCCAGGGCACTTGTCACCCAGTTACCAAGAGGCCAGAGTTTCCTGTGCAAATGGTCCCTAAGATCACCCCTACAGCCTGCACACCCTTCCCAGGCCTCTTGAGTGCCCCTAGGCCAGAAGTGCCCCTCGGGTTCATGCACCCACACAGGTTCGTGAGATCCCTGTATAGTGAGTGGGACAGAGACAGGAGTGGGCAGGGATGGGGACAGGCTTGGGCTGGAAGTGGATCCCTGTGCCATCACATTTTGGCTGCTATTCTAAGAGGCCCTAGAATTTCTAAATTCATTACTGGCCTTCCAGGTTGGGAGGAAGGAATGTCAGAGTAAGAGGGTAAAACTATTTTGTTCAACAGTTTGCAGCTTGATTGATACCTTTAAAATACTAGACAGGTTACGCCGCCCCAGTCATTCCATTCAAGCCTCATAGCCGTTAGGGACAGACCATTCCTGAGCACCTGGGTAAGAGGATTCGGGAGGAGAACTGGTGGTGGCAGGGCCCGCACCTGTGTCAGGGTGTGAGGCTCTGGCAGTTCTTTGCCCCTCCCAGGGAGCTGTGGGGGCTGAAACACCAGCTCTTCCAGGCACAAGTATTCCCAAATTCCCTAGACTTTCTGTCCTATCCAGGTTATAGGAATTTCCCTGCAGGGTTTGCCTCTTGGGGGTGCTGGGGGAGCAGAGCCAGTCACTGGCAGTGACTTTAGAACTGACCGAAAATCATGAGCTCCTGGAATCTCAAGGCCAGTCCGGGTGGCCTGTGGCAGTCCCTGTTATGTGGGAGTCCTCAGTCTTCCTCGTCTTTCTCTTCTCTACCCCGTGACAGGCAAGACAGAAATGTGGGGTGAGGGGGGATCTGCTTCACTTCTGTCTTCTAATTTAGCTTAGAAGTCACACCCTGATTTCTCCAGCGAATTTTTCTCAGGTAAAGCGAGGGAGGAGACCGAGCTCACCACCTCTGGCCACCCGGCTGCCATCTACCCCCACCAGCACTCTCCTAGAGCCTGTGATTCCTGGCTACACTTGTATTCTGAGCACAAATTCTGACATCCCCATAAAAGTCATCCATTGTCCTGTCTCGTCATCACTTTGCTGTCACCAGATTCTTAGCTGACAGCCTCATAGACAAAGGAGACACCAGCTGACTCCCTGCTATGCAGAAGCACGTTTCTGTGATGGAGTTTCATTTGGAAAGAGCTACATCAGCCCAGGTTACATACAAGGACATCGAGTCCCGGAGGGACTCCTTAGGGTAGGAGTGACCGCAAAGGCCCTGACCCTGCTCCCTCAGCCTCTGACACCAGGAGATTGAGTCCTGCAACCACCTGCTCGTGTACTTGCAGTCTAGGTCGCCAGGGGGGACAGAAAGTTCCTGCGAGAAGAGACGAAGGCCTGACTGCTCCCCCACCAGGGCTGGGCAACCCCGTCACTCACAGAGGCATCTTGGGGCATGGCTCCGTTCTGCAGCCCCCTGTCCTCTCCACCGGTTGTCTCAGCCATGGGGCGGCAGGTCAGTGTCCGTTGACAGCCACTCCTTTAGACCTGGCTGTTGCCTGCCCCTGCGAATCCTGCCTCTCTCTGCTTCCTAGAGCAGGGACACCAAGGACCCCGTCTATGCCAGGCCCTGTCCTTTTCTCCGCGGCAGCCCCACCCACGCAGCCTGCATTCTACACACTCAGGTTAAAGGTTCATCAGATAACGGCATCTGGGGCCAAATCCCAGTTCCGCCTCCAGGCTGGTCTCACCCGGGAGCCTGGGGCCACAGAGGAGCAGGCAGGGCAGTCTGCCACAGGGTCCTCAGCTGAAACCACTCTGGAAAGGGACTCGTCACCACGAAAGTTGTGGGTCTCTGCTTCGTGCTAGCCATGAGTAAGCTCCAGTCTCTGGCACCCAGGGGATCCTTAGGACTCCCAGAGAGCAGAGGCTCCCAGAGCTCCCCGGAGGAGGCTCGGCACAGCCTGGGTGTCCTCCATGCCTCCTACAGCGTCAGGTAAGCTGCCCCCACCAGCAGGCGGGGAGCTCTCACCCCCTCTGCCACCTTTCCTACTCACTGGGGGAGCCTTCCTGGGGACTTTGGGCTCTTCAGTGGACAGCATGGGGAAAGGAGAGGAGAAGCACCTGGGACATTAGGAACAGTGAACACCCCTCCTCCAGCCAGGCCCAGCCCAGGCATAAGCAATGTGGCAGCAGTGACCAGCCTGCACCCCTGCCTCTTACCCTCCCGGTACCCACCCCGTGTGAATGGAGGGGCTTGGGGAATGGTGGTGCTGGGAAGGTGATGGGGAAGGAATGCAGGGTTGGCACCCTGCAGAGCAGCTGCAGCCAGGTCCTCTCTGCAGATGACTGACGGCCTTCACCCCTGCTGGTCAGGCTCTGCACAAGGGGGCATGAAGGTTGGAACATACTAGGAGCCTTTCCAGAGCCAACTGGGGTGGGTGCAGCTGGGATCAGAGCCGGGTGACAGGGGTCTGGCTCTTCCTGGACCACATGCTGCCATTGCCTTCTCGGGGGGGCTTTCCTTTAAAGCAATCGCGCCGGGCCCTGGTGGGACCTCAAATCTGGCTGGGAGCAGAGGAACAGGCAGATCCTCAAAGACGTGTCCTTGTACGTTGAGAGCGGGCAGATCATGTGCATTCTAGGGAGCTCAGGTAAGCTGGGAAGGCGTTCCCTAAATTCTCAGAGAGGCTTCAGCTTGATCTAATCCACAGTGAAGAAACAGGCTTAAGTTGTGGTAAGAAGGCCACAAGTTTGAAATTTATTCCCATGTCTGACTGTGAATGGAACCTGGTATCAATGTGAAATCTTTAGAAAGATCCTTGAAAGAGTCTAAAATTCCACCTAATCTGTAAGTGAAATCAAATGTCAAAGTATGGAAGGCCCCTTGCACCGTGCCTAGCGTATAGGGGTACTCAGTAAACACGGCTTCCCCATCTGTACCCTGCCTAGACAGAGAAAAAGGAATTCAACAGGCACAAATATGCCCACTAAGCCCTCATATTTCAATTTAATCAGTCCTTTCTTATTATGAAATATTTCAAACATACAGTTAACAATAGAAAATAATATTAAAAATGTTGATGTATTAACATCAGGCCTTACCAGATCTTAACATATATTTGTTGCACATCTTTTTCCCTCTTAAGCAATTAAACAATACAGATTGTACTGAGGCCAGCAATGTGCCAACTCAATTCCCCACATCATCCTTCTCCTCCTCATTCCCAGAGTAACAACATTGAGACTTCATTTAGTGTTTGCCTTTGTGTCCCTGCTTCAGCTGGTCATTGCTGTGGACCAGGGTACAGCCTTTGGTGAGGCAGCTCCTTGTGGCTGAGGGTAAGGGAGGGTCACAGCTGTGAATCCTCAGCAGCTGGGGAATGGGTACACTGGCCCTGAAGAGGGGATCTGTGGGCATAGCACAGTGTTCACTACACCGGGTTACCCTGCATATTTTAAGGTTAAAAGACTTTTGATGGAGCTATTACTTGAAAATTGTTGACATTTATTGCCACCCAATTGCTACTTGTGTTACTCTCTTCAATTAAGATGGGGAATTTAAGTCCACGATAAAATGTGAGCAGGGGTTGGGTACAGTGGCTCATACCTATAATCCCAGCACTTTGGGAGGCTGAGGCAGGAGGATCATTTAAGGCCAAGAGTTTGAGATTAGCCTGGGCAACATAGCAAGACTCTGTCTCTACAAATGATGATGATGATGATGATGATGATGATGATCCAGGCATGGTGGCATGCACCTGTAGTTCTAGCTACTTGAGAGGCTCAGGAGGGAGGACTGTTTGAGTCTAAGAATCAGAAGTTACAGGGAGCTATGATAGTGCCACTGCACTGTATTCTGGCCAACAGAGTGAGACCCTGCCTCAAAAAAAAATGTAGGCAGAATCAGCCTCTTTAGACCCAGGGAGTTAGATGCATGGCAATTCACCTTCTATAGCAGGTGTATAACTGTTTGGCAATAGTACTTGTTAAGATTAAACAGAAAGGAATTCCCTGGCTATTTTAATTCATATGGGCTGCTAAAACAAAATACCATAAACTGGGTGGTTTATTAACAATAGAAATTTATTTCTCACAGTTCTAGAGGCTGGGAAGCCCAAGGTGATGGCAGATTTGGTGTCTCATAGCTTGCTATTTTCTTACCCTAGCCTCAGGTGGCAGAAGGGGGCAGGGGTCTCTCTTGAGCCCCTTTTTATTAGGACACTCAGCCCAATCATGAGGCTCCTCCCAACCTAGTCACCTCCCAATACTACCTCCTAATATGCCCAACTCCTAATACTAATACTTGGGTATGAGGATGTCAAGATACAAATTAGAACATGGCACCAAATAAAACTGCTATACTTTTCTGGGATTTCCTGTCAGCTCGTATTTACATTTCTTAAATGATTTCTCACTATATACACACATGCATACCATAACATCCAGGGGGTCATTCTGATTTTCCTTTTGCTAAATAAAATGTGTTCCTTTAAAAAGAAAAGAGGCTGAGTTGTCCCTATAATAATTCATCCCTTATTGCAGTCCTCCTGTAGAATTAAACAGTGTGGCATGTAACCCCCTTCTCAGAAGTGTGTTCCACTTCTAAGAAAAATAGAGAATTGAATTCCACTGTCCCAGAGCTGTGTCCCTCAGACCAGTGTCATGCTTCATGCACATCCCAGCAGGACAGCAGGAGAAGTTCTTGATCCAGGGGTATAGGCTGGTTTCTGATGATATACCTAGCCACAATTTTATCACAACATCTACCCTTTATACTGAACATGAATCCACAATGGAACACAAGTTCCATAAAAGCAAGGGATTTTTTTTTTTTGACACATAATCTTACTCTGTCACCTTGGTTAGGTTGCAGTGGTGTAATCATAGCTCACTGCAACTCAAATTCCTGGTCTCAAGTAATCCACCTGCCTCAGCCTCCTGAGTAGCTGGGACTACAGGCATGTATCAGCAGGCTAATTTTTCTATTTTTTGTAGAGATGGGGAGGGTCTCACTTTTGCTCAGCTTGGTTTTAAACCCCTAGCCCCAAGTGATCTTCCCACCTCAGTCTCCCAAAGTGCTAGGATTTACAGGCATGAGCCACTGTGTCTTTTTTTTTTCCTGTTGTATCCTTAACACCTAGAATAGGGTCAGTCACATAGTAGATACTTAGTAAATCTTTTTTTTAATACATGAGTAAACAAATTAATTCCATGAATTATTTACAATGTTTCATAAAATGACATTTCATTGGGTGTCTTTTTTTTTTTATTAAATGATAGCTGTGTACATTAATGCAATCATGGGATACAGTGTGGTGTTTTCATAGACAATTTGAAATATTTTCATCAACCTGGTTAACATAGCCTTTATGTCCTTTTCTTAGTTATTGTGTTAAGACGTTTATATTCTACATTTAGAAAGATTCACTTGTGGCTTGGCGCCTATAGCTCAACCGGCTAAGGC
>NW_003852419.1:2263943-2268290 GCF_000181295.1 Otolemur garnettii | reverse complement strand
CCATGGCATCACACTCACAGCAACCTCCAACTCCTGGGCTCAAGCGAGTCTCCTGCCTCAGCCTCCCAAGTAGCTGGGACCACAGGCGCCCGCCACAGCGCCCGGCCATTTTTTGGTTGCAGCCATCATTGTTGTTTGGTGGGTCCAGGCTGGGGATTTGAACCTGTCACCTTAGGTGTATGTGGCTGGCACCTTAGCCGCTTGAGCCACAGGCGCCGAGCCTGATTTTGCTCTTTTTAGAGACGATAACCCCAAATATCATGGTTTTATTGCCATGGAGGGAATTAATCATTTTTGTGTCTAACTTTGCTACCTTATTCCAACCTTCCTTTCTCCCCTGATTATATACATATATATGTATTTCTCGTATTCTTTTTTGGATGAGCTTTGTCATCTTGCTAGTTCTCTCATTAATGAGTTAATAAATATTTGACCTATTGTTTCAAAAACTGAAATTAGTTATCTATTTCTATGTAAAAAAAATAAAGAAGTATCCCAAAACTTAGTAGCTTAAAACAACAAAAGCATCATTAATTATATTTTAGAGCTGCTATGGGTTAGATTTGCAAATGATTTGGTTGAGTAGTTCTATCTTGGGCACAAGAGTGGTGTCCACTGGATTTGGCAACGATAAAGCAGCCTTAATATCCCCGGTGAGGTCAGTTTTGTAGTGGAGGAGCTGGAGTCACAGCTGCAGGATATTTGCAGCCCCTGCTGGAATTGAGATTGGATTCCAGAAAAGTGGTCAGGCACAGTGGCTCATGCCTATAATTCTAGCACTCTGGGAACCTGAGTCAGGTGGACTGCCTGAGCGCACAGGTTCAAGCCCAGCCTGAACCACGGTGAGACCCCTAAAAAAGAGTCAGGGGTTGTGGTAGATGCCTGTAGTGCCAGCTACTTGGGAGGCTGAGGCAAGAGAATCACTTGAGCCCAAGAGTTTGAGGTTGCTGTGAACTATGATGCCACAGCACCCTACCAAGAGTGACAAAGTGAGACTCTGTCTCAAAAAAAAAAAAAAAAGTCCATTTCTGGATTCCAGAAATGTAAGGCCCAGGAGGCTTTGTTGGAGGAACCACACCCAAGGCCTCCGATCTCAACGGGAAATCACAGGGCAGGTTTTGAAAGGCAGCTTCTGTGGAGTCCTATTTTGTTTCTTTGTCATTGTTCTTCCCCTTTCCCACTCCGACCTCCGCCTGGACACACTGGGGCTAATGCTGAGTTTGTCATTTATGGGTTAGAAGAGACAACAACTGTCCCAGGAGCTCATTTATCTTTGTACCCCTCATAGCAACACGTGGTTTCTTTAAAATATTTGAATGAAAGATCTTCTTTTTGGCTCTGCACAAGCCTTCACATCCTCAGTAGAATTCTCTTGCTGTCTTCTCAGATAGTTCAGAACTTCCTGCCTATTTCCTCTGTTATTAATTCTGACTTCTTTGCAGCCTTAAATACAAAAGGCCTGACACAGTCTGTGCTGCCCCTAGCAGCTCTGGGCCCATGTAAAGCTGTGTCCAGTAAGACTGAGAGGAGCCTGCTGTTTTCTTTTCTTTTTCTTTTTTTTTGAGACAGAGCCTCAGGCTGTTCCTCTGGGTAGAGTGCCATGGCATCACAACTCACAGCAACCTCCAACTCCTGGGCTCAAGCGAGTCTCCTGCCTCAGCCTCCCAAGTAGCTGGGACCACAGGCGTCTGCCACAACGCCCGGCTATTTTTTGGTGGCAGTCGTCATTGTTGTTTGGCGGGCCCGGGCTGGATTCGAACCCACCACCTTGGGTGTACGTGGCTGGCGCCTTAGCCACTTGAGCCATAGGCACCGAGCTAGCTCAGCCAATCTTGATAGCCAAACTTCAGACAATCACAAGCTGTCAACTGGTCAAATCAACGGCCTTGTCAGATGATGCCCAAATACTGGTTACTCCAAGTTGTAACCAATCATTGTTGTTTGGCGGGTCCGAGCTAGATTTGAAGCCACCACCTTAGGTGTATGTGGCTGGTGCCCTAGCCCTTGAGCCACAGGCGCTGAGCCAAGCCTGGTGTTTTCTTATCTTAAAGGCTCACCTGGCCTCTAACCCTATTAAAAAGCAAACCAGTGAAAATGTCATCCTCCAGTCACCTCAAGCACTGAGCAGTTGATTCCCTACAACTCCTCCATGGGAATGTTTTTAGTGACAAAAATGCCCAGGGCTCTCAGTGCAGGCGGTGGCCAATGTGGCTTACTCCCGGAGCCAGCGCTGCTCAAACTCAACTCAGCAGGCCTGGGGTGGGGCCTTGGACTGCGTTTCTCACAGGGTCTCAGGGATGCTGATGCTGCCGGTCCTCCCAACACACTTTGTTAGCCCAGCTCTAGGCAATGTCACCCACATCCAGCTACAACCAGATGACCCCAGGGGCCACAGAAAGAAATTCAGATGTCCTACGATCCAAATGTTAACAAGAGCCCTGGCTTTCCTTTTACGCTGATCCTATAGGTATTTTGTTTTTCAACCCCAAACAGTTTTAACAGCAAATAAGCAGACAAAGCATCTTCATCCTTGACTTAGATGAGCGAAAGGCCTCACTGCCGCGTCTTGGTCGGGGAGTAAGCCAGCGATGAGTTTGTGCCAGCAGAGTTTGACCCGTGAGGTTAAGGAGAGAACAAATCAGGGCTGGACCTCGAGGTCACGTCTCCACATGGGGTCTCGGGAGGGTCATCCAAGGCTGTCACAGAAGATCACGGAGGTACACCACCAGGGCCTCCACTTGTCGCCGGCAGGCTCTGGGAAGACCACGCTGCTGGATGCCATGTCAGGGAGGCTGAGGCGCAAGGGGACCTTACTCGGGGATGTGTATGTGAATGGCCAGCCACTGCGCCGAGAGCAGTTCCAGGACTGCTTCTCCTACGTCCTGCAGGTGGGAATGTCCCCCCACCCCTGCCCTGCCGTCCCGCCCAGGGGCTGGAGCAACGCTGACTGCCCCTGTCCCGCAGAGCGACACGCTGCTGAGCAGCCTGACTGTGCGTGAGACGCTGCACTACACCGCGCTGCTGGCCATCCGCCGCGGCCCCCCGGGCTTTCTCCAGAAGAAGGTGGGTGCAGCGAGGGTGGGTCTGCACCCCTCTTCCTCCCCGCCTTCCCCTCTACACGGGCCTTTTGAGGGCTTGAAATGTGACTAGTCCCGACTAAGACGCGCTCTGGGTGCAGGATACACACCGGATTTCAGACACTGAGTCTGAAAAAACAGAATGTGAAATAGCTCATTACGAATTTTTTAAGAAACTGAATGCAAGTCAAAAAGATACTTTGGCTGTAGGTAATGTTAAAAATACTGAATACAGGGTTGGCGCCTGTAGCTCAAGCGGCCAGGGCGCCGGCCACATACACCAGAGCTGGGGGTTCGAATCCGCCCTGGCCTGCCAAACAACAATGGGAGGTTGAAGCAAGAGAATCGCTTGAGCGCAAGAGTTGGAGGTTGCTGTGAGCTGTGATGCTATGCACTCTACCAAGGGCAACATAGTGGGACTCTGTCTCAAAAAAAAAAATACTGAATACAGGTCAAAAAAATTATAGTTTGGCTGTAAATAATATTATTAAAATTAATTTCACTTGTTTTACTTTTTAAACTATTGCCATGAAAATATTTAATTCTGTATATGGCTGGTGTTGTCCTTCTGTTGGAACAGTGCTATTCTACAAGCTCTACGTTTACACAGGCGGGATTATTTTCCCTACTAATATTTCGACTTGTTTTGAGGCATCTTCAATGTACCTCATCCAAACTGGATTAAGATAATTAAGGAAGAAAGTTGAATTGTCAACTCCTTCTAGGTTCTAATCTCAATGTACAGTGGTACAGTCTGCCACAGGCAAACCCATTGGGACCTTACCTGGAAACATTGCCTCACTTCTGGGAGCATCCAGGGAACAAATGACAGACTACCATCTTCGAAGGGGCACAGCTTCCTGGGAGCAGCTTATATGTTGGGGTGCCTTAGGGTAGTAGACAGTAGTCTTTCTTGAGAGTCTTGAACAATTCAGGGTGTAGATTTCACTCTAGAGGAGTCTTGGCCCTTGAGAAGGACCTTTGGCCTTAAAGAGAGAGGCCTGATTCTGTGTCTTGCCTGGACGTTTCTTTAGAGTGCTCAGAAGGTATTGCAAGGTTCTTGCTATTTCTCAAGGTTATATTCTGTGTTCTCAAATCTAGCTGGTTTCCTTCTGACATCAACCCCTAGGGGAATCCTAATCTCCATCTTGCAGAATAAGAAAGTGCTGCTCAAGGAGATTAAGATCAGACATCTAAAAATAGCAGAGCTAGGGTGGAACTCCATCAGGCCTCCCTGAGCCCTCTGTGGTCTGAGAAGAGGGATGTGATG
>NW_003852419.1:2262812-2263693 GCF_000181295.1 Otolemur garnettii | reverse complement strand
CCCTTCCCCAGAAAATGCACATATTTGCATAAATATTTAGAAAATTCATGGATACTTTGGAATGGATTAATGGCAAACTTTGCCCCCTAGTTTCTCTCTGTGGCACAGGCGGTCTGTAAATGTCCTGTAAAAGTTGCTAGCACAGACCTTTCCCTGCTTGAGAGTCCTTTCAGAGCAAATCCAGTCCACAGGGTGTAAAGTTCTGACAATTTAATAGAGGAAACAGCAGGGCAGATTTGCTTCTGTCCTTGGAAGAGCCTGAAAGTAAAACATGACCCAGTGAGCAGGCTGTGTCTGTGGGGCATCTGGCTGAGCCACATACTTCACGGACCAGCTGAGAGAGCTGGTCAGTCCTACTCTCAATCCTGGCCCTGCCACTTGATAACAGCAGGACCTTGGGCAGTAATGGACCTCTCAAAGGCCTGTATAGTAAATATAATAATAATTTATCTCCCCTGTGGTTGATGTGAGGAATAGATCAGATTATGTGAAAGCACAGAACAAAGAAGGTTGGACTTGATGATCCCCGTGGTCTCTTCCAAGAGTCTGTGAATCCCGTTTCCAACAGTGTTTACAGAACATGGGAGAGGCTTCCTGCTGGGACATGAAACATGGGAGACAACTTAGGTGAATGTTGAGACTCTCTGTCCTCCCCTGCTGAGCCTGGAGGGGCAAGCTTACTTACTCCTTTTTTGATGCTGCGGAGAGATGAAGGAGGAGGCTCAGAAATCGACGCTGCCTGGAGAGCACAGAAACAGGACCTTGTCAGGCGAAGCTCAATTCTAGGATCCTTCTACTCTGATGGCAAGAGGAGACCCTTCTTTTTTCTAGAACATATCATAGTCATCATTAATGCATTTTAACCTTCTGATTCTTCCTAT
>NW_003852419.1:2260421-2261498 GCF_000181295.1 Otolemur garnettii | reverse complement strand
GAGATTGGGCCACCTGGGACTGTAGGACTTATTTGGGTTACACAGGGGAAATATGGTTTAGTTCAAATCACACTGGATTTCTTAAACATACAGACCATTTATTGTAGTAAAGTTTCAAACACTTATAAAAATAAGGCATATTTAACTATTGCTTTGGGGGATTTTTCTGTGTGGGCTGCACTGGACTGTGGCATCTGAAAATAGGAGTTCACTGAAGAATCCATTGTTTCCTGGTGAATTTCTTTGAAACAAGTATAATAGTTGTTTTAGAGAGTTAAAAAAATTCACATTATTTATTTAAATCTGGCACATGTATTGTATTATGATTTAAACCAAATTGGATTATATTCTTATTAAAGGCTTGCTTCCCCCGGGATATAGTGAATCTGGAAGTGGCCCATGCGGTCTTGGGAGGTGTGTTACCCTCTCTCCAGCCATCCCCAGCCCCTGCTTTAAAATAGCAGCAACAGCAGGTCCAGCCTTCCTGGAGTTTGTGTCTCTATAGGTGGAGGCGGTCATGGCAGAGCTGAGTCTGAGCCACGTGGCCGAACGACTGATTGGCAACTACAATCAGGGGGGCATTTCCAGTGGCGAGCGGCGCCGGGTCTCCATCGCAGCCCAGCTCCTCCAGGACCCCAGTAAGTGGGACCCCACTCTGCTAGCTGCTGCCTGAGCTTCTCCTGTGTGTCTTCAGCCCTCTCTTCGCATTTCCCATTTGGGGAGAGTTTGTGTGGAACTGAAATTATTGAGATCATTCACACTGGGGACCCAGTTTTTCCAGAAATGCTGGATACTTCCTTTCCTGATGCCATCACCTTCCCCGAGCACAGTACAAAACAGCTCTCCGACTTGGCATTGCATTTGCTCCTTCCATTAATCCTTCCTTCTAGCGAAGCAGCACCACTGTGACTGCTGGGGAAAGCAAGCCAGTGGGTTTGGGTACGACTCCAAGTGTTTAGGAAATTGAAACAGGAATTTGAGGGATATACTCAAAAGTGTATATGATGGGAAAGAGATTATCATAATGGCTGGCCCCCTGCCCCTCCCTGCTGGGTTTAGTCATTTTTCCCCATCCCC
>NW_003852419.1:2255125-2259994 GCF_000181295.1 Otolemur garnettii | reverse complement strand
GAGCCATTCTCAGCCTTTTCAAAACAACTGGTTTGACAGGTGTATGACAGCTGGTGTCAGCTGTCAGCTCTTATTCCCTGTCAAGGTCCCCTGGGCAGAGCGCAGACAGTCCACAATACCCTGCCAGAGGCTTGATGTCACCGAGCCCTCATCCCCTCAAGGATTCAGGCCCAAATGTGCTGTGGAGCTGGGATGTAGGCCCTCCCGAGTCAGGTCCATCCTCCCAGGGTCAGGCTAAAAGTCAGTTTATTAGGAGCCACTTGTCACCAAACCCCATTTGAATGGAGTACAACAGCTTAATAAGGGACTGTTCAAAACCTGAGCCTTAAGCATACAGCCTGGGCTCTGCAGTGGCTCAGAAGTCTGGCCCCTCCTTGCTGGCAGAGATCATGCTGTTTGATGAGCCGACCACCGGCCTGGACTGCATGACTGCAAATCAGATAGTTGCCCTGCTGGCAGAGCTGGCTCGCAGGAATCGCATCGTGGTGCTCACCATCCACCAGCCCCGCTCCGAGCTCTTCCAGGTAAGGGGCTCACCTTGGCAATGGTGGGTATATGTGGTGCTGAGCTGGCAATGGTAGGGGCAGGGGCAGGGTTAGTGCAAGAACAATTGGAACCAGCAGCTCCTGAGAGAAGTGTACAGAATGGAAACTCACTTCTTTCAGCCCCTCCCATTTCCAGATACTTTCTGTGCTCTGGCTCGTTTAATCTGCACAGCAGTTCTGTCCTGTGAGATGGATATCAGTATATCCACTGTACAGAGGGAAGAGTGAAATGAGCCAGGTGCGGTGGCTCATGCCCACAGCACTCCGGGAGGCTGAGGCAGGTGGATTGCTTGAGCTCAGGAGTTCAAGACCAGCCTGAACAAGAGCGAGACCCCGTCTCTAAAAAAAATAGCCAGGTGTTGCAGTGGGCCCCTGTCATCCCAGCTACTCAGGGGGAGCTGAGGCAAAAGAATCACTTCAGCTCAAGAGTTTGAGGTTGCTGTGAGCAGCAATCTACCCAAGGTAAAAAAGTAAGACTCTGTCTCAAAAAAAAGAAAAAAGAAAAAAGAAAGAAAGAAAAGAAAAGAAAAAAGTGAAATATAAATGATTCAAAAATGAGCCACTATCAGTAAAAAACTAGAGGGTGGCGCCTGTAACTCAGTGGGTAGGATGCCAGCCACATACCCTGAGGCTGGCAGGTTCAAACCTTGCCCAGACCAGCTAAAACAACAATGACAACTGCAACAACAACAAAAAATAGCCTGGCGTTGTGGTGGGCGACTGTAGTCCCACCTACTTGGGAGGCTGAGGCAAGAAAATCACTTAAGCCCAAGAGTCTGAGGTTGCTGTGAGCTGTGATGCCATGGCACTCTACCCAGGGCAACCTAGTGAGACTTTGTCTCAAAAGAAAAAAAAGAAAAATGCTAAAATTGGCATTCACAATGGAGTTGGCTTCAAAGGCTATATTTTCCCATTAAACCATATAGATTTCCTTCCGAAAATCTTTGCCCAATATCTTTTTAGTTACCTATTATTTGCTTTTTATAGACAAGCATCTGAGATTTATGACAAAAACAAGACAAACAGCCACCCCAGCTTGGCCAACGTCACTTCCTTGGCATGGCTGGGACATAGACTCAGGCCCAGCAGTTGTTCTCTGCCCTGAGGTTCTGTGGACCTCAGGCCAGGATGCAGCATGGTCTTCAGTGCCAGCCCAGGCTGACGAGTTGGAGTGTGCCCAGGAATACCGACACAAGGACAAAGCAATCAAAGGACTGATGCTTGGAAATGTATTTCCCACAAGGACATGGGGACCTGATCACACACTAACTCCCTCTGTTGTCCCATCAGCTCTTTGATAGGATCGCCGTCCTGAGCTTCGGAGAGTTGGTTTTCTGTGGTACGCCAGGGGAAATGCTTGATTTCTTCAACGGCTGCGGTTACCCTTGTCCTGAACACTCAAACCCTTTTGACTTCTGTAGTAAGTTTTTCTCTCACGTTCCCCATTGTGAATTTTTTTAAACATTCTCATCTCACATTTCTGCCTGGATAACACCAGTGCTATGGGGTTTTATTTTTACTTTTGTTTTGGTGTTTTATACTTTTCACTTATCAAAATGAGGTGGGGCACTCTGGGAGGCCACTCTGGGAGGATTGCTTGAGCTCAGGAGTTCAAGACCAGCCTGAGCAAGGGTGAGACCCCATCTCTGCTAAAGAAAATTATCTAGCCATGGTGGTGGGAACCTTTAGTCCCAGTTACTCTAGGGGCTGAGGCAGGAATTTTCTTCAATTTCTTGAACCCGGGACTTTGAAGTTGCTGTGAGCTAGGCTGATACCACAGCACTCTAGCCTGGATAACAGAGTGAGACTCTGTCTCAAAAAAAAAAAAAAAGGAGCGATGCCTGTGGCTTAATGAGTAGGGCATCGGCCCCATATACCAAGGGTGGTGGGTTTGAACCCGGCCCTGCCAAAATGCAACAACAACAACAACAACAAAATAGCCAGGTGTCGGGGTGGGCACCTGTAGTCCCAGCTACTCGGGAGGCTGAAGCAAGAGAATAGCCTAAGCCCAATAGCTGGAGGTTGCTGTAAGCTGTGACACCATGGCACTCTACCGAGGGTGACAAAATGAGACTCTTATTTCTAAAAAAAAAACAAAACCAAAAATGAGGTGAGGGATCTCTGTTGAGAGAGAGAGAGAGTAGTGCACTTGGTGCACTCCTGCTTTGTCAGAAAAAAATCAGCTGAGCTTCTGGATCCTCCTAGACACTCCCAGTAGGATCCTCATGGCCCTGCTGGGTAGCCTTAAATATTCTGATTTTATAAGTGGGCATTAATAACCAGTTTTATTCTGATGGGATATTATGGCTAGTGCTCCTGTATCAATGGGGAAACATTATCCCTGGCATGCACATGTATATGTACTTTTAAACACATATGGGTGATATCTTTTTGGGAAAAAATTTTAGTGGACCTGACATCAGTGGATACCCAAAGCAAAGAACGGGAAATAGAAACCTACAGGAGAGTCCAGATGATTGAATCTGCCTACAAAAAATCAGCCATTTATCACAAAACTTTGGAGAACATTGAAAGAACAAAACACCTGAAAACATTACCAATGATTCCTTTCAAACACAAAGATTCTCCTGGCGTGTTCTCTAAACTGGGTGTTCTCTTGAGGTAAGAGCCTCAAAAATGCAAGCAAGGCCCATTTGGGGTCTTTAGACACCCCCCAATAATGTTTAGAAAGTATTAAAGTGGGGATATTTGGTTTTCAGGAGAGTGACGAGAAACTTACTGAGAAATAAGTTGGCAGTGATGATGCGTCTCCTTCAGAATCTGGTCATGGGTTTATTCCTCATTTTCTTTGTCCTACGAGTCCAGAATGATGTGCTCAAGGGTGCTATACAGGATCGCGTGGGTATCCTGTACCAGTTCGTGGGTGCCACTCCGTACACAGGCATGCTCAATGCTGTGAATCTGTGTAAGTGCCCGTGTGCAAGAGATGCACCCCTTTCTCTCTAAGTATCTCTCTTCTCCAGCTGTGACCTTACAGACGCCCACCATCATAAGGCTATTTCTCTGAGTCACACCTGGCCCTCTCCAGATTCACTGGAGCAAGGTAACTATCAAGTTACTAACAGCTTAGTGTGAATTAGCTCACCAAGTGGATCTCTTTGAGGGTCTAAGGATCCAGGGAAACAAGAAGTTATGATGTACTAGTTGGGTAGGAAGAGTCTTTCAAAAGATGATCCCTGGTATCTCATCTTGGCCATTAGGATGCCCAGTACATGGCGGCCCAGCTCCCAGGCCAACTTTGCACCATTAGTTTCTTTTTGGAACCTATTTTAGGACAGTTAGCTCCTAATTTTCAAATTCAGTGGGAATCCAGATGCAATATCTGGTTGCCCGATGTTTTAGTGTATGCAGGAAATGGGATTCCCTAAATGTAAGACTTAAGTTCAGGGAATGAGAGGGAAGGAGGATGCTTCTGCAAAGTCAGCCACAGAGGTGAGTTTCCCAGGCTCTCTGCAGGCTCCCAGGCTTTCCTGGCCCTGTGGAGCAAGTATAAAATTCAGGCTGCTGGTGGGCCAAGATGCTGCACAAAAAGGGGACAAAGTGCTTCAAATCACTCATTCATGTCCCCTTGGCATGTGTTTTTCTTGAATTGGTGACAATTCCCCACTTTAGAAAGAATGAAATAAATCATGATATCTTTTGCAGCCATAATGCATTTCAGGTAGAGTGTAGATTTGGGGGGAATGGTATTTATTGCTCTACTGATGGCAGGTCCCCTCCTTGCATGACTAGGGGACCTGCCCAGCTGCTCCTCACCTTCCAACCCTCACGGTCCTTAAGTTCAGCTTGGGTGAGCCCTTCCTCCCTCCGCTGTGTGGTGACTATTCTAAAACCTGCCTTCCATCCCCAGTCCCTGTGCTGCGAGCTGTCAGCGACCAGGAGAGTCAGGACGGCCTGTACCACAAGTGGCAGATGCTGCTGGCCTATGTGCTGCACGTCCTCCCCTTCAGCATTGTTGCCACCGTGCTTTTCAGCAGCGTGTGCTACTGGTAAGGGCATGTTCAGTGTCATTCCATCCAGCTGGGGCCAGGGCCCCCACGCAGTCCCAGAGCGCCAGTGGCCCCTGTGGAGGGAGAGCTCCCGGTGAACAGCTCCATATTCTCTGCCCTGGATGACCAGCATTTTGCCCATCAATGTCTAGTGCAGTGTCACATCTTTCGGGACATCTATTTTATTGTAAATAACCCAACCTGAGGCACAACATGCACTGGACCTGAGAGCAAACCAACGAGACTACAGAGCCAGGGAACAGCATGTCCCACAGCCACCAGGGAGGGCTCTGAAGTAGTTGGGACCCAAGTGT
>NW_003852419.1:2250636-2254459 GCF_000181295.1 Otolemur garnettii | reverse complement strand
AAAAAAAAAAAAAAAAGAAGAAGCAGATGCTATTTTGAGAAGCATGGACGTATAGGGTAGGATGAAAGGCAAGTTGCTGAAATGATTATCAAGCTCAAAGAATGGTTGTTTCAGAATGTGGTAATCATCAGAAAACATTAGATTGAGAGTAGATGAAAATCCAGCCTAAACTGGGATAAGTCAAAGGTCAAGGTTCCAGAGTAGACCAAGGCAGAGACAGGGGGATCAGAATAATGTGGGCTCACAGGTGTGGGCACCTACGGTTACACTGCAAAGATAAGGAAGTTGGGCTGAGGTGAAGAAGAAAGAGGATGAAAAATCAAGATGATGAGGAGAGCAAGAAATTCATAATATGGAAGGTGAATTCACCTGCTGAGCACTGCAGAGGGAGACTGAGGTTGAGGAGTGGGGTAAGGTAGGGGTTTATGTCGGTCATAGTGGGCATACCACTGGAACCTGACACAATCGGGGAAGCTTAGGGGTGGGGGGCCAGCTGAGGCCAAGTGGCAAGGTGGATCCATTTAGTACAGCAATATACCTTGGACATCACAGTTCCTGAAGTGAGAGAGTGGGGTCCCCAGACGTGAGACAAAGAATGGCAGAAAGAGCAGGGCAGTGGCCATGGAACTTGGAATCTGCTAAGGAGTAAGAACTTACCAAATCAGTGGTGCTGGATCATAGGGCTTATGCCTTTTATTGTAAACAATTGAAATAAAAAATGAATAGTCAACAGGGGCAAGGAGCCGTGGCAGCGAGCGCATTGTGGAAGTGAGAGATAGGAGGCCACGATCAGAGAGGGCGTCATCACAGTCTGAAATCTTGGAAGTAGAACAGTTTGTTTGTTTTTAAATTTCAGGTTAATGTGAGGGTACAAACAACCAGGTCAAATTATTTGCATTTGTTAGGTAGAGTCCTTCCTATAGTTATGACCCACCCTCCAGAGGTGTGCCAATGAAGTAGAACAGCTTTGAGCAATATTCAAGCCCACAGCGTGGTACATGATTAGGTAGATGGAGCCACCAGAATTGAAGACATTAGCTAACCAGGAGACACTGATGTTGATGGCTCATCAGGAAGGTTAAGGACTTAGAGGAAAATGATAGTAGATGGGAATGGAAAGAATGACCCAGTCTGGATGCTACAAAATCACCAAAAGTGTGGGAATGTTTTAAATGTCACTGAAGACCACAGGGTAATTAATAATATAAGCACACTTCATGATTTGTATGGGAGGAAAGGTGGATGGCCTTGAAGAATGGTGAGGAGAGGTGGGTATAAGACACGTCAACTTCTTTTCCTTACAAATGGAAGAAAAAGCATCAGGTCTAATGAAGACATGTTATTCACCAGGGAGATGGAATCTGGTGAATGGAATGTAAGAGGAAAGGGTCATGGAGATAGGGTGGAGTGTTTATATGAAACTGAAGGTCAAAGCAATGGAAGGAGTTGGTGGAAGAAAAGCCAAGAGAAGAGTAGGCCTGAGGAGGGCTGACCTGCTCCAGGATAAAAGAAGTGAGGGGTTTTCATGCTGGCAACAATCCCATAAAACAGGAATGAGGTCCAGGGAGGAGGGGCTGAGCAGCAGGGTGGGCAAACCCTTGACGTTAGGGCAGGCCTGGGGCTAGCTTCGCAGAACGTGGTATTTCATTTATGGTCTGGACAGTTCATCGACCCATTTACTAAAGTGACTTGTGATGGTGGTCTAAGTAATTTAGTATTTTCCTATGAGAGGTTTAGAAGCTATAAAAGAGGTTAGGTGGCTCCCGTTGAATTGAGCCCACAGAAACAATTTCGGGTAATAAAGGGTCTTAAATATTGGCTCTGTTCCGAAAAAGCGTTTGGAACGGGGTTTGGCTTCCCCTGCAAACTCCTCCTCCCACTAAGTTTATTCATAGTAGGCAGGTGTGGTATTTTTCTTCAATGATAATTCTTGGAGAAGAAATTAAAGACCTTGTGTTGTTCTAGGACTCTGAACTTGTATCCCGAGGTTGCACGATTTGGATATTTCTCTGCTGCTCTCTTGGCCCCCCACTTAATTGGTGAATTTCTAACTCTCGTGTTACTTGGTATAGTCCAAAACCCAAATATAGCCAACAGTGTTGTGGCTCTGCTGTCCATCGCTGGGGTGCTTATTGGATCTGGATTTGTCAGGTAAGATATAACAATTCAGAGAATTTAGATCGGAATAATCTGTTATTGATGACTACCTGATTATTGATAAAGGAATTCCAGAGAAAGCTATGTGGCACTGTCTAGAGATATTATCTTGCTAATAATTATTGTCTTAGACATTTTACTGTTCATCACTGGTTCAATAAAATCTCTTTCTTATTGACAGGAAATGACAAAACAAGCATGTTATTGATATGATTCACGTGTCTTTAGCCATTATACTAAGAGGAGGAAAACCATTCTAGTTGCTTCGGAAATACTCACAGCCCATTCGTCGGGCTAAATAGCATGCATGTTAGTTCATTTCTTACCAGGTGCAACTGAGTCTGCGGTCCTCAGTTCCCAGTTATTTTTAGGACTTAAGACTAGAAAGGTAGGAAAAGATCTTACCTTTCTTACTTAGGTAGGTAAGCAAAGAGCCTGCACGATAAAAGTTTGCTCAAAAAAGTATCAGGAACTAAAGGATACATACCAAAATTAACAGTAATCATCTCTGATATTTAATTTTTCTTCATATTTCTGTACTTTATAAGTGTTCTACAATAGAAGAGCATAATTTCATAGCCAAGAAAAAATAGATACATACACATACATTTTTAAAAAGCAGTAGCATAAAGGATAGAGAATTTTAAATGTGTAAAAATGATCCCAGGAGGCTGATATGGGATCTAGTAGATAAACTGTAGGTCCTTGATGAAATGTGGAGGAAGCTGTTCCTTTGACTTAAAAATCAAATAGCAAAACAAAAACAAACAAACAACAACAACAAAAAAACCTCCCCAGGCTGGAGTGCTGTGGCATCAGCCTAGCTCCCAGCAACCTCAACCTCTTGGGTCCAAGCAATTCTCCTGCCTCAGCCTCCTGAGTAGCTGGGACTGTAGGTACCCATCACAACACCCAGCTAATTTTTCTATTTTTAATAGAGACAGGGTCTCATTCTTGCTGGGGCTGGTCTTGAACTCCTGAGCTCAAGTGATCCACTTACCTCAGCCTCCCAGAGTGCTAGGATTACAGGTGTGAGCCACCACACCTGACCATATTTATGATAATGTTTAATTATTTAAGTCTCAGATAAGAAAACTCAGCTCAGACTTGACCTGGCTCAAGTCATAACACTATAGAGAGGCTCTCTCATGATGCATATAACTCCCCAAAGAGAGGGCTGATCTAGGAGTTAGAACCTTCTTCTACCATTTAGCTGCGCAGGACCACAGGCAAGTCACTTTTGTTATCTAAATTAGCTTCCTCTTTTATGAAATGGAGATAACTCTCTCAGCCCACCCACTTCAAGGGATCATAAAAAGCAAATGAGACAATCAATGAACACTGTATCTGTAGTGCATTATATAGAGGTGAGATATCCTAAAGCAAAGTGAGCTAGCCTTTGATCAATCAAGAAGGGTATTTTTCGCACTGGCACCATTCCGTTATCTTTGCTGATGTTGCTTAAGTGGATTGTTAGCGTCTATGAAAAATACACAAATCAAATCAGCCCTACAGAATCAAGTCAGCAGGATACAGACCTAACCTTGGGCAGCATCTCCCTTTCATATTATAAAATTATTATATTGCATTTGAATCAATCTGGCACAATGTCATGTATAGACAATTCCCAACTTATGATTTGACTTAGAATTTTTTATTTTATGAT
>NW_003852419.1:2247874-2250458 GCF_000181295.1 Otolemur garnettii | reverse complement strand
ATTGTCCTTCACTTTCAGTACAGTAAATTACTTGAGCTATTCAACACTTTATTATAAAATAGGCTTTGTATGAGATGATGTTGCCCAACTGGCTAACGTAAATGTTCTGAGCATTTTTAAGGTAGGGCAGGCTAGCCTATGTTTGGTAGGTAGATGCATTAAATGCACTTTCAACTCATATTTTCAGTCAATGATGGGTTTATTGGGATGCAACCTCATCATAAGTCGAAGAGCATTTGCTTTTTAGGAAAAGGAGACTAATTGCTCTTGAGAAGAAGGCAGTGGCCAACATTACTAAATGCTCTTGGATGCTTTGCAAAATCTTTTTTTTTTTTTTTTGAGACAGAGCCTCAAGCTATCCCCCTGGGTAGAGTGCCATGGCATCACTTGCGCCTTAGCCGGTTGAGCTATAGGCGCCGAGCTGCTTTGCAAAATCTTAACATCCCAAGGGTTCGCATGGACCCCACCCATTCCCATCATTGAACTGAAACCAATCTTGAAGGGCACCTCAACCTCCCAGTCATTCCTTTTACACTTTCCCCTGAAGTCATTATCTATCTAACTGAACTGCCTGCAGCACTGGTGCTATTGGCTCCCTCCTCCTTTAAACATGGATGCAAACCGGTTTGCTTTTCTTTCTGTTTATAAAGTAATGTAAGTGCTTTGAAAAACAAGTGCACGCAATATAAAAAGGTATGTGGGAGAAAGTAAAAGTTAACCTAAGTACTGCAAACCAGAATTAACTTTCGTTGTGTATCTTGCTTGACATTTGTGTAATTTTTAATAAAACTGAGCTCACACTGTTGCATAAGATGTAAAGTGTGCATGTCTTTTCCCCATTTAATGACATAACGTGAGCAACACTGGTGAACACTGTAAGATCGATGGTTCCTCTTTCCAATTCTCCTGCTGTGTCTTTCTCTGATCCATTAGTCTCCCCCTGCTTCCTGCACAAAGCCCGGCTGTTGTTCTCAAGGCTAGAGGTGCTGTTTTTGGAAGTCCCCTTGGTTTTCTCTCACAGCCCCTCAAGTGCAGTGCTGTCTCCTGTGACAGACAGTGTTGCTGTCTAGTTAATGGATTGTCAACCTCTTGAGGCAGCAGTTGTATCACATTCATCATTAACATCCTATTCTGTGGCCAGCCCACAGCCTTGAACCAATTAAGTCTGCAAAAATTCTTTTTTGATTTGAGTGAATAAATGAATGACTCTTTCTTTGAACTGTGTCCACACTGGATCGGTCACCAAATCATGTTGGTTTTCTTTTCTGATAGCAAACCACAAATGCAAATAGAGTATTTATTCTGCGTTTAGCCCTGTACAGTTCTTGGAGAAATGACAGTGCGTGGTTCGTACCTCAGAGGTGGCACTCCAGTCACTGGGCAGCCATTCTTTCATAGCCATCCTTCTACCAGACTTTGTCATCTCATACTTGAGCTTTTGCTAACGCCTGCTGTCTCTTCTGTTGTTTTCACTCTGCCCTCCTACATGTTGGTGTCACATCAGTTTTCTTAAAACATTGATTTCATCTGGGAGGCAGAGGTGGGAGGAGCCCTTGAGCTCAGGAGTTCCAGACCAAGTTCCAGTCTAAGAGGGAGATCCTGTCTCTACTAAAAATAGAAAAAAATAGCTAGGTGTTGTGTCAGACACTTATAGTCCAAGCTGCTTGGGAGGCTGAGGGAGAGTATCACTTGAGCCCAGGAATTCAAGGTTGCTGTGAGCTAGACTGATGCCATGGCATTCCAGCCTGGGCTTTAGGGTCATTCAACATCATTCAAGACCCTGAAATGGCAGTTTCTAGCTATTGTTCCAAACTCACCTCCCACTGCTCCCACTTCAGATCCTTTGCTCCAGCCTTTCTGGTCTGGTCAATCCAATAAGTGGTCCTGGACATGTCTGTGCTCACACCACTTCTGCCTTCCTAGAATGTCCCTCCTCTTCCCTTAATTCCTTCCTAGATTTCCACTTATCCTTTTCAGGTTTTTTTTGGGGGGGGGGTTGTCATTTTTATGGGATTTTTGTTTTGTTTGTTTTGGTTTGGTTTTTGAGACTCACTCTCTTGCCCCAGGATGGAGTGCCATGGTGTCAGCCTAGCTCACTCACAGGAACCTCAAACTCCTGGGTTTAAGCCATCCTCCTGCTTCATCCTCCCATGTAGCTGGGACTACAAGCACCCACTACCATCCCTGGCTAATTTTTTCTATTTAGAGATAAGGTCTCATTCTTGCTCAGGCTGATCTTGAACTCCTGAGCTCATGTGATCCACTTTCCTTGGCCTCCCAAAGTGCTAGGATTATAGGCATGAGCCACATCGCCCCGCCCCACCTATTCTTTCAATTAGCTGTCTCTCAATGTAGTTAATTCAATCTTGTGCCTTAGAAATTGCCAATAACTAAAAGTCATGGAGTCTGAAGGTCACTTGGGAATAGATAGAACCATAAATACTAAATACAAGAACATTATGGCACACAGTACAGGGAGTCACTACTATGTATTTTTATAGTTTTAAGGGTATATATCCTAATGTTACTAACAACTTTGTAAGTTCTTTAGAGATAGGATATTTCTTTCTTTTCTTTCTTTCTT
>NW_003852419.1:2242158-2247209 GCF_000181295.1 Otolemur garnettii | reverse complement strand
ATCAGCATGAAGTTTCTCCTGGAATGACTGGAGAGGAGACTTACTTCCTGTCCACAGTGAAGTTTGCTTGCTCTCCCCGTCCTTTCTCCTTTGTATGCTGGGTTCTCACTTTATACACTAGCGCCTTCGAATCTGTTTAATCACAATTATCTTCCTTCAGTGAGATGTGTGTTAGGTGTGTGTTTTGTTTTATCCGTGGTGCTTACCAAAAGAAGTAGACACCAACTGGTCATGAGAGGACTGTTAAGGTCCCTACTATAATGGGCCACCAAACTGTGATTAAAAATGACAAAGTGCTCTGCTTACTGACTTGGAAGGATGTCTGAGAAGTATGTTTGGAAGAAAAACTCAGCAAAGAGCATGAAAAGTTTAGCCCCATTTATGTAAAATTTTATAAATACATACACATGTCATATAAATAGCATCAAAATGTTAACAATTGTTACTTCTGAGCAGTGGTTTTTTTTTATATTTTTCAGCATTATCTTAAGTTTTTATAGTGAGCCTAACTTTTTTTATTGTTGGGGATTCATTGAGCATAATTCTTTTTTTTTTTTTTTAGCATAATTCTTATAACAGTGAAATAGACAACGCTATTCATGTTGGAAAACAAAATTAGGATTGCCTTTATTTTTATTTGGTAGGGCTATTACTATAGACTATTGAACTTATCTCTTTTTTTTTCTTTCTCTTAAGAAACATACAAGAAATGCCTATTCCTTTTAAAGTCATTGGTTATTTTACCTTCCAAAAATATTGCAGCGAGATTCTTGTAGTCAATGAGTTCTATGGACAGAATTTCACTTGTGGTAAGTATTCTATTTTGGAATATTATTTTCACACGTTACTCTGAGACAGCAATTTTCGGAGGAAATGTATTTCTGAAATAAAAACTGTATCTTATAATAAGTCTATTTAAAACTTTGCTTTGAAATAAGAGTCCAACATTTTTTCTGTGATTTTTAAAATGAAAGAAAATAAGCAGTGGTCAAGTTAGTTTCCTGTGCGAGGTCAACAGCTTAAGACCATTTGATGTAATTATTAGAAAATGACAGCCCTGAAGTGTACTGTGGTAAAGGACAGTATATTCTGGGTAGACTCAGTTCCTATGTCTACTAAACACATCTAGGCAGGCTGAAGTGTCTTCTTGTTCCCCCAAATGAAATAGCAGATAGCCAGGTAAAGCCGCTGTTCACAGGTCTATTCGTCAGTCCCCAGGGAGGGAAGTCAGAACATGGCAAGGTCCTCAGTATTTTTTGAGGATAATGTCAATAACTTTAGGATATTCAGTGCTAAGTGATCATGAGTTTTTACCAGGAATACAGTAATTGATCTATACCCCAAATGGAAATAAACCCTTTTCAAAGGCAGCCAAGGCCCAGAACTGCTCACCCCTGTTCTACATAATTGTGAATTCTGGGCTCTCTAAAATGTCTTGTGCCATTGTTCATGAAGTGGGGTATGTAGCAGAGTGCTCGCTTAGTGAGCATTTGGTAAATATTTGTTGATTAAATTACCTGAGATGAATCATAGCTGACTTTGTTAATCTTTTCCTTGGCAGGGAGCTCAAATGATTCTGTGACACCGCATCCAATGTGTGCTTCTACTCAAGGAATTCAATTCATTGAGAAAACCTGCCCAGGCGCCACATCCAGATTCACAACAAACTTTCTGGCTTTATATGCATTTATTCCAGTTCTTGTCAGCCTAGGAATAGTTGTTTTTAAAATAAGGGATCATTTCATTAGTAGATAGTGAAAATATTTGCTGGGAAAATGGAATTTAAGCTGCTGGATGTATACGACTGCTTTGAACATCTGAAATAGGAATGCCATATATTTCTTTCTTGATAGGACATCTCTAGTCTTTTAACCATCGAGATGCCTTTTGTGTCCCTTAGATCTTGAATGCAATGGGAAGCGTTCATAGCACCTAGCTATTTCAATTTGCAGGGATATGTGGTATTTGAAAATTGTGACTGAACTGGTCCAAGAATGTAAATAATCACTCATAAATCTATGGAAAACCAGGATGACTATTTGTTTTCTTTGTTCTAAACACAGAAAAACAAGTCAGTTTAAACAATTATGCTTACTGTATTAGCAATGTTCTGCTTAGTCCACTGGGTACCTATAGATCTATTTTTGTCAGAATTCATAAAAAAAAATCTATATCCTAAAAACTATTATGTTTACATTTGATATAGAATTTGGTAAAAAGAAAATGTTTGAATAATTACTGACTGTATGTAACAGAAAAGGAGTTGTGGGTTTAATAGAAGGAATACATCATGCAGAATTGGGTAAGAAAGCCTTTGTTATCATTTGAAACCCATACTTGGCCAGGCACAGTGGCTCACACATGTAATACTCCCAACTTTGGGAGGTTGAGGCAGGAGGATTGCTTGAGGACAGCAGTTTGAGACCAGCCTGAACAAGAGTGAGACTCCTGTCTCTACAAAAAACAGAAAAACTAGCTGGGCATTGTGGCGGGTGCTTATAGTCCCAGCTACTCAGGAAGCTGAGGCAGGATCGCTTGAGCCCAAAAGTTTGAGATAGTAGTGAGCTATGATGATGCCGCTGCACTTAAGTCCAAGCAGAGAGACAAAACTAAACACAAGAAACCCATACTTACAGGTAGATGTCCACATGAGGGGGCTGAGTTACCTGACCAGACACAGAGGATGTTGGACAGATGGATAATGAACACTGTTGATACAGAGCACCCAAGGATTTTACTGAGGGTTAAAATTTTAAAAACTGTAGGAAAGGGCTGCATGGGAACACAGCACACCGGACAAACCTCTGGTGATGTTTTTAAAGATTAGTTTGCTATTTTTCACTTTCAGCTACATTTGCTTATAAAATTAAAAGTAAACATTACTAAACAAAGTGTACGCACTGAGAAATTACTTCTTTAAGGTTGGAGAGCAGATGTTATTTAAAGTCCACATAGAGGCAGCACCTATAGCTCAGTGAGTAGGGCCCTGGCCACACACATCGAGGCTGGCGGGTTCGAACCTGGCCCAGGCTGGCTAAAACAACAATGACAACTACAACCAAAAAATAGCCAGGCGTTGTGGGGGGCACCTGTAGTCCCAGCTACTTGGGAGGCTGAGGCAAGAAAATCGCTGAAGCCCAAGAGTTTGAGGTTGCTGTGAGCTGTGACTTCACAGCATTCTATGCAGGGCGATAGCTTGAGACTCTTGTCTCAACAAAAAAGGAAATAAATAAAAATAAAGAATAAAGTCCATATAGAAAAAATGCTGACACAATATTGACGCTAAATAGAACAGGGTTACACAGTAGGACTTCATGTTCTTGAACTATAAAGAGAAAGAATGCAGATAAAAATGAAGGATGAAATAATGTATATAGGTTATTAAAAATGGTTCTGAACTACAGGATTGATTATCTTTCTGATTGATCTTCAAGTAATTTAGGTACAAGTTTGAAATGGAACCATCTCAGTATTAGCCATGGTAACTTTTAATAAGAATATGGGAAGAGAGCACATGAACTCGTTCAGTTACTGTAACCTAGCCTGTAAAGAATGATAAATTATAGCATTTGAAATGTCTCACATTATAGTGGGAAAGATCATTTCATTAAGGAAACCACAGACAGTAAAATTCTATTTCTTAGAACAGTATTTAAGGGTCTGGAACACTGGTAAATTACCAGAATAGTATTGTCAATTTTTATAAAAGGTCTTTGACACTGATGATTATAGTATAATAGTTACATAATGCCTTACAGATTATATATGTCACATCAGTTATAGACAATTCTAGAGATGATAATCTATTAAAGTAGTTCAAAGAGAGTCCCACAGGAGCCTCTTTTGAAATCACTGATCTCAACTTACTAAAGATATGGGTATACAACATAAGTGGAAACATTTTCTACTATTCATATGCAGATGAATTTCATTCTAGCTCAGAAACATTTGGAAAATTGACATCGCATGTGAATTTAAGCTATTAAATGTTAGTGATAACATTTTAGAAGAACACAGTGGCTTTCAACATGTGACAGTTCGTCTTTCAAGTCAAAAATGGACAGTGATATGTACGAAAATCAAGTTATATAATAAAAACTCCTATTGCTACTGTGAACTTTCTTCTTTCTTCTCACAAAGTCACTGGTGTTTCAGAGATGACAATGTTCACTATAAATTTAAAAGGACCTCTTTCCACAGTACTCAGGCAGATAAACTATCTGTTCTTAAGATTGAGCTTCCTTGGAAACATGTTAGAACCACGTTCACTGCAAATAATTTGTGAAGTCCTATTTCACTGCAATAATTGGATATCTGCTCAGACGTCACTTATCAGCCTTCGTTTTCTTGCTGTTAGTAAATGTGCTTATTTGAAGCTGAGTGCATGGTGTATTAGAGATAAGGTATTTTATATGTGGTGATGGCAGAATGTAGAATAAATGGCAGAGATTATACTTATTCAAAATTGAACCTGGATAGCAAATATGCAAGACTAGGAAGCCTTCTTAAAGGTTATCACACCCTGAAAATCATCTTGGAGTCCTGATTATACCCTATTCATGACGTTTAAGCACAGTAGAACTGGCCAGGCACAGTGGCCACATCTATAATTCTAGATCTCCAGAAAGCCGAGGTAAGTGGATTGTTTGAACTCAAGAATTCAAGACCAGCCTGAGCAAGAGGGAGACTCCATCCCTACTAAAAGCTGAAAAACTAGCCAGGTGTGGTAGTGCACCCTTGTAGTCCCAGCTACTTGGGAGGCTGAAGCAAGAGGATTGCTCAAAACCAGGAATTTGAGGTTGCTATGAGCTATGACACCACATCTCAAAATAAATAAATAAAATAAAATAAAATGGAACCTTTATAAATTGACCGTCCAAGGGACTGTAACAAATCGGTCAACCTATGGATGTGGTCAACATATACTATACTAATACGTACACGTAGCCAACTATACTATAATATATAGTACTGTAGTGCTACAGTATAGTACTGTTTACTATACTAACATGTACATGTGGCCTATGAAAACTTAGGTCAGCTTCAGGAGA
>NW_003852419.1:2240549-2241540 GCF_000181295.1 Otolemur garnettii | reverse complement strand
CATACAAGCAGAAACTTATACATGTTAATCTGAGTATACACTACTTAAACAGTAGAGAAGAAGAGAAGTAGAGAAGATTTTTTTATTTTAGAAAAATACTACATGTGGATACAGGTTATTTTCCTTTCAAAAGACTTCAAAATGTCCAGGGAGTTGCACTAGTACAAGAAATTCAGCTTTTAGCAAATTATACATTTTAAATTTCTTCACATTTTGCTATGATAGTTAATAAAATAACTTTACTTGTATTTGGCGAAGAAGAAATAAATACACAATAGTTGAATTAGGTTCAAGAATCAAGCTCAATTTGTTTCCAAGACTTGGAAGAACTTCTTTTGTATTGTTCCAGTTCCTAAAACAAAAATATATATTACTTTAAGAAAAACCAACTTTACAAATTCAAGTAGGCACCTTAAAACTGCATTAGCATTTTTACATAGAACGATGTACCTTTTTTATTTTTTGAGACAGAGCCTCAAGCTATCCCCCTGGGTAGAGTGCTGTGGCATCACAGCTCACAGCAACCTCCAACTCCCGGGCTCAAGCGAGTCTCCTGCCTCAGCCTCCCAAGTAGCTGGGATCACAGGCGCCCTCCACAATGCCCAGCTATTTCTTCGTTGCAGCTGTTATTGTTGTTTTGACAGGCCCGGGCTGGATTCGAACCAGCCACCTTAGGTATATGTGGCTGGCGCTTTAGCCACTTGAGCCATAGGCGCCAAGCTGCAATGTATCTTTTTTTAAAACAATGTATCCTTTATAGCATTATCATTCTCAAATTTTTGACAATTATTTTTTAGAGGATTATACTTAGGATTTATTTTCTAGAAATGCAGAGTTGTCAGAGTTTCTGTGTAGTCTGAGTGGCACTTAGAGATGAATTTATTGAAGTTTCAGATGAAATTACATATTATATAGTACATACAAACATACAAATTGTTTTTCAACTAATAAAATAGGGCATCTGTCATACTTCAGGTTTTTTTTTTTTTTT
>NW_003852419.1:2237143-2238522 GCF_000181295.1 Otolemur garnettii | reverse complement strand
GGCCCAGCCAGTAATCTTATTTTTAATTGTTTACTATTCAGCTCTTGTCAAAAACTTGATTAAAGTTAGCAGAATATTTAAAATATATATATCCTTTGACCTCATGATTCTACTTTTAGAAACTTAAATATGAATTTAGAGAAAAACGCAGAAGTGCACAAGGATGTAAATAGAAGGCTATTCACTGCTCATGTTTCTCAGCACACAGCTGGAAACAACTCAGATGTCCTCTGGTAAGGACTGATGAAATAATCAGTGTTCATTCACATGTGGCTGGCAAGGCAGCCTGCAGAAGGAATGATGGTCATACATGCCACATGGATAAAGCACATAGGTAGGGAGAGGGCAGGATACTTCCATTTTGTTTTATATACTTCTATATCTTTTGAATTATTTTTACAGTGAATATATGTTTTGTTTTGTTCTTAATATTTTATTTTTTTTGCAGTTTTTGGCCGGGGCTGGGTTTGAACCCACCACCTCTGGCATGTGTGGCCAGGGCCCTACTCCTTTGAGCCACAGTGCTGCCCTTGAATATATGTTTATTAAAATTCATGAAGTAAATTTTAGTGGAGGTGGATATCCTGCATGAGACAATTCATATGCAGAAGAGATTGTCTACAGGAACTATCCCCTGGCCTCCCACATGTTTTTCAATGTCTAAATAACTGTACAAAGGTCATCATTATTTTGGATAAGCAAAGAGTAGTTACTCTGCAAGATAAGGTGATAGAAGTTTAGATAGGAGAGGAAAATCCATTCTCATTTTTAGAAAAATGGCAGACTCTTTTATACCTATGCTCTAAATTATTAAAATTTAAATGTTATAAGTTTCAAAACTAATCAGATTTTGGAATAAATTTGATAGCAATAACAAAGTAGTCTTTATCGCTTGGTTTATTTTTTTCTAATGAAGTTAATTCCAAGCTATCTACCATTTATGGTTTCAAAGCTATCTACCATTTATGGTTTCAAAGATTAACTCATAAAGAATGAACAAATAGACTTCATCTTTAATTAGGAATACTGAATAATTTTTACCAGTGATGAATGTGAGGACATTGCTTTGAGATTCTTTGCCAGTAGTCACCTCCCTTTTACAGACAGTAACTGGCAGAAAAATGGGGCTGGTCACGCAGCCCATTCTGGAGGGAGAATAAGGGCAGCCAGGGTGCTGCAGAACTCAGCAAGGCCTCATACTGCCTTGATGCGAATTTAGCATAATATGACAATGTTTGAAAGGGTGAGCAAGTAAGAATATCTTTATGTGGTGTCTTTGTGGCTACTTTATAGAGAGAGCCATTGTAACAGTGAAGGCAAAACCAATGTTTCCACCCTTACTCTACAAAACCTATAAGTTTGGCCAGGCACATGGCTCA
>NW_003852419.1:2232331-2235144 GCF_000181295.1 Otolemur garnettii | reverse complement strand
GTGATGCCTCAGCACTCTACCCAGGGGAATAGCTTGAGGCTCTGTCTCAAAAAAAAAAAAAAAAAGATCATAATGCTATTTTCACTAAAAAATATTATATACTAAAAGATCAAAAAGATAGACAATGCTAAGAAAGTGCTGCAGACAACTGGCTAGATTTTCTCCTAATACAGATGAATTCTTCTATAGGCTGCCTCAATAAAACTGGCAGATAAAACTGGCAGTGACTATTTGCCTGTGTGCAAAAGGAAAATGTATTTTAAAATGCTTCAAGGGAAATCAATAGGAATCTTCCAAAATTAATCTATAGAGAATCTTCTCATACTTAAGTCAACTTCTGTGTATATCAGCATACAACTGGAAACAGGTTCCAAAACTACTTTAAGAGAGGATGAAGTAATATTCAAGTTAAAAAAATTTGGATTCAAATATCAATTTAATCAAGTTAAAAAATTGGATTCAAATATCAACTAAGTAACTGAGCATCAATACTGGTAATCAGTAGGGTATCTTTAAAAAATTATGTTAAGGTAATATGTGTGCAGTCTGAAACCAGTAAAATTCATATACTTAAACAGCACAAATGAAACTGGTTTCGAGGCAAAATTAGGATATCCTAACTTCTCACTTAAGTTAAAAAAAAATAGCAGTGAAGGTAGCAGTGAGGTAGAAGAGTTGAGTGAAGTATGATATGGATCCTGTGGGGTTACCTTCCACTTCCACACAAAATTCGTACGGTTTTAGGTCAAGGGAGATAGATTTGAATGTGAAAACTCATGATGCTCTAGGCCTTTCACAATGCCTATGCACGTGAACTTAATAAAGTGATTACCATGCAATATAAACAGATACTCTTATTTACAATGGCTGTTAAACATTGACTGCTAGATAAATATTAATCCAGGGGTGACTTCCAACTAATCTCTATAGCCAACCTGCATAATAATAAGGGTTATGTGAGATCATTTTACTGTTTCTATAATGTGCCTCTCACTTTGCTACAGCAACAAAACCGTCTAAATATTCATGGCATCTTTTTGAAATGTCTTCTGGACTATGTTTAAATACAGTGTTTTGTTACTTATTTGCAAGCCCCTGAAGGTAAAAGGTTAGTGCTGAGAAAAATACCCTGTCACTGCTCCCAGCAGATAGCTATCCTCAGGTTATCCTCCTAACAACGTGCCTGCCCAAGTTCCCGGCTCTACAGATCTCTCTTAGAGGGTGCCAAGTCTTTCAAGTTCTGGTGCTTAGGCCAGGCAAGGTGGTGGCTCAAGCCTGTAATCCTAGCACTCTGGGAAGCCAAAGCTGGTGCAGTGCTCCAGCTCAGAAGTTTGAGATCAGCCTGAGCAAGAGTGAGACCTTGTCTTTAAAAAAAAACAAAAACAGCCAGGCATTGTGGCAGGCGCCTGTAGTCCCAGTTACTTGGGAGGCTGAGGCAAGAGAATCACTTGAGCCCAAGAATTTGAGGTTGCTGTGAGCTATGATGCCATGGTACTCTATTGAAGGTGATAAAGTGAAACTCTGTCTCAAAAACAAAACAAAACAAACAACCCCCCCCCCCAAAACAGTGCTTACTATACATAAAGTGACTCTATATATATAAGGACAGGTATCTATACAATGTCTTATTTTATCAAACTGAAGAAAATCTAAAGATACTTTGGTAAAATCTAAAGATTTTTTGGTTTTCCTTTTTTTTTTTAAAGAAAAATCCAAGTATTTGGGTTATAGTGGATTTACCAACTCTTAGATTCTTATGCCAGATTTGTGTGTTCAATGGGACTATCTAGGCATATAGATGTAGAATAGCAGTTTCCACTTTTAATCATTTTCCTGACAGATCCTGGGTTTTGTTGGTATGTCTGTATGCTTTCAAGTGGTAACTCTTAGCTGGACAAGATAATTTTTCTGGTAAAGAAAAATATAGGTATATCTGAATGTCATAATCGAAAACAAAACCTTTCAGATAATCTCATAAACTAAGAATTTTAGGACTAAGTGGCCCTTCGGCAGCAAGGTGAGAATCATGTCTATCTTTAACATATAGTAACTGGAAAACCAAAAGTGTGTGTGAACATTAAGTCATCTCTGGGTGGTGGAATGACAGACAGGTGATCTTTAAATTTCTTCTTTATGCATAATAGGATTTTTTTCTATAGTGCAGATATCTTTTTAAAGTAATTTTAAAAGTAAAAAAAACTAAGTAAATACATTGAGAGGAATGTAAGGAATTCTCCAGGCATTTCGGATAAAAATTAAGTAAATGTTTAAGATAATACCTGATCCTTCTGAATTCTCATCTCGTCAACTTCACTTTCCGCATATTGAGGGTCTCGGGCAGGGTCCTTGATATCTTTTAGTGTGTTGATACTCTGAAATTACAATCATCCAAATCACTTCATGTCCATAACCCGACATCTTCAATGGCTACCATCTACCTAACAAATCATGCTCCCAGTCCTCAGCCATTCAAGACTCTACCATCTTTCAAGCTTTTATCATCACCACTGAGTCCATTTCAAATTCCACTAAGTCCTCTTCCCTCCCCTTTCAGCAGTTTCTCCCTTCATTAGCAGTCAGATAGTTAGTTCTGTTTGAAAGTGAAGTAGGAATCTTGTTTTACTGATCTTTTAACCCCCACAGTTCCTTATTTACAATAGATTTTTAGAAAATATTTGTTTTGAGAATGAGAGATAAAAATAAAATTATCATAATAGTCTCTTCAGAACATTTCCTGTAACTGCTGAGTGGTGCTGAAAATTCTTGCTTTAAAAGAATTAGAAGGCTCGGCACCTATGGCTCAAGTGGCTAAG
>NW_003852419.1:2219166-2231492 GCF_000181295.1 Otolemur garnettii | reverse complement strand
GGTTTGAATCCAGCCCGGGCCGCCAAACAACAATGAAGGCTGCAACCAAAAAAAAATAGCCGGACGTTGTGGTGGGCGCGTGTGGTCCCAGTTACTTGGGAGGCTGAGGTAGGAGACTCCCTTGAGCCCAGGAGTTGGAGGTTGCTGTGAGCTGTGATGCTAGGGCACTCTACCCAGGGGGACAGCTTGAGGCTCTGTCTCAAAAAATATATATATAATAATAATATCAAATATATAACATAACTGGAGAAAAAACACTAAGGCATATTGAATAATAAAGGCAAATTTCAAAATGGTATATATAGACTGTATTATACAATTATGTTAAAGCAAATAGTTTTTTCTAGACCACATGCACACATATGTAAACATATAGGGAATTGTCTGGGAAGATACTTAGTAAACTCATTCCATATATGTGCTATTTTAACATTTTACAAAGAAAACGTCTTTATGTATACCTTGCATAATTTCAATTAATTTGAAATTATTTATTTATTTATTTTTGAGACAGAGTCTCAAGCTGTTGCCCTGGGTAGAGTGTGCTGTGGCATCACAGCTCACAGCAACCTCCAACTCTTGGGCTTAAGCGATTCTCTTGCCTCAGCCTCCCAGGTAGCTGGGACCACAGGCACCCACCACAATGTCCAGCTATTTTTTTGTTGCAGTTGTCATTGCTGTTTAGCTGGCCTGGGCTGGGTTTGAATCTACCAGCCTTGGTGTATGTGGCCAGTGCCCTACCCACTGAGCTACAGGTGCTGCCCTGAAAATTTTTTTTAATTTGCTGCCACTTTCTGACCATTTTCAATCTATAACCTGAGATTTTCCATTCTAGTTCTAATATCTATATTGGTGAATATTTGGTGACTATATTTGGTGAATATCTATATTCACTAAAACTTTCATTGTCAATCTTCCAGGACCTCCTTACCACTGGGGTAGAAAAGACATTATGTAGCTTTGGCAAGTCTTACCTATACTCCTCTGTGTGTGTGTATTAAGTTCTATATAATTTTATCACCTGCACAGGTTCACATGGCTACCACCATCGTCAAGACACTGACTTAATTCCATTACCACAAGGATCCCTTGGGCTGCCCTTTTACAGACAGACGTCCTTCCCAACCCTTTCCTTGGCCTCTCCACCCATAGCCTTGTCTCTACCCTCTCTCTCCATTTCTAAAATTTTTTCATTTCAAAAATTTTGCATAAATAGCATTATCTTGTATATAATGTTTTCTGATTAGATTTTTTCATTGTGCATGATTCCCTGGAGATTCTTCCAAGTTCTGTATATCAATAGTTTGTTCCTTTTTATTGCTGAGTAGTATTCCTCCGTGGTACAGATGTACTATAGTTTGTTTAGCTATTCATCTGTTGAAGAACCTCTGGGTTATTTCCAGATTTTTATTTTGTTTTTTATTTTCAGACAGGGTCCTGCTCTGTTGCTCTAGGCTGGAGTGCAGTGGTGTGATTATAACTCACTACAGTCTTGAACTCCTGGGCTCAAGTCTCTTGCTTCACCCTCCTGAGTAGCTGGAACTACAGGCATGTGCCACCACACCCAGATAATTATTTTCATTATAGACAGGGTCTTGTTATGTTGCCCAGGCTGGTCTTAAACTCCTGGTCTAGGTGATCCTCCTGTCTCTGCCTCCCAAAGTGTTGGGATTACAGGTGTGAGTCCCTGCACCTGGCTGTTTCCAGTTTTTGATTATAAAACTGCTATGAACATTTGTATACAGATTTTTGTATGAATGTCAGTTTTCACTTCTCTGGAATAAATGCCTAATAGCACAATTTCCAGGCAGGTTTAGTTTTATAAGGAACTGTTAAACTGTTTTTTAGAGTGGCTATACCATTTTACATTCCCAGCAGCAATGTATGAGTGGTCTAGTTTCTCTGCATCCTTCCCAGTAATTGGAGGTGTTGCTATTTTTTATTTTAGCTATTCTGGTAAGTGTGTAGTGATATCTCACTATGGTTTCAATTTATGTTTCCTAATGACTAATTATACTGAACAACTTTTCATGAGCTTTTTTGCCATTTTTATGTCCTCTTTGGTGATAAGTCTGCTTATGTCTTTTGACCATTTTCTAAGTGGATTAGTTTCTTTTTGTTTGTTTTTACTGTTGAGTTCTTTATATATTCTAAATACTAATCCTTTATCAGATATCTAGTTTGAAAATATTTTCTCCCAGACTATAGCATGTCTTTTCAAACCACTTTGTATGGGTTTCCCCAGAGCAAAAGTTTTTAATTTAGATGAGGCCTAAGCTCCATGATTTTTTAAATTTAATAATTATCAACTCTATTCTGACCTCCAACTATTCACATAAGCAAATATATTCCATCAGCATTTTCTGTCAGTATACCCAGTGATTCACACTGCTACTGAAATTAAGTTGGTGCTAACAATAATTAGACATATCAGTTTCCATAACTCATTAAACAAAACCATTTCTATTCCTTTTATTCCAATTCAATCTATAATCTCATTACAAAGATCTCTACACTTGAAATCAAGTCACTTTGAGCTGGTAAGAAGAATAGAGGATGGGAAATACAAAAGAAAACTACTATTCATTAGGGTGTTAAAACCAAACCATGCCACCCCCAGACTATTGAGAATTGCTAGGCCCAAAGACCTTCATAATGCAAAAAAGCTTCTGGGAGAAGATAAAAGGTTTGATTCGTAAACAATGTTCCTTTTGATTCAGAAGCCAGGGGCATCTATGGGTCTAGGATACACACTCTATCAGTGATGCAAGCTTTTTTGAGACAGAGTCTCATTTTGTTATCTTCAGGAGTGCTGTGGCATCATAGCTCACAGCAACCTTAAACTCATGGGCTCTAGCAATCCTTTTGCCTTAGCTTCTCAAGTAGCTGGGACTACAGGCACCTGCCACAACACCCGGCTGTTTTTTAGAGACAGGGTCTTGCTCTGGCTCAGGCTGGTCTTGAACTCCTTAGCTCAGGGAATCCACCCACCCTGGCCTTCCAGGGTGATAGGATTACAGGCATAAGCCACTGCTCCTGGCTGATGCAAGCTATTTTTATAATGAAAAATTGAGGCATATCTAATTGGTACAACTGTGTTTTTTCTGGTACAACTTTCTTTTATTCTATCACTTCAATCTTTCTTATATTTGATCATTGCCCATAATATGTAGCTTTAAATTTCCCAACCATTCTATTTCTTAGTCTCTTATAAACCCAAGGAGCTAAAATTGATAAGTACCTGGAAATCAGTGAGGGTAAGGAAGTTTTTTTCAGTGCAGTAGAGATTGGAAATCAGTCTCTAATGTGGCAACATCGCTCCCAACACAAATGTATTGATGGAAGCATGTTGCATCAATACTGGGTATACAAATAAAGACATATGAAATAGTAGCAGTGATAACGAAACTAGAAATGGTGATATGTGGGAGACAAAGTGAACATGGAGTAGGATGAAATCCATAAGCAATTAAAAAGAGATTGAACAATCTTAATAAGTTCACCAACCTATATGACTTAAAGAATCCAATCCTGCTGTGATAAACAGTGGTTTATTCTGATCCACACATATTGATTTGCTAAGTGGAGAAGAAAAAAGATTCTATATAAGTTTAGCACTTAAATACATTTAAAGAGTCTGTAAACATTAGAGCCAAGTTTTACATCTAGCTACGGATGGCAGAATTGCCCCAAATGAATGAGTGGATATCAATTTAAGGGATTTCAAAAATTAAAGTACAGCATGAATAGTCTTCATAGGAAAAAAAAGTGAAATGCCCACATTATCTTAAATCAAAATCAGGAGAGGTAGCTTAGAAGGCTTAGAAGACACCATATTACATTTTTCAATTCCATTTCAAATCAATATAAGAAATAATAGGGAAAGCTATGAAAATGAGGGAAAGGAAGTAAAAGAAATCTAGGAAAAAGTGTAATAGAATCATTCTTTTATTCTAGCCTCAAACTAAATATTATACATCATTTTGATTGTGTTTAAACAATGTAAGAAGCAGGAGGAAGCAGGAGATAATATGAAATTATCCCTTTAAGAACAGCCACCTGGGGCATTTTCCTGGCGAAGAAACAGATGACTGGTGAGAACAAGAATCAGATGAGACAACACTGCCAAAATAAACAAATAAAAAGATTAAAAATATATTTTAACAGTACCTTTTGTCAATGCCAAATGCCAGCTGGTTGATAACTCCACGTATTTTTAGTAATAAAGCTTCTGATTTACTGGCAAACTGACAAAAAATTAGGAGAATAAATTACATGTTCTGTTTTCCAATCACAGAAACAAACAGGTATTATAAATATGGCTTTGAATAAATACAGATTGCAAAAAGAGTTACCTATCTACTTGCCCAGCAAATACTTCTGCTTGAGTAGACAAAGCAAAACTTGAATAAAGAAATCTTGACAAATTTGTTTTAACTCATTCTTAAAACTTTGTGAATGCATGATGTGGAAAGGACTTGTGTTTATGCAGCCACAAACATTTCTTACTCACACAAATTGGTCGCAATGATGGTCAGAGAATTCCTTAAACATTTATGTGTATGTGTGTTTATGGGGGGTGTGTGTGTATGTGTAAACATACTCTTACTATGGTCTAAAACTTTTCCAAAATGCAACTGGGCCAGGTGCAGTGGCTCATGCCTGTAATCCTAGCACTCTGGGAGGCCAAAATGGATGGTTTGCTTGAGCTCAGGAGTTTGACACCAACCTGAGCCAAAGCGAGGCCCTGTCTCTAAATATAGCCAGGCACTGTGGCGAGTGCCTGTAGTCCCAGCTACTTGGGAAGCTGAGGCAAGAGAATTGCTTAAATCCAAGAGTCTGAGGTTGCTGTGAACTATGACACCATGGCACTCTACCAAGGGTAACAAAGTGAGACTCTGTCTCAAAAAAATAAATAAAGTAAAATAAAACAAGACAGAAAAAGCAAAATGCAATTGAGTTGGTTAGAAAATAAGAGGGCATATTGCTGCCTTCAAAGCAGTCAAAGTGGGACCTGCAGATTGGCCCCAAAATACTGATTCTCACTAAAGTGATTTTTAGACTGCGTTTGGACCCTGAAAAGCAATCTACTGAATATCTTCAGTGGTGATATACAATTAAAATGAAAGAGGAGGCATTGTTAATAATTAAGTTATCACATCAGGTGAAAACCAGGACATATGGTTTACCTGACTAGGTAAGATGTTGGAGATACCAAAAGTTATTCAGAGCCAAATCAAAATGACTAAGATGTATGCAAGGGGGGGCGGGAAACAAACATGAACTGAAACAAAATTTAATTATGAAGGAAAGACATCAATGTTATGATTCTAATGGCAATTTCACATGATAAGCTTCATTTGGAGTAAGAACAGGCTCTTAGAGAAAGTATTCAAAGGGTATTCATATGAATATATAAGATGTTATACACTTACATAAAAGAAAGCATTGACATAATTTTAATGCTTCTATAGAGCATTAAGATATAGATTAATTGAAATTTTAAAATACAACTATTCTGCTTAACTTTATTACATTTCTTTGTAGGAAAGGAAAAAACATAATGGCAAATGTATTATATTATATATAGGGCTGGGAGAACATCAGAAGTTTTCTGGCTAGGCATGGTGGCTCACACCTGTCATCTTAGCTAGTTGGGAGACCAAGGCAGGATTCCTTGAGCCCAGTAATTTGAGGCTACAAAGATTGGACCATAGCATTCCAACCTGGGTGACAGAGAAATATACTTTATTTCTTTATAAAGGGGGGATACTTTTCTAACCCAACCCCCCATCTGCTGTATCAATCACCTCTAAAACATCCTCCACAAATAGCTATAAACCTTCTACTTGAGCAAATTCAATGCCTAGAAACTCATCTCTCAGCTCATTCTAATTTTATTTTTTATTTATTTATTTATTTTATATTCTTTTTTTTTTCAGTTTTTGGCCAAGGCTGGGTTTGAACCTGCCACCTTTGGCATATGGGGCCGGCTCCTTACTCCTTTGAGCCACAGGCACTGCCCTCATTCTAATTTTAGATAATGGAGTGTTAGAAAATTCTTTCTTATTTTTCAGATAATGGTAGTATCAGAAAATTCTTTCTTATTTTGCTCACAGCAACCTCAAACTCTTGGGCTCAAGTGAGGCTCTTGCCTCAGCCTCCCAAGTAGCTGGGACTATAGGCACCCGCCACAACACCTGGCTGGTTTTTCTATTTTTAGTAGAGACGGCGTCTCACTCTCGCTCAGGCTAGTCTCAAACTTCTAAACTCAGGCAATCCACCTATCTTGGCCAACTAGAGTGCTAGGATTATAGGCATGAGCCACCATGCCCAGCTTGCTTATTTTGATTAAACTTTTCTCTATTGGTTCTTTTTTCTTGACTCTAGGAGAGCAAAGAATACATTTAATCTCTTTTCTATGGGATAGTTCAACTGGTTAAAGAGAGTTACTACATTTTAGATGACATTATACTCATCCTCAAATACAGTAATTTAAGTGCCCTACCATCCTGGTAGCTCTCCTCTGTACCTGTTGCTACTCATCAGTATTTTCCTAGTTTTATTTTTATTGACTTTATTAGATTATTCAGAATATTTAATCAATATTCTCAACTGAACTATTAAGGATCAATTACAGTGTTGGAAAAAAAAACTGCTTGATATCAAGGAATCTTGCAAGGCAGTATCCAACATTCCCCCTTAAATGGAGTAGAGGGTAAGAGGAGATGTAAAACCGAAAGATAGGTCTTTGATTACATTGGCTATACTCTCTTTGGTTTGGGAAGCTAGAAAGGCCTTTGGTTCCTTTGGTGGTCCTGAAGAACTCCACTAACCCCATCCCTCCTTCCCTTGAAAGCTGAGATGAAGTCCTTCTTAGATCCTTCCCTTGGTCTCTGATTTCCTAATTTAGGATCTTCTGAGGCATGGGTAATTCCAGACCTTCTGTGGCCTACTCTGACCTGACTTCATCCATGTTTTTACCTGTAAGAACAGACTGAACGCTGAATGATGACTTCAAGTGTGGTCTATTCCTACAGAAATACAGGGATCTCCTATAGCTAACTTTAACCAGAATTAAATGTGTAGCATTATCAAGGGGCAAAAACAAGGAACTGCAAGGTTGTTGCCTCTACCTTGGATAAGTCATTCACTTTAAATTTTCCATATCTTTTCAAAATAATAAAGAAGGATATTTTCCAAATACTCTGTCAACCAACTTCATTATGTAAGCAAATATAATTCAAACATAAAAGGTGTTTATTTTTAAGAAAACACATTTGGAATGTTCTGAAAAGGCTAAGAATTAAAAATAGATATTATAGACATTACTTTCAGTCATAATATTCCAGCCATGAAAGCCAGGGCTAGAACACGCAGTCTCTAGGTTCATCTGAGTGCTTTGATTTAGAGAGAAAAAAGACACCATTCAATAATCATTCAAATGTGAAGCAGTATTTTTTAAAATAAAAATGCTTTTACAGTTTAGTGCATTTAAGAACATCCAGCAAAATTTGGTCCTGCTATGGAAGATAATGATAACAGTAATTATAATAATGTTAATTGAGTGATGCTTTGTTCCAGGCCCTGTGCTAAACATTTCACATGTATTCCCTCTTTTAATTCTCACAACAATCCTATGAATAAGGTACTAATTTTATCCATTTCACCCTAGAGGACTGTAAGGTTTAAGTGAGATTAAGTGACTTGTCTAAAATCACTTGTCTAGTAAATAGTTGTCCTGAGATTTGAGGCCAGGAAGCATGACTTCAGAGCTCATGTTTCCAACTTCTTTTTTTTTTTTTGAGACAGAGTCTGACTTTGTCGCCCTCGATAGAGTGTGGTGGTGTCATAGCTCACAGCAACCTCGAACTTTTGGGCTCAAGAGATTCTCTTGCCTCAGCTTCCCAAGTAGCTGGGACTGTGGGTACCTACCACAACGCCTGGCTATTTTTAGAGATGAGGTCTCGCTGTTGTTCAGGCTGGTCTCCAACCTATGAGCTCAGACAATCCACCCAGCTGGGCCTCTCAAGCCCAAGTGGTGGGATTACAGGTGTGAGCCACTGCGCCTGGCCCATATTTTCAACTTCTATAACAAATAGTATTTGTCTTATTTTTATTTGTTTATTTTTTTGGAGATAGAGTCTTCCTCTGTCACTCAGACTGAAGTGCAGTGGCCTCATCATAGCTCACTGTAACCTTGAACTCCTAGGCTCAAGCAATCCTACTGCTTTAGCCTCCAGAGTAGCTGGGACTGAAGGGGAAGCCACCACACCTGGTTAATTTTTCTATTTTTTTGTAGAGATGGGTCTCACTCATGCTCAGGCTGGTCTTGAACTCCAGGCCTCAAGTGATCTTCTTGCCTCAGCCTCCCAAAGTGCTAGGATTATAGGTATGAGTCACCATGCATGGCCTAAATAGCACTTTTTAAAAATAAAAACAACAATAACAACACACTGTGAAAGTTTGGTTGTTTTTCCTTTAGGGTGATACAATTCTAGTTCCTAAAGGAACACAATAAATATCTTTACTGACAATAAATATACCAATTTATCTCTTTAAGCTTTATTGGGGTTATGGGTAGAAGCAATTTAAAACTTCTGTCACAAAGACAGGGTAGACCATCCAGCAGTGAACATGCTATGGCTGCAATTGCAGGTGCCCTGGAAGAGGTCTTTGACAACGGGAGAGGAAAGGAGGGGACGTGTACTTAGCATTATTATGCATAGCTGTGAATCCAGTGATTCATTATTATGCATAGCTATGAATCTGCTAATTTTTCCAAATTTGGTACTGTCCATGCAAGCCCAAAGGACAGGAAATGTACAAACCATTAATGATGCTCCATAATAATGTGCAACAAATCGAAGTGTCTTGCATATTACTTTTCTCTTCTCAGAGTCAAAATCCTGTAGAAATATGTCATTTAAAAGGAACAAGAAGGAGAAAGAAGTAAATATCTACAGGAAGATATAAATTATTAAATGTAGAAATAGAATGTTTTTATAAACCCACCCTGAGGAGTAGGATTTCAATACCTTGATATGCATTTGTTTCTACAGAAAGTTGAACTATAGCTGCAGTCTTCTAGAGTGAGATCTTTGTTTAAACGTTTAGCTCAATAGAATTTAGATCTAAGCACATATTTTATAGTGTAGAATATCTTAATGATTCTGACAAGCAAATTAGAAAAAAATTTTCAATTTTCTTCAATTTAAAAATTGAGGCTCGGTGCCTGTAGCTCAGTGGTTAGGGCACCAGCTACATACACTGGGGCTGGTGGGTTCAAACCTGGCCCAGGCTTGGCTAAACAACAATGATAACAACAAAAAATAGCCAGGTGTTGTGGTGGGCACCTGTAGTCCCAGCTACTTGGGAGCCTGAGGCAAGAGAATCACTTGAGCCCAAGAGTTTGAGGTTGCTGTGAGCTGTGATGCCACAGCAGTCTACCAAGGGCAATATAGTGAGACTCTGTCTCAAAAAAAATAAAATAAAAATTGGGAAATAAGTCTTATCCCTTGGTGACTGAGTTGAAGATTCACTTTCTAAATCTTGTGCTTTATCCCTATTTAAACTACTGTATTTACCTTCTTTACTGCTATTCTATTTCAACTATATCTTCCCCTCCAAAATCTTTAAGATGTGTGACTCCTTACCCTATCCCTCCCAGAGTCATTTTCTTATTTCATCATTATTTTTGTATCTCCCCCATGAAGTATAACTATGCATACATAGTAAAACCAATTAGAAGCAGAAGAACTTACCTGAAAAATATCATATTTACTTCCAATTATGACCAGAGGTATTGGAAATGGGTCAATTAATTCACGATCCTGTTAATAAATATATTTCATTGATTTATTATAAGTATTTACTGCTATATGCTCAGCAACTTCTATGTACGTCTAAGAATACCACTTTCAGTCCCTTCTGTTGATGTTGACTTTGCCTGCTTCACATACAATTTCTTCCAATATTTAACTTTCACCAGCTACTTGGGAGCCTGAGGCAAGAGAATCACTTGAGCCCAAAAGTTTGAGGTTGCTGTGAGCTGTGATGCCACAGTATAAAACTAAAAACAGCAATTCCCTCAACTACTATGGTATTTATTCTTTTCCTTTTTCTTCCCTTTTATTTCCTTATACAACATAATCTCTTCCTGAGGTTTTTTTCTATTTTATGTTAACTGTTCGTTGCAACAGCATTTCTACAGCATGGATTTGTTTTGTTCCAATATTGCCTATATAAATTTGTTCCAATATTGCCTCTGGGCAACATAAAATGCTGTTCTTATCTTTCTAGATGATGACGTTCATAACTATATTTCAAGAACTTGTGTTATCACAGCAGCTTCATAATTTAGTAAGTTGTCAGATAGTAAAAGATTGAACATGTGACAGACACTAAATGAATGTAAAATACAGAGTGATGATGAAAGCTGTTAAAACTCTACTCTTTGCTTAATTTGTAGCTTCATCTATTCCTTCACAGGTAACTTTTATACAGGCTGGGTTTTTTTTTTATTCATTTAAAAGAGATTAAAAAATCACTATCAACCTACTACTTTAAAACTCTATTTCTTAGATTGGTGTAATATGCCATAACAATCACAGTAGATGTCTAACAAGAACACGTAAGAAATCTTTTTCCTTGTTTTGCTCTTAGTGAGGTTTTATTAAATTGCTATAATTTTCCAGTGAACAGGTTCATCTAGGTCAAATGAATTTTAAGTCATGCATAAAAATCTACAGAAGTTTGTAATGTTACCCTCAACTATGTATGGAGCTAAGGATTGCAGGAATAATCCTAATAGCTACTCACTGGATGGTCCTTCTGCATATTACTCCACATCTTCTGTCTCATCTCAGAAGCTGCTTTAGAATTTGTTTTTCCAAGTTTCATTATCATTTTATCTACATGACTCCTTGTGGCTTGCAACAGATTTTCCATGGTGGGCCAAAGGTCATTAGGTTTTGAAAGATCCAAAACAAGAACAATAGAAAATGTCCTAAAGAAATGAAAATATCCTTCAAAAAAGACTCAGAATAATTACTATTTTGAAACCTTAATAAATGGAATTTATCTAAGAATAATAGCACAATAGTCTAAAGGGGGAACATGGCGACATGGCATCATTCTAAGACTCCCCCTCTGCTCCCCCCCCCCCAAAAAAAAACTCCCTCAAAGTTACAGCCTTAACTATTCCAAAACTTTTTTTTTTGACAGATTCTCACTCTTTCACCCTGGGTAGAGTACAATGGTGTCATCATAGCTCACTGTAAGCTCTATCTCTTGGGCTAAAAACAGTTCTCCTGCCTCAGCCTCTCAGGGTGCTAGGATTACAGGTGTGAGCCACTGGGCCTCCAATACTTTTCTTTAGTGATATTTAAGTGTTACAATGAATAGTGGCACTGAGGTTTTTGTTTGAACTAGTTGGGTCCAATGATATGATGCTTAGATCCAAGTTTACTATGTGCTCCAAAGAAGGGAAGCAGAAATAGTCAGAGCAGCAGCAGCAGCAACACAACCACCAAGGAGAATGAAACAGGTTTACAGATGGACCTTGCTAGGGAACTACCTAGTTAATCTTCACAACAATCCTTCCTAGAGGCTATGATGTCCATTTATGGCTCAGAAGTCTGAAGGTCAAATTTATATAACTAGTAAGTTGTGGTACTCGTATTTAGATCCAAAGTTACATGTTTTTCTGCTGTACTATTCTGCTTCTCTGAAAGCGCACTCCTGACCACCAAATACACCACATCACCACATGCAACTGTACTCTGCTCATGCATGTCAAACATAAATCTAAACTCAGCAATAAAAACAAACAACCCACTTAAAAAATGGGCAAAGGGCCATGGATAGATGGAATAACGGATAAACAAAATGTGGGGCCAGGCATGTAGGGGCTCATACCTGTAATCCTAGCATTTGGGGAGGCTGAGGCAGGAGGATAGTTTGAGGCCAGGAGTGTGATACCAGCCTGGGCAATTTAGGAAGACCTTTTCACTACAAAAAACTAGAAAAAGTAGTTGGGGTAATGGTGCCCAGTCGTTGTCCAAGCTAACAAGGCTAAGGCAGTAGGATTGCTTGAGCCCAGGAGTTTGAGGTTGCAGTGAGCTATGATCACACCACTGCACTTTAGACTATGCAACAGAGACCTTGTCTCAAAAAAAACCTCCAAAAACTCCCCCCAAACCAAAGTGTGGCATATATGTGTGTGTATTACTCAGCCTTATAAAGGAAGGAAATTCTACTACATAATGGATGAACCTTGAAGACAATATCCTAAGTGAAATAAATCAGTAACAAAGGACAAATAC
>NW_003852419.1:2208764-2218324 GCF_000181295.1 Otolemur garnettii | reverse complement strand
ACAGCAACCTCCAACTCCTGGGCTCAAGTGAGTCTTCTGTCTCCGCCTCCCAAGTAGCTGGGACCACAGGTGCCCACCACAATGCCCAATTTTTGGGTTGCAGCCGTCATTGTTGTTTGGCGGGCCCAGGCTGGATTCGAACCCGCCACCTTAGGTGTATGTGGCTTGCACCTTAGCCACTTGAGCCACAGGCACCGAGCCAAAAATTGTTTTTTAAATAAACCCTTAAAACAGGGAATCAGGTCACAGAAAATACTCTATTACAAAGTATCTAAAGTCTATGGAAAGGTTCAATGTATCTATAATTCAAGAAATAGTTACTTCAAAGATAAACAGTATCTAATAGCATTTGGCAATAATACTGGGAGGCTTTGTACAACACAAGGAAATTATGTGTCAAATTAATCCTAGTCAAAAAACACTCAGATTACTCAGGGTGGTGGGTTTGAACCCAGCCCTGGCTAACCTGCAACAAAAAAATAGCCAGGTGTCATGTGGCCGGCGCCTGTAGTCCCAGCTACTTGGGAGGTTGAGGCAAGAAAATCGCATAAGCCCAGGAGTTGGAGGTTGCTGTGAGCTGTGAGCAACAGCTGTGAGGCAATTCTCTTGCCTCAGCCCAGCAGTTGGAGGTTGCTGTGGGCTATGACATCACAGCACTCTACCGAAGGTGATAAGGTGAAATGTTTTCTGTGAATTCTTTAAGCACTCGGCAACCTACTTTGGATCCAGTCTCTGGCTGTTTCCCTCTGTTCATTATAACCCCGACAATTCCTTTTTTGTAAAGCAGACACCAGCTGTCCTAGTACTCCTGGGAAGGGAACACCAGGACCCCAGGTATTAAAGAAGTGTTGGAAAGATTCGGCTTTTGCTGAAACCCTCTTGGGCCTAGATGAGGAGAGTGAGGTAATTTAAGTCCAGGGAGAAGAGGAGGCAATTCACCTCCTCAACCCAGGTATGAGTTGGCCTCTGCATTTTTACCCTTTCAACATCTGGCCAGCCTAACTGGCAGCTCACACACCACTGTAAACTATCCTAATTCCTAGGAAGCTTTGCTTCTTTGTCTCCAATAAAGAGAAACAAATAAAAAACTATATACTATAAAATTTCATGTTTCTGATGGCTGGGCGGCAACTGCTGCTGGAGGTGGTGGTTTCACCAGGGGCAACCACAGTGACAGCTATGGGCAGCAGCCTCCAGAGCCAGAGCTGGAACAGCCGGGGGCAGTGGCAGCAGAAGTACTGAGGGATCTAAAGTGTCCACTGAGGCACAAAGAGTTGATGACAGTCCGAGCACTAGTGGAAGAAGTTCCCATGGAGACCAACGTGAAAGTGTTCAGCAAGAACCAGAAAGAGAGCAAGTTCAGCCCAAGAAAAAGGAGGGAAAACTATCCAGCAAAACTGCTGCTAAATTGTCAACTAGTGCTGAAAGGATTCAGAAGGAACTTGCAGAAATTACACCGGATCCTCCTCCCAACTGTAGTGCTGGACCCAAAGGAAACGACATTTATGAATGGAGGTCAACTATATTGAGACCCCCCAGGATCTGTCTGTGAAGGAGGGGTGTTCTTTCTTGACATTACCTTTTCACCAGACTATCCATTTAAGCCCCCTAAGGTTACCTTCCAAACAAGAATCCATCACTGTAATATTAACAGCCAAGGCATGATCTATCTAGACATCCTAAATGACAACTGAAGTCCAGCCCTAACCATTTCTAAGGTTCTCCTCTCTATCTGCTCCCTTACAGATTGCAACCATGCTGACCCTTTGGTGGGCAGCATTGCCACACAGTACATGACCAACAGAGCAGAACATGACCAGATGGCCAGGCAGTGGACCAAGCAGTACGCCACATAGGGGCCTGCTGCCTGTGCCCGTACTGGCCGTGTGCAAGCACATTCACCAAGTGCATCAGTAGCCCTGCCCACTCCTCCAGACATTGGTTCTTATTATCCTATTTTTATTAAATTTGGAACCATTTTGTGAAGGCATGTCATCCATCCCTCCTTCCCACTGCTTCTTCCCTCTCTCTTCCTTTCTCTCCCTCTCTCCCCCTCTCTCCTCCTCTTTCCTCCTCTCTCCCTCTCTCCACCTCTCTCTCTCCCTCTCCTTTCCCTCCCCCCCTCCCTCTCCCCACATCTCTCTCTCTCTTTTCTCATTGTATTCCCTTTTTGGTTTCTACTAACTTAAAAGATTTGGGATTTTTTTCCCCCCACCTCATCGTGGATGGGAACTCTGTTTTCAGTGCAAACAATGTTGGATCTGTAATAGTAAGAGCTTTCTTACAAAGCTTTATATTACTGTGTGGTTTTGGTTTTGGTTGTTTGTTTTATTTTGATTTTTTTTCCTTTTATGTGATCTTTGGGAAAATACAGATTCCGAGTTATATATCGTTTCTACTTAAATGTAGTGCTGGGGTTAGTTCTTTGTACTGGAGTCTTTATTGGTGGGTGCATGCTACTGGGAACAAGTTTTTGTATAAAAGCTTCAGTCAGAATCACTGTGTATTACTGAGACTCTGTTTATCACGAGCCTTCTGTCCCCCTTGCAGAAGACTGTTGGATTGAACAAAATAATATGTATTTTGATTTCCTTAAAGTGCGTGTAAATTTCTTAGGGACCTGCCACTTTTGACTGTGCATCAGTTGATGTACACTTGTATTATTATCAAAGCACTCAATAAATCACTGTGGCTGATAAATGAAAAAAAATTCATGTTACTAAAAAATTATATCCTAGGAAAAAGGTGCTTAAAAGTGAAAAAGCAAATTTAAACATACCCACATATATATTATATATATTATACACATAATATATATGATGTATATATAATGTATAGATTTATAAATCTCAAGTCTATACAAAGTATACATACAAACACTGAAAAGATTGAAAGAAATAACTCAACATATTAACAGTGGTTATTTCTTATGTGATTCTAGTTGCTTTTACTTTCTTTCAGAAAGTAATTCTTTCTGAATTTTCCCTAGTTTTCTATATGAGTACTTATCACTTTTGTAATAAGCAAAAGAAAGTAAATTAGGCCAGGCACAGTGGCTCAGGCCTGTAATCCTAGCATTCTGGGAAGCCGAGGTGAGAGGATCCCCTGAACTCAGGAGTTTGAGACCAGCCTGAGCAAGACTGAAACTCCACCTCTACTAAAAATAGAAACAGCTACTCAGGAGCCTGAGGTGGGAGGATTACTTGAACCCAGGAGTTTGAGGTTGCTCTAAACTAGGCTGATACCATGGCACTCCAGCCTGGGCAACAGAAAAAAAAGAAGGAAAAGAAAGGAAAGAGAAGGGAAGGGAAGGGAAAAGAGAGGGAGAGGGAGAGAGAAACATAAAGAGAGAGAAAGAGAAAGGAAAGAAAGAAAGAAAGGAAGGAGGGAAGGAGGGAAGGAAGGAAGGAAGGAAATAAATTATATTTCACTAAAATGAATAGAAAAAAGAAATCACTAGACAAAGCCAGCATTACCTGCTTCAAGCCAGTTCTGGAAAAACAACTGTCCTGTCAACAAGAAATAATTTCCCATTCCAAGGATCTTAATGGCCAAAATGTAACAAATAATTGCCAAGCCCTTTGTTCTTGATCCAGGCAGCAGCAATGGTTTGTGTTAAACTCTGACCAGGATAAGATATTTCAGATTTAAAAATGTTTGTTTTTCTTGGCTAAGATCAGTTTCCAGAAACACTGTGAGAAATGTCACAATTTTCCACATTATCATCTAGTCACCATGTGGGAGTTATTGTCAGGAAAATGCTACTCATGGGTTTTGAGGTTTCCCCCGTAGGTTCTATTTCTTTAAGGTCAGCAAATGGAGAGACTTTCTCTCCCCTCCAACACAGTTTTCCTTTGCATATACTTTCAACAATACTAATTAACCTTAAATTCAGTGACAGACTTTTAATACCAGCTGAAGAAAAAACTCAGAGCTGAATTAACTCACACTGAGATGGCTACTAGAAAGAGTTGAGCTTTTCAAATACGTTTTTGCCAAATGAATTTATTGTCTAAATATTATTTGACATATTCTTTTTGTTTGTTTGCAGGCTTGCAAAATATATTACTAGTGGGAATGCCAGCTATCTCACTTGGGAACAGGCCAGAATCTTCGTCCTTTTCAAACCTTTCTGAAAGCATTACAATTTAAGAACTTACAAAGGAAGTGGGCAGAAGCCTTCAGCAACATAAAACTTTCTCACCAAATTTCTGACTCACAAAATCCTACTCATATTCTTCCTGCTGACCCTACTGTGTACTTAAATTCTTTTTGGAGCTTACCGTAAGGCATCACTTGTGATGGGTATGCTGATCAAGTCCAATAAAGAAGTTCCTCCACCCAATTCCCAAAAATGAGCAATATCTTTTGGCTGAAAAAACAAGTTATTTTATATTAAAATTTTTTTTTGAATTTTAAGTACTTCTTACATATCCCTAGCACCTGCCAGTAATAATTATAGATATAAAATATGGCAGTCCTCAATCAATTTGGCAGTCAAAAATTTCTACTTTCTCTCTCATAGGTCAAAATGTACCAAAGAACTGGGTGGTGCCTGTAGCTCAGTGAGTAGGACGCCAGCACCATATACTAAGGGTGGCGCGTTTAAACCCGGCCCCGACCAAACTGCAACAAAAAAATAGCTGGGTGTTCTAGTGGGCACCTGTAGTCCCAGCTACTCGGGAGGCTGAGGCAGGAGAATTGCCTAAGCCCAGGAGGTGGAGGTTGCTGTGAGCTGTGACACCAGGGCACTCTACTGAAGGCGATAAACTGAGACTCTGTCTCAAAGAAAAAAAAAGTACCAAAGAACCTATTCCAAAGCAGAAAGATGAGGCATTATGGATATATTGTCTACATGTGTACATAAATGCCCTAATTCTAGTAATACCTTAAGAGAAGACAGAAACAGTGCCTCAATTTTTAAAATATCAAATGTAGTATACACACTCATGCAAATTTTAAATAAAATTTAACCAATTGAACACTTAGGTATTTTTTTTTGGAAAACATTTTCAATTTTAGATAGATAAAACAGTTGAATTGGAAAATATCCTGATTTAGGAGGACAGGAAAGCGCATGAGCAGGCGCAGTCCCGGCTGCGGATCAGGATTACCCGGCAAAGGTACAAGCAGATAATTTGGGTCTGATCTCATGGGGAACATGACAGGCTACCACGGGCAATAACAACTGGAATGTGGAGGAACAAGAGACTGAACAACTGTTTCTCTTTTTAAAGGACTCTGAAAATATTAATAATAGGGGATTGACAGGTTTAGGCAGCCAAGAAGTTCAGAAATCTATTCCATGAGAACTTTCTCAAACTGCTAGCTAATGGCATTTGTGCTTCTGCCCTGAGGCTGATCCTTGTTCAAGCCACCAAAATTGTGTGAGGAACAAAGTGCTTCTATCTAGAATTCTTAGGAGATAGTAACTTTGAGAAAGACATGAAGCTTTTAGAATGAATATGAAAACACCCTATTTGATAGTACAAAGTTTAGAGGAAAAAATAGGTGAAAAAGAATCACCTGGGTCTTTATATATTTGCTACCATGAACCTGGAAGAAGAGACAGGTTGCTCTTAAGGCAAATTTTTAATGAATATATAATTATTTTGCATTTCAATGAATTCTCTTAATCTTTACAATTGTTTTGCTGTTGATATCAAATCATTAGTGTTATAGGAAAAATAATTTTTCCTATTTCCCTCAATTTACAATTTGATGAAAGGAAGATTTTAAAGCTCTTTTCAATAGTTAAAGTTAAGAAAGCTGCTAATAGTTACCAAAGAAAAGTATAGTTGTATTTCCAGGATTATAGGTCATGTCAAAATTCATGTGAGTCATCAAAATGAAGTTCTCCTGCATCTCAAAATATGCTTTTTCTTTTCTTTTTAATTTCACAGTTTTAATAACCAAATTTCATTGGCAAATCCAGGAAGCAACAACAGGCAGATTCAACTCTTTATACCTTGTCTAATGAGCAAACATTTGAACTAGATCAATGTATAAAAATTTGTCTTTGTCAAGGAAATAGTAGGACACCATGTTCTAGATTGTTCTTCCACAGATCAAACTTTATTTACGAAATCACCTCTTTTCATGTAAAAACTCCAAAAAGCTTCTATTTAGGAATTCACCCCCTGCTTATATACACTATAAATTCTCCCTTTATCCTCAACAGCTTAAAACCTTCCTCTGAAGAGACACCAAAATGAATGAAAATAGGCTTATTATCAAATAAGATCTGTGGTCTCAGTACTACCAATGTCAAGATGTATTTGAAAATGCTAATAATTAAGATTTTAAACAGTATATTTTCATAAATATTTCACAGGTGAAATCCATATTTTTAAAAAATTTAAGGAAAGACAGGAAGTACCTTACAACATCATTCTCAAAAACTGTACAATAAAGTTGAAAAGGAATCTTATTCCCGCTTTTTAAGATATAACAAGTGAGAAGGCTAAAATATTTTTTCACAGTTTGGATTGTCTTCATTATCTGCTGAATTGCATTTGAATTTGACAGTACACAGCTATGACGTGCACAACTGGATATGTTTATTGAAGGCAGATAAGATGGAAAATGCTACCCAAAGTCAGCATCACTACTTCCCCATCTCCAGGCATAGCAACATCACCTGCTTAAAGAGACACTTACTGTGTTATGTCCTTTTGCTCTTCTTCCATATGTATATTCCAGAGCTAAGGTTGGTTTTGGTGGCTCATCTCTGTACAACAAAGACAGATAGTACACACATATTACCATTGTGGGTGGTATTGGTTTTTTATGCTATCATCTTACCTGAATCATTTTTTCTTCCTCTTAAAAACTTTATTAGTTAGAAGTTACCTTGCATAGTAGCACTGAGGTAAAATAATAAAAATGATATGCCTTCAAAAAACTATTTTAGTAGATTTTAGTGGCAGCTGCAAAGGTAAATAATGGCACTTGTAAATGCAGTACCTCCTCTAAAGGCAATGTAAGAGCAAGGGAAGAAGGCAGTAGGGGCGGCAGTGCTGACAGTCACACTGAGGCACAAGCTCCCCACATCCAGGCCACGTGGGAAGCAATGGCATGGGGTTGATGCTCAGCTTTGACCCAGGGAGCTGGGAACCTAATGGTCAGTTTATTTAATGGGGAGATCAATGCAAGATGTTAATGCAGTTCTCTAATCTTAAATTACACTCAAGCATGGGCATCATTTAGCAAACAAATAAATTGCATCAACAAGTTTTTTAAATCAACAAATGATTACTGTGGATAGTTCTTCAAAGTAACAATTTTGTTGGTGAAAGGAATTACACAAAACCAAGATTCTATTGTTTTCTTTAATAGTATTTCTCAAATAAATGATGTTTCTTTAATGTGACCATTAGACCAAATTCCATCTCTTTTTTTTGTTTTGGAGACAGAGCCTCAAGCTGTCACCCTGGATAGAGTGTCGTGGCATCACAACTCACAGCAACCTCCTACTCCTGGGCTCAAGCCATTCTCCTGCCTCAGCCTCCCAAGTAGCTGGGACTACAGGCACCCCCCACAACGTCCAGCTATTTTTTGGTTGCAGCCGTCATTGTTGTTCGGTGGGTCCGGGCCGGATTCGAACCCACCAGCTCAGGTATACTTAGCCAGTTGAGCCATAGGCGCTGAGTCAACCAAATTCCATTTCTTGTTAGGTTTTTGGCAAAGTTAAATAAGAAATATGCATTAGAATGAAGGGACCAGAGAAATATCTTCCAAAATTGATTGAAGACTTTCATTATCAACTTCCTGCAACCTCTACCAATAATAATCTAAATCTTTAGCTGATGGTATGCTTCAACAATACAGAAAGTTAGGAATTATATAAAACTATGCAAATAGTGAAATGTAGAATTAGAAGACCAGCGTGGGCTTCAAAAATGTACTCCTGAGAAACTTAAGGGTTATAATTAATATTCAAGTGATCATTGATTAGGGAGAATAAAAACAATTTAGATACCAGAGTAGCATATCCAAAAAGAAGCTAAGTGCTTCTATAGGCTGGGTAATTATGTAACATTTCTCCCTCAAATAAAGGAAGTTTGGTATTAATCCCACAGATCATAATTTTTCAGCTTATTGTTAGTTTTATCTTTAAGAGAGTTCCTACACGTTATACTAAGGATGCACTGAGAATTAAATATTTTGTTTGGGTTTCAAAATTGTTCTCGCTCCCTGTGTCTTTTAGAATCTAACTTGCCCTATACAATTAGAATAGGCATAAATGCAGTCTAAAGGTTAACATAATACTTACCTGTCAAGACACCTTAGGATAATGGTAGTCTTTCCCTGGAAATTCAAAAAGAATGAATACTGTGTTAATGTCATCCATATGTAATTTTATTATTGTTCATAAATGTGGTCCAAAATAGCTTTTTAATCATCTGAATGATAAATTACCTGGAAACTAAAAACTGGAAACTTTTAGAATTGTTCTTAAGTTTGATAAGTGGAAAAAGTTAACTGTCAACTTTCTATCACAGTGTAACTACACTGCTATTATTATAATTATAAAGTCCCACAGATGACAAATACTGGCAAATCATATCTCACTTTAGTGGTCAACTTGGCAGCTGTCTTAAATTTTCTTCTACTCATCAATGCTAATTACTGGTTAAGATGATGATTAGTGTCTTCTAAAATGTTTTAATTCCAATTGTCAAAGTGGAAATAAAAAAGATAACATATAAATAAAGGACATATTGCAAATATAATCAAAGTAAGCAATTCAGATACTGGGTTAGAATGTTTTATTTTAATTCTATAGGCTAAACTTATTCCAAGCCTCTTAGGAGTCAGGAAATACAGAATCTGGCCACATCTCTGCCATTAACCATGAAACTTAGCCTCACATCTCAGGCAGGGACTAGTTCAGTGGTTTAAATCATGGTTTTGTTTCATTTTGTTTTAAATAGTAAAATCTTTTCTTCCCTTTTCTGTTCTTTTTTCAACAAATGACCCCCTTACAAGAAAACAGATTAAAAAAGGAACAGCAGGGAAAGCTCCACTGGAGGCAATCTTGGGCTCCAAGGAAAATATTTTGGAAAACTTTGGATTGCCAAAAATACAGTGCATTTTACTATATAGTTTTTTTTTTTTTTTGGAACTAAAAAAATCTATAGTTTTTATCACAAAAGATGATAGATTACTCCAGATTATATCTGAAATATAAAATTAAATGACTATTTTATGAGATAAATAATTGGAATAGTATAAAAATGTATATTATTGAAGGATGTTAATTGGCCAGTATATATTAAACTGAAAAACCAGAAGCAACCTAAATGGGGGGTTGGCTAAATTAATTATGGTAATCTATGTAATGGAAGAAAATATGCAGCTGTGAGGAAAGAAAATGTAGGGTATATTTATTGACATGGTAAGACATTCACAATGGATTAGCATGACCCTGTTTTCAACTAAAAAATATCTTTTCCTGTTCCTTGAGGTGTATGTACATACACACATATATACATAAAGAAGGTCAAACACACAAATCCAGAGGAATATCACTATGTTAAAAGTGATTGTTTCTAGTT
>NW_003852419.1:2207320-2208672 GCF_000181295.1 Otolemur garnettii | reverse complement strand
ATAGGGCCAGTGCCCTACTCCTTGAGCCATAGGCGCCATCCCAGGTAATTTATTTTTTTAAGAAAATCAGGAATTTCTAATTTTCTTACTCTGAATATGTATCATACATAGTATATTGTAAAATTTTAAATAAATGAGGACTATATTACTAGAAAGTAATGTACTCTATGTACAAGAAAACAAAGAATTAAATTGCTGTATTTTAGAAGTGAAAGGGCTTTTAGATAATATCTAGCCAATTTCTTCAAATTCTCATGGTATACTAGTATTGATTTAAATAATTTCGTTATAATTTCATGTAAATATATAGTACTATAACTACAGTAACAATTTCAAATCAATATAAACTCAAATCTGGGAGTTGAAATCAAGTTTTAGATTATCACTAAAAGAAGAATCCAGACTTTTAGTAAAAATTCACTAGTCAACTGTGGTCACCCAAGAACTTATCCAGTCTCCTGGGTTTCCTAATTGAAGAAACACTGACCTGACAATACAAGTTCATTTAGAGATCATCAAAATGAAACTCATCTCCCTTTCTATTATGGCAATGACACCCCAAGAGTTCCAGGGATATGGGTTAGTCTTCTTCTCTAATTATGGATTAATTCCATAAACTTTAATGCATCCCTTCACCTAGCCCAATAATCTCTTCTATTCTTCCCTTACTCTGACTCTAGCTCCATGACTGGGAAACTTCCCAATATCTTAGCCTTTTTAAAACATTCTCTCCATCTATTGGCCTTAACTAAAATACGGCTGTTCCTGGACCATTTGTTTAACAAGGCTATTTATTCTCACCTGTATGTACTTCAGGGTCCTCCTTGCTTCCCAAAGCCATCTGCAAAAGACTACTTCACTTCCCTGCTCTTGTAAAAACCTCAGAGGGTTATAACCAGTCTATTACCATGGTGGTTGTCACCTCTTCTGGCCCACAATCTCCCTTTCCCTCTCAGCTACTGTCATCAGCCTTGTTATCATGTTGCCCATGGGTGGGTTGCCCATGTGCCCACATCATGTGGGCACATGGGCAACCCACCCTACATCCTGACCTCTCAGTGCAATTGGCTCCTCACAGATGCCTGTTTCCTTTCTACTTCTGCCATACATTACTTCCAATGTTACATCTTGAATCATTTCACCACTGGACACTGCACCACTTCCAAAGTCATACACACAAACTATACATTCTCTAATCACTTCTTCAGGAATTCCCATAGTAAGAACTCTAGCTCACTAATCCTCTCGGCCCCAGCACTGCAGTAGTTTCTCTTCCTCCATCAGCCCTCTCCTCCCTTTACTTCGCTCTTTTCCCATCTTGGTTTTTTTTTTTTTTTTTTATTTTTTTTGAG
>NW_003852419.1:2193741-2205965 GCF_000181295.1 Otolemur garnettii | reverse complement strand
AATACTCTGGGAGGCAGAGATGGATGGATTACCTGAGCTCACAGGTTCAAGAAGAGACCAGCCTGAGCCAGAGCAAGAACCTGTCTCTAAAAATAACTGGGCACCTGTAGTCCCAGTTACTCAGGAGGTTGAGGCAAGAGGATTGAGGTTGAAGAGTTTGAGATTGCTGTGAGCTAAATGCCACGGCACTCTACACAGGGTGACAAAAAAGAAAAAGAAAACAAAGGAAAAAAGAAAGTTCTAGATATCTTAATGGAGTTCCCAAATCCTCAAAACCAAAATTAGTTTTAATTTACATTAGTGAAAACAAACAAAAAGCTTGTACATGCCCCATATTGCTATCAAGAAAAAGGGGTGGTTTCACAAGCAACCAACACAACAAAACAAAACTAAAAGGCTGTAGCAACTACAAAGACGTCAAGAACAACAGCCCCAGAGAGTAAGTAGTAAAAAATGCTAGCAGGGGCATTTGTATGCTGATGTCAGTAACCAGTACCACTGGTGTAAGCCAATCTGCGTAATATTTTTATAGAATATAATTTGTAATAAAAATGTATTTGTATCATAAGACTAGTTTTGATTATTTACTCATTTATTTAAATCCATGTATGTACCCACATGACCATAAGAGAAAATAGAAGAAATTTTTAAAATACTATATCCAATATGAAAATCACTCTCCTCATAACAGTAAACTCATGAAATGAAACACTTACATAGTTGGGTTAAGTTTAAAAATATAAATGAAAACTATGAATTTTTTTGCAGTTTTTGGCCAGGACTGGGTTTAGAACCCATCGCCTCTGGCATGTGGGGCCGGCACCCTATTCCTTTGAGCCACAGGCGCCGCCCAAAAACTATGAAAATTTAATTTAAAAGGTTAAAGAAAGTAAAGTGGGCCAATATGGGCCAGGTGTGGTGGCTCATGCCTATAATCCTAGCACTTGGGACGCCGAGGTGGGTGGATTGCCCTAAACTCACAGATTCCAGACCAGCCTGAACAAGAGTAAGCTGGGCATTGTGGTGGGCGCCTGTAGTATGAGCTACTTGAAGCTGAGGCAAGAAAATCGCTTGAGCCCAAGCTCACTCGCTTGAGTGAGTTTGTGGTCACTGTGAGCTATGATGCCACAGCACTCTACCCAGGGTGACAAAGTGAAACTATCTCAAAAAAAAAAAAAATAGTGGGCCAATATGAAAACGTTGGAAAATACAGAAATTAAAAACAAAATGAAAACATATTCTTATTAAATTTTTACTATTCATATTTCTAACTTTTATCTTTATACATTTATATAGTTGAGGTCATATTGTATATAAAATCTGTGTCCTGTTTATTTATTACTTACTATATTATTTCTTTCATTTCTAACCACTCTTTTATGGTTACAAAATTATTTCCCCCAATAAATGTAATTTTAATGATGTATATAATACCTCCCAATGGTGGGTGTCCAACTGTGCAGGGAGGGCCTTCTGAGACACAGCTGGAGACAAGAGATGTGGTCAGGTTGCCTGGTCCCTAACACTGCCCAGTGAAAATGTAGCCTTACTGATGCATTTTAATTTCTGAAAGCTGTATATATGCCCTTAAATGGAAACATTAAACACACAAACTAAACAGTTATATGAATCGCAAATGCTTCATGAATTACAGCATGAAGCTTTAATTACATCTGGTAAACTTCAATTTTTTTTAGACAGGTCCACCAGCAATTCTGCCTCCCTGGCAGGAACTTTTGAGGGCCAAGCAAAGCTGCAAAAAGATATGATACATCTGCTTCTGCTCCCTGTGGCCACTTCAAAACCTTTCTGTATGCTTGGCTAAATACAATAGAAATGTGCAGTGAGCAGGGAAGGGTTTCTTTCTCTCAATCAGTGGTCTAATGGAACTGCTGCCACATTTTCCTTGCATTTTCCAAAACAGTTCATAATCTATAACAAACATCACTAACACAGTTTGATTATTCCTTTAATGAGATTCCTGAAAATGGAGTAACTGATTGTTAAGATACTGTCTTATTGAGAAGCTGAGTGAGATATTTAGCTTTTATACTAGATTGACATAGAAGACCTGAATATTTTCAAATTATGAAATAAAAAATTACAGCTGAAATAATTTTTAAAAATTTTGTTATTACAATTTTTTTTGTTTTTGAGACAGAGCCTCAAGCTGTCCCCCTGGGTAGAGTGCCGAGGCATCACAACTCACAGCAACCTCCAACTCCTGGGCTCAAGCAATTCTCCTGCCTCTGCCTCCCAAGTAGCTAGGATCACAGGTGCCCGCTACAACCACCTGGCTATTTTTTGGTTTCAGCCCTCATTGTTGTTTGGCAGGCCTGGGCTGGGTGCGAATTCACCAACTCAGGTGTATGTGGCAGGCGCCTCAGTCACTTGAGCCACAGGCGCGTAGCCTGTTATTACAATTTTTCCTAGATCAATAATAAGTACCTTTTAATTTGCACTAAATCATATTGGTTATCTGGTTAAAGAGATGAAGTATCCAAATTTTTATCCAAGGATTAAAATAAATTCTACTACTGGTTAAATTGTCACGATAATTGAAAAAGAAAAGTAAAAACAAAAGAAAGCATTACCCCATTTTTACTGCCAATGAAGAAAACAGATTTTTCTCCAATTTCAACTCCATCGCCTTCAATTCCATTTCTCCCTCTTTTTTCCACTTCAGCTTTTGCAATGTCCCAGAGAGTTTCACTATATGATAGAAGTGGAAAGACAAAATTCAGACTTACAAAAAGAATACCTTCAAAAATTTATTTCAAGCTCAGAGGAATTTGATTTCAATAAAATTTATAAAACAAATCAGTGTTATTTTCTGGGGAGTAATAACCTGGTAAAATATCGGAGGCTGAGTCATTCTATGATTTTTTTTTTTTTTTTTTTGCTTTGAACTAGTTGTTGATAAGCAGAACCTTTAACATAGGATATGAGGTTATCTGATTCTGGGGCTTCTAAGCAAGGTTCAGACCCATATGTGTTGTTTTCTCAGACACACAAGAAGGTGCAATGAATGTACCTTCTTGGGGATGTAAACTTGAAAATGACCAAATGTGCAAAACCAGTTTATTAAGTCTTTACTCCCTGAAACATCCTTTTTTCTTGTTTTTTAAGTTGTTTTTGTCTCAAAATATCTTTTCTAAAATATGAAAGTATAAGAGAAGAAAAAAACATACAAAATCATATTTTGAAAACCATCCTTTTAATCATCTTTTCCCACACATACATAATTTTATACAAATTAAGATTTTATCTTTTTTAAAAACTTAAAGCCTAAATGAAAAAAGAGAATTGAACTAAAAAATTCCATAAGCAAGACCTGATGAATCCTTACCTTCAATCTGCTATTTCCTATGTATGTGAACTTGGGCAAATTACCTAACCTCTCCAGATTCTTCATTCCTTTATTAATTAAGGAAGGGGTTACGATCTTGGAGCCTAATTCTGAGCATATAATATAGGCAAGCCTCTGTGCTAGTTACCAGGCTCAACTCTACGTCTTCATCTCTAAAATACCAGTAGAAAAGAATAACAGCTTTATAAAGTTGCCACAATTATTAAAATATATATTTAGTTTAGGGTCTATTCTCTAACATTACAAATTTATTGAGACCTTATACTTAGTACTATTCCAGAATTGTACTAGGAACAAAGAAAGAGCCAAAACAGGAGTCCTTAAACGCTGGCACTAAAATTCATGGATTTATTTCACAAGGTGAGCCTCCAGAACTCAGCGTGGGCCTCTGTTGTTCTTCATTTACACACCATTCTTTCAAAATGTGATTACCTCCTTCCCAAGTACCCAGGAGAGAGAAGGAAGTGTGTAATCAGGTATACCATCTGTGGAAATTTGTAACTATAACCACAGCTTTGTACTGTAACCAATTGTAGTGCGATTGAAAGCTGGTAGTTCTTCACACTAAGGTTCCTAAACTCAAAGGAGACCACGTCGCTGATCCCAAGGTGAGAGAAAGATTTATCCTGTTCTGTGATGCACTCCCTGACACTTCTTGATTTGCTTAAGTTATTCAGAGGTTTAGGAACAGCTCGAGTACAGGTAATTAAATGGACATCACAGAACTGAAGGACTAAACGTAGTTTACAACAATTGCTGAAACGATTGCTTTAAGGTCCCTTGTCACTTACAAGCCCTCCCGGCCCCGGCCCCGAGGGGACGTTCTACTTTCCACGGTGCCGAGTTTCCCCTCCGCCTCTGCTGCTGTGACCCCCGCAGCAGGCCCGGAGGCCCGGGCAGGAGCTGTGTGCTCCACTTCACCGCCGAAGTCTCCCTCCCGGGCCCGCAAGAAACTTCTATAGTATCAGTGAAGGTGGAGTCTCTTACTTTCTACCTGCTTGCGGCAGAATCCTTTTGCTCAAGGGGAGTTCCTGTGAGTCCCAGTCCATCCAGACCCACGATCTTCGCCCACCCGCAGGTCGGGCGCGGTCCCCTTCCCCAGAATATGCCTTCAGCCGCCTCTCCTACTTCTGCCCCTTCTAGTCTGACGTGAGAAAGGGGAGCTCTCAAAGGGAGCGTGGTTGGGGGGATCGGCTCAGACGTAGTTGCGGATATACCTGGGCATAGTGGCTAGGCCCCAAACGTCGTGGGCTCGGCGTTAGTGCCCAGCTTAGTTAGAGCCAGGTCCTCCGCGAATTCGGAGCAGAGCCGGAACGCGGGCCCTTGCGTTGCCATGGGAACGACGTCGCCGGGGCGAGTGCGTCCCAAAGAGAGGCATGATGGGAAATGTAGTTCTCAGCGTTCCCTTTTGCATACAAGCTCTCTGCTTCAACCCCTAAGATGTCAGACAATGAAGGACAAGGGATTACGAACTTGGGGCCTTAAAGCAATTGTTTCTGAGCTGGAAGTGTTCTTTTATTTAAATATGCTTTACTGGCCGGGCGCCGTGGCTCATGCTTGTAATCCTAGCACTCTGGGAGGCCGAGGAGGTGGATTTGATAGCCACCATTGGTGTCCTTCCTTATTTCTTTTTTTTTTTCAGACAGAGCCTCAAGCTGTCCCCCTGGATAGAGTGCCGTAGCATCACAGCTCACAGCAACCTCCAACTCCTGGGCTCAAGCGAGTCTCCTGCCTCAGCCTCCCAAGTAGCTGGAACCACAGGCGCCCGCCACAACGCCTGGCTATTTTTTTTTCGGTTGCAGCCATCATTGTTGTTTGGCGGCCCGGGCTGGGGATTCGAACCCGCCACCTTAGGTGTATGTGGCTGGCGCCTTAGCCACTTGAGCCACAGGCGCCAAGCCCGAAAATTGTTCTTAAGGTAAGAATATACAAAGATGTGGATTACCCCAAGAATTTCAAAGCTGTTGATGGAGGAGGAGATAATTTTATGCTCCTTTCTCGATGGAATGGGCAACAGTGCAGAAGGGTAAAGGAGACAGCTAGGGAAGTGAATCGTTTCCAGCAGGAGCACGTGAGTGCCTGATGGAGATAAGCTGAGAGGGCAGGTATATGGGTTGCTGTGAATGATCCTGCAGTCTGGATTTCACTGTGTTGCTTATGAGAAACCAAAGAAAATTTTAAAATAGGAGTGTTCCATGACCAGACCTGAGTTTCAGCAAGATAATTTTTTGCAGCTGTGTGAACAATATTTTGGCGTCTAGAAGATCATGTGGAGGCTATTAACTATAGCTGGGAAAGTGACAGTCAGAGTTTTTACATTTCCCCCCCTTGTTTTCAAAGTTATGGAAGCTTATTGTAGAAGAAATGGCCTGAAGAAAACATGACAAAGGTAAAACAGGCATACCCAGAAGTAATAACCCCTAAGCATTTTGACATGTTTCATTGTGTTTCTCAAAGTTGAAGTTAATTGTAAAGTTAACTAAATCCTGATTTTAACATTTCTTCATATAATTTTTTAAATGTATCATAAACGTAACACTAATGTCTGCCCAATATTCTATTCTATGTATTTTTTTCATAACTTCCTTAAATATTCTCCTGATGTTGAGTTGGAAGTGGTTCAGAGTAAACACCTGCCATGAATTGGTTCATTGCAGCCCTTTCCTGGGATATTTCAAACTAGAATTGGGAAAAGTTAAGTCACTCCTCCTCTGGAGGAAATTACAGCATTTTCTAACTGAAGAAGCTATTTGGCAATTAGAGAACATGAAGCATGACACACATTAATATGAAGAGAAAGTGCTGGCACATTTCTTATGTTTCTGGTTGTCCCCAAGAATCAAGGCTGTGTCCTTTCTTCTGGCTTGGTTGTTTAGCTCACTCTTGGATTACATGAGACATCCTGGTATCTTTGTAATACATTTCCTCATTTTTGTCTAAGTTCAAGTTGAATTTTGGAATTTGCAGCAAAAAGAGTTCTATCTAATCTGGTTACTAGGCAGTAGTGAGTGAGGCCTTGGGAGAGGAGTAAAAGCCATTGTTTCTCTCCTTTGGTAGATGAGTTGATGATCCTATTAATTGATTGTTGGGGGAACAGAGTAGGAAGACCAGGTTTAGAGGATGTGGTGAGTTTGAGATATCATCCAGAAGACAGTTGGACCATCTGGGGTCCACTGGACTTGGCATCCTTGCAGCCATCATTGTTGTTTGGTGGGCCTGGGCTGCAACTCTTTTTGCTCCTCCCTAAGGAGGCTGAAGGTAGTAACTTCATGGAAAAATGTCTCAGCAGAATGTGAGGGCATGACATTATTGTTGATGATACTTCGTACCTGAAGGGAAAATCTTATAACCTGTGCATAATCTAAAAGCTAATAATGTGGTCCTTAAGTTTTCTAAGACTCACATTTTCTGTAAGCTTTTCTTTTATGAAAGCCAATTTTTACTGGAGTTTGATGGTATTTTCCAGAAGTACAAGTTAACTTCTAAACAATCTCCTCTACTATTACCCAACATTCAGTTCCTAGGGACACCTAGGAATTCATTACAGCCGCATCGTCAGAGAGGTAATTAGCCTTCTTCTGCCACTGCCACTGCAATATAACCTACCCGCCCCTTCAAAACAAATATGCCCCCCCAACATGCGCGCGCACACACACACATAGGGTTTATTAGATTAAGTTAGCAAAGTCCTGGAAGGAGGGGTACTCTGTATTTAAGTGCTGTCGTGAACATTTGTGTCTTATTTTAGAGCTATTTGCTAATAGGTGTTTCTCTAGTGAAGTTTTTGTTTCTTGCCTATTACTTGACAGCAAAATCCTTTTAAAGCATACATTGAAGATTTTTAGATTTATGTCTATGACTGTGCCTCCAGAGTCACCGTGACCATGTATAATTTTGGTAAAATTAAATTCAACAATTAAAATTATGGTCTGGAGTAGGCACTTACCTTCTCCCCTCACCCCTGCCTCCTTCCTGGACCTATCAACTCTTCAGGGTAGAACTACCTTTCCCACTTGAATACTCAAGAAAAGCTGTGTATTGTTCCCACTCAAATATGGATAAATCTTAACTTCATCCTAAATTATCTGTGTGTAAACTTAATTCAGAATTTAAAGAAAAAAAAGTTCCTCTTGTTAGAGTAAAATTCCTTTCTTCTTTTAGGGAAAAGAGAATGGGGGGAAATGGGAGAAGAGATGTGATTCCTACACCAACCAGGTAGGGAGCAGAGAAGCTGCCCCATCCATCTCTTCCTGTTCCTCACTTTCCTTCCTCAGTCCCCACAGTACTGGAGCCTTCTTTCCACAAAAATAAGCCCGCAGCTCACCAGTGTCAAATCCGGCATCACCAGATTCCATGGCAGCCGAGGGAGTGGGTGGATGGAGGAAATGTGTTCTTGGCACCCCAGAAACACTTGCAGGCTTCTTAGAGAGAAATACTGTTATTCATACATAAATACATTTTTGAAATAAAGATTCTTTATAAGTTGGGACTAACTTCCCTTGAGAGTTAAATTTATTTCAAAGCTATGGAAATATTTGGTTTAAAGGGCACACACACATACTCCAGGAAATTTTAAATGCCTTCTGGGAACACCGTCCATTCAGCTCAGCTATATGAATGAAATCTTAAGAGAACTAAAATGTCTGTTTTCATATTATGTGTCATTATGCATACATCTGTATTAAAGTTACAGTTTGCCAAAACACCTTCCCTTTATTCGCATAAAACAAAGCAACACTGAAGACAAAGCACGAATGCCAGAGGCGGTAATAACTACCATTTTCACTGGTACTACAACTCAGCTTTGACAATGAAAACATTAGGTATTTCTTGAAGATTATTCAAAAGATAACGCTCGAAATGGGTTTTGTAAATCATTTATTATGATTGAAAGGGAAGAAAATGATAGGAGACAAATATTACAATTAAACGTGTACCATTATTCTCTTGTAACCAATCATAATAACACACCTTGAATTTTTTAAATGGCTATATAATTTCCCAGAAAATAAAAATTTCACTCATCAGTTACAGAAAATTGATTTCTTTCCATCAAAATATTTTATCTCTGCTCTATCAAAAATAAATGCCAAGTCTAAGGTACTACAGTTTAAGCTAAACTTTCATCACCTGTTTAAATTAGACGACTGGGGGAGAGGCTTATGAGATGGTGAATAAACTGTTGCCTGAGAATAAAGCCCTTACGCATAAGTAACATTTCTGCCAAGCCTCTGGCTCACCAACTAATTATGACATAGCTTTCTGGGAACCTAGAAACTTAATTGTGTTGCAGGCAAAAGCCTCCTGAGAAGCATCCCAACCTATAAACCAGTTTATTTTCAAAAACTAATTTACTTACTCCGTGAGTAGTTGTGGCTCAGAAGATATAGAGGAAATAATCAATAGCAATCTAGTTTGATGGGGGTTTTAAATCTCCTTTTTGTCATTATCAGTAAGGCACAGTATTACTTGGGCAACGTATTACTTGGATCTGCCCTTTCTATGGATGCTAATCTGGGATGAAACATTCAAAGGCTTGATGTGAGAACAGGTCATTGCCATGGGGAGAAGGCAGCAAAGAACACAGGAAGGCTCTGCCAACAAATCAACTCAGCAGCTAAGATTCTTCTCAAATTGGTTAAAAAAAATATGACAAAGCGATAAATAGAGATCAAAAAATAAATACAAATATTCTATACATAAATAAAATTATGTTCATGATTACTATTACAATTGAACATTTTTATAATATAATTTTCATGTCTTATCACAGTTTCATTTTTGCCATGAATACTAATTACATTGTTTTGACACATAAACTGGAAGGCACTGACCACTTACATAACCTAGTAAAGTAACATATTTCAAGAATATCAACTAAAATTTTACCTCCTTTGACAGAGGAATTATTTCTCTTTTCTTTTAAAAACTATTTTTAGAAATTCATTTTCCAACTAAAATTAGAAAGGACTGTATGGGCTGGGTGCCTGTAGCTCAAGTGGCTAAGGCACCAGCTATATACACCAGAGCTGGTGGGTTCGAATCCAGCCTGGGCCTGCCAAACAACAATGACAACTACAACCAAAAAATAGCCAGGCCTTGTGGCAGGTGCCTATAGTCCCAGCTACTAGGGAGGCTGAGGCAAGAGAATCGCTCAAGCCCAGGAGTTGGAGGTTGCTGTGAGCTGTGATGCCATAGTACTCTACCCAGGGCGACAGCTTGAGGCTCTGTCTCAAAAAAAAAAAAAAGAAAGAAAGAAAGAAAGAAAGGACTGTATGAGAGTAAGGATTGTCTTTGTTTTTCAAAGTTATTATTATTTAACACAGCAAGGTCAAAATGACCCAGCACCAAATGCAGTGAACTTGAGCTATGTTGCCAGCCAAAGAATGTCAAGAATCACTGGCTCATTTTAAACTGTACAGACCAATGATCTGAAAAGGTGACAGTTAGGTTACCTAATTCATGCTTTCTCACTAAATGATTCATAAAGCCAGAAGATTTATTGCACTTGCTCTAAAAATTAACCCTTCACACAATTCTGCAGCTATTTCTTACACTGTGTACTCAATTCCTCTCTAAACACCATTATCATTGATTAAAAGCACATTTAATTACAGTACTTTTTTGGCAGTAAGCATTTCCAAATAGTCAACTGTTTTACCAAATGAGAATATGGAATCTCCCTTTCAAAAGATCACCAGAATATTAAAAAGAAAAAGAGAAAAGGAAAGGAAAAAGCCATATTGAATGATGTGTCTGATGACAAGTGGGGAGGGTGCTGGAAAAACTGATGAATCCTAACCCATTTGTTCTAAGAGAAAAATCAGTGTGTTGGCAAATTTTGTGTTTATAATTTGTTTTTGTTTTTTTTTGAGACAGAGCCTCAAGCTGTCCCCCTGGGTAGAGTGCCGTGGCATAGCTCACAGCAACTTCCAACTCCTGGGCTCAAGTGAGTCTCCTGCCTCCGCCTCCCAAGTTGCTGGGACCACAGGCACCTGCCACAATGCCTGGCTATTTTTTTTCAGTTGCAGCCATCATTGTTGTTTGGTGGGCCCAGGCTGGATTTGAACCTGCCACCTTAGGCGCCTTAGCCACTTGAGCCACAGGCGCTGAGCCATTTATGTTTTGTTGTTAATATTCATTTGAAGATTTAAGAATCAGATAAAATAGAGTAACTCCCATCACTGTCAGCATTGGGAACACTGGTGTATGGATGCCATGCGGCCAGGTATAAATGAACTTGCTGGGAGCTGATGCGGCTCTCGAGCAGAGGACAAGGAGTGAATGTTCAGGCTTTCAGAGCAGGGTGGGGCCTTTGGTTGGTCTGCTGTTTGACAGAAGGGGCTGGCTTCCCATTGCCCTGGTTTGGGCTCCCTGAGGCCGGGCTGAAAGCAGTGCTGGAGCAGACAGGTGGTGAAATGCTGCCTTTTGCTGATGGAAGTTGTTTATGTAACTGGCGATCAAAAGAGTGATCTCAAGAATCTAAAACAAGAAAACAGAATTATTATAACCTTGAGGAGTTGTCATCATTTCTGAAAGAGAGCAGAGGATTGGCCATGAGTAACCTTCATTTGCAAGTGCCCAGGCTACCAGAATTCAATTCTGAATCTAGATCAAGTAAGTACTTACATATCCAACATCATCAAGGGACTGACACATTTTTTTTGTTACTTAAACCAGAAGAAAGAGTGAATCTCAAAAACAATCAAAGTCAGTGGTAATTTTAGGAAATGTGACAGTAATGCAACTCTGTTAATTATCTTAAAGTTACATTTGTGAATGTATGAATTAAGAAACTCAATGTCATAACTATTTAAAGTACTGAGAGGACCCTGATCTTCTGCACTTAATGGCTAGCTGCCTTCACTTAAGTATAAAATTAATTAAGAAAGATATCTTCCAATCTTCCATCTTTTAAAAAAGCTTCATATTCTGAAGTAGTCTCTTTTAGTTGATAATTTTAAGATAGTTAACATTTTAGAAAAATCAGTTTCTCATTCTCCTTAAAATTAGAATTACATCTCATTTATTGCTTCTGTTTAGAGATGTTAAAGCCACAGAGTTTGTTAAAAATAGTGAAGGAACAAGTATGTTTCAATTATAAAATCCTGTCCTTTTCCTCGAATGAGTCCATAAAGCAAATAACTTCAAGTGAATAAGATGTGCATAAAGTACCTGATAATAAAAACTTATACCACAAACATTTATTTTGAACCTTCTGCATACCAGACACTGGTCTAAGTAATTTACAAATTTCCTTTAAGTCTTAAGCCCAAAGAAGTAGATATTATTGTACCACATTTTAGACAAAGAAACCAAGCGTGGAAAGATGAGGGAAGTCAGAATTTGGACCCATGGTTGTTTGATTTTAAGTAGTGTCTGTCCCATATGGAATGTAGTTTTTGCTCAATATGTTAGTATAAAAGTTTAAAAGCTAGCATAAAATTGACAGAAAGGCTTCTACTCACCTTGGGTTTTGCCATGGCAAAAAGTAATTTCTCTGTTGGTTTGTCCTTTGAGTGTGTATTGCTAATGACTATCATAAAATCATCTTGGTAACCTCCAAAGGTCATTAGACTCCTGTACACATAGCTGACTATTAGCCTCTTCAAAGAGAAGAAAAAGTAAATATGTTATGTGCTCTTTACTTTCAAAGAAAGATAAAAGATGATTAATAATATTTATATCCATTAAAATGCTGGCATTAATTATGGTAAAATATAAAAAATTATTTTCTAAAAATCAAATCTATTATGATCCAAAATTGATAGTCACAGAATTGCCATAGAAAGATATCAATAGGCTCGGCACCTGTGGCTCAAGTGGCTAAGGCGCCAGCCACATACACCTAAGG
>NW_003852419.1:2192454-2193694 GCF_000181295.1 Otolemur garnettii | reverse complement strand
GGAAAAAAAAAAAGAAAGATATCAATAATATGTTAAGTTTAAAAAAGAAGCAGAATGTTCAACAGTTTGCATATTATGTCTATTTATATATTTCTACATATAATTTATTTCTATATAATTATATACATGTATAATCTCTGTATATAATACATGGTACTAATATTATTTAGGCATCATATACCTTTACAATTAAAATAAATTTTGATTCTGAAACAAATAGCTCATTGCATAAAAATTAGAAAATACAAGGAAAAAAGCTCCTATATTCTATAATCCAGTGGAAAACCACTGTTAACATTTTTTAGATGCCCATTCAGAGATCTCTTAAATATATGGTAGGTTGAACCACATGAAACTGATACTTTCTATGGTCAAAATGGTCAAATGTTGGCAAATATATATAGTTTATCTTGATAGATGGATCTTGAAATATATAAACAGACATAATATTATACATACTGTTACCAACCTGCTTCTTTTTTTTTTTTTTCCAACCTGCTTCTTTTTAAAACTTAAGATATTATTGATATCTTTCTATGACAAGATATACTTATGTAACATCATTTCAAATGATTTTATTGATAATCCTTTATTTAATGCTGGATCCTATTGCAGAATGTTTATTTTTTTTAATTATCTCAAGATATTAAGAGGGTACAAGCGTTTTTGTTACATGGATATCTTGTATAATGCATAAGTGAGGGCTTTTGCTGTACCCATCACCAGTAGGTTACTTTTTTATTAATATGTTACTATCTTAAGTAATACTCCAGTGAACATGTTTGGACATATTTCATAATGCACATACCTCATTGTTTTAAGTTATAAAACCAAACAATGGGAATTGCTAGCTCAAGAAATGAGGACAACTTTAAGGAATACGTCCAAACTGTCCTCCAGAAATGTTAGACTTATTTCCTTTTCCAGCACTGCTGTCTTGCTGACATTGGTTATCATCATTCTTTTGAATCTCTGCAACCTGATGGGTGAAAAGCAGAATCTCACTGTTTTAAATTGTATTAATTTGATCACTAGTGAGATCAACACATTGAACTACATTTGTGGAACATTTGTATTTCTTCTTTTGTGAACTGCCTTGGCTCATCTGTCTATTGGTGTGCTCATAATATTCTCATTGTTTTATAAGACATCTGTGTTTAATATTAAGGATATCAACCCTTTGTCACATATGCAGAAAATAATTTTTCCCACTGTATTTCTTTTTCCTTTTTTTTTTTTT
>NW_003852419.1:2189773-2192330 GCF_000181295.1 Otolemur garnettii | reverse complement strand
GCCCACCACAACACCCAGCTAGTTTTTGGTTGCAGCCGTCATTGTTGTTTGGTGGGCTGGACTGGATTTGAACCCCCCACCTTAGGTGTATGTGGCTGGCGCCTTAGCCACTTGAGCCACAGGTGCTGAGCCTTCCCACTGTATTTCTAAAAACAACTTTTAAAATATAATTAAAGATGTACACCCTAAAAGCAAAGGAATCTGCATATCTAATGATTAGCTTGCAAGACTGAGCAGACCATTCTAGCATTGAATGCCTCAGAACTACAACCTACCTGTGCGTACTTCCTGGCCTAAAGGGCCACTTCTTGGGATCTAGAAAACTGGTTCACTTAGTGAAGGTAATAAAACTGGTGTACAGTTTTTTGTAGACTTTAGGTCAGGAATTTTATAATCTGTCCTTAAGTTATCCATTCAAGAACTAAGAGGCATTCAAAACACATACATACATTCCTTTTAAAAAGCTGTTTAGAAATTATATGGGTAGCTATAACACTAAAGGACAGTCTGGTTTCCAGTGATCTCTAGGCCACAGGTTAGAAGCACCCACTAACACCTGCCAGGTGAATTTAACAATTCCTGCCTACAAGATTAAAAAAAAATATACAATTTTTTTACTGAATAATTTGACACATTAAACATGACCTACAAAATGTGAATTTCATAAAATTAATATCTAGAGAAAGCACAGTTTGACTTTTTAATTATGTGAAAAGTACTAAGATATTGTATATGTACGAACTGGTATGTGACATTACAGGAAATTATGGAAACTGTTATAAAAGCCTTAGTGAAACTGAACTTTAACTTTGGTAATTAAAATTTCTACTTTAATGATTTTGTCAAGATTTTTATTTACACAGGAAACAATCTTCCTAACATTTAAAAAAAAGTCATTTCAGGGGTGGCACCTGTGGCTCAAAGAAGTAGGGCACAGGCCCCATATGCCGGAGGTGGTGGGTTCAAACTCAGCCCTGGCCAAAAACTGCAAAAAGAAAAGTCATTTCACAACTACAACCATGATTACAATTTAATCATGGTATCTTAGTATTTTCCCATATATGAAATAATGGAAACCTACCTTGTTTTAAAAGATTAAATCATAAACAGAATTGTATTTGTAAAATGACTATTCATTATATAGTATTAAGAAGAATGTTTTCTGTGTACGTGAAAGCTGGGCATAGTGGTGGGTGCCTATAATCCCAGCTACTCAGGAGGCTTGAGCCCAAGAGTCTGAGGTTGCTGTGAGCTATGATGCTGCAGCACTCTACCCAGGGTGACAGAGTGAGACTCTGTCTCAAAAAAAAAAAGAAAAAGAAAAGAAAAGAAAACTCAGAGTAAGGTATCATTAGCTTTTGTTTACAATACATTGATCTATGAAACTAGATGACTCAGTGCAAAACTTTAGGGTTTCATCTTACCATGGAGTTGTATTCTAAGATGCTTAAGCCATCCTCATTTATAGCCAGCCATATGAAAGTACTTCCAAGTGGTGATGGAGTTATGGGCTAGGAAGAGGTAAAAATATACTATATTATATATGCTATGCAAAATTATGTAAATATTTTTCAGTCTAATTGGCCTGTAACATTTGCAATTAAACAATAACAAAAACTTATTTAAAATCTTTCTTGGGGAAGAGGCAGTGAGGCATACTGGAAATAGCAGGGAATCTGTTATTAGGAGACCTGGCTTTGGGACCCAAATCTACCATTTATTAACACATATGTTTGGTCAAGCTACTTGATTTCCTTATCTTTAACATGGGAACAATAATGTTTATATCTTATTTTTCTTCTCTTTTAAGAGGCTAATAGTCAACAGAGCTTGCAGGAGTTCTATGATTACTAAACTCCTAGTGAAACAAAATATATTGATGTGCTTGATAAGGTATGTAGTGCTATTTATTACAAAGGAAAGGATTATTATTGTAATTATACATTTTTCCTGAAAGTTATTAAATCTGATAGTCAATTCAATATCTAATAATAACAGAATAAAGAGAAAGGAAGGAGGAATGGGGAGTCAGTATTTAAAGGGCATAGAGCTTCAGTTTAGGAAAATAAAAAGTTCTAGAGATAAATGGTGATGACAATTTTGTTACGTGTATTTTACCATATATACACAGAAAAGGACACCATTAAGCAATAAAGAAGGTGCTGCTGTGTTATAGAGAAAGAAAAGCATGGCTCAGCACAGTGGCTCATGCCTGTAATCCTGGCACTTTGGGAGGTTGAGGTGGAACGATTGCTTGAGACCAGGAGTTTAAGACTAGCCTGAGCAAGAGTAAGACTCCCATCTGTACAAAAATAGGAAAATTAGCTCGAGATGGTGGTGCAAACCTATAGTCACAGTTACTTGGGAGGCTGAAGCAAAAGGACTGCTTGGGCCCAGGAGTTTGAGGTTGCTGTGAGCTATCATTACACTATTGCACTTGTTGTGCCAACAAGGACAGAGCATGTTATTACAGCCAAGAAGGACATTTTCATATCCTTCCAATGCTAAAGTTAGAATTAAAATTCATTTGAACTATTGATCTATGGTCCAAATCTAT
>NW_003852419.1:2183326-2189587 GCF_000181295.1 Otolemur garnettii | reverse complement strand
GGCTATTTTTTGGTTGCAGCCGTCATTGTTGTTTGGCGGGCCACGGCTGGATTCGAATCCGCCACCTTAGGTGTATGTGGCTGGTGCCTTAGCCACTTGAGCCACAGGTGCCGAGCCTATTCCTTATATTTTTAAAAAACATGTTCAACTCTCTGCAAATACATTAATTTTATAGATGTTTAGAATACTAGCTTCATTATCTATTAACTAATAATACAGCTTCCAGCTCCAGTAGCAGAAATAATTTCTTACCTTAGTCCAAGTTGCTCGTTAATCGATGAGGAAACCGAGGCCCAGAGAAGTTAATCAACTTGCCCAAAGATGCACTGCTATTCAGCAAATATTTATTAAGTAGTAATTATGTGCAAAGCATCATGGTGGCCCCCAGAGGAAGATTTTAAGATTAGTGAGTCTATGCCTTCAAAGAACTGTGCAACTTAATAATCAGGGTAAAATAAAACACAAGACAGCATGTATCTTAAGAGCGTGAAAGAATACAAAGTGACACAGTTCAGTAGAATGAAAAGGATTCTAAAGGCACATTTTTTTCCCTTGGGGAAAGGGCTGGGCATCCCCTTGGCAGGGCTAGTCTCCTTTCCCAGTGTTTCTGCGACACTCTGTTCACGTCACTCCTCATGATATTTACCACACTGTGGTTACGTCTACAGGCCTGGTGCAACCCTGGACTATACTGAACAAATCAATCCTGGAAGTTTATGTACAACCCAGCTGCAACCATGAGTTTATGTATCCCTAGAGCTTAGCTCAATGTTTGGCAGACAGAACTCAGTAAACACTTAATAAATGAGCTACTACGTGAGAGAGAAAGTGAGGGAATGGATGAATGAAGAGAATGAAGCAGAGTTCAGCTGTTGTTTGTAACTGATTTGCCTACTGAGTCTAAGAAATGATTCAGGGTAGAGGAAAGTTAACCAGAGGGCAAAGAATGGAGAAGCTTTCCTGCCCTTTCCCCAGGGTCCCTTCATCATTTTCTTCACATTGTTGGCTCTTTCTTCATTTAAAAAAAAAGCCAAATATATTAAATCTGGGGTAAATCTGGTTGACTATACACACAAATATTTTTGGGTTTTTTTTTTTTTGAGACAGAGCCTCAAGCTGTCACCCTGGGTAGAGTGTTATAGCATCACAGCTCACAGCAACCTCCAACTCCTGAGCTTAAGTGATTCTCTTGCCTCAGCCTCCCAAGTAGCTGGGACTACAGGCGCCCACCACAATGCCCGGCTAATTTTTGGTTGTAGTTGTTATTGTTGTTTGGCAGGCCCGGGCTGGATTCAAATCCTGCAGCTCTGGTGTATGTGGCTGGCGCCTTAGCTGCTTGAGCTACAGGTGCTGAGGCAATGTACCAAAAGATTTTTATTATGCATTTCTCTCTCATTCTTTCTTACTTTTGCAAGAAACAACTTGGCACCAAAGAATGGCCACTTCCTGGCTACTGTCAAATAAATTCGTACACAATCAGCAGCACTGTGTCCTCGGAGGGTCATCCATCTGGTTGACAGCCGCTGGCAAAGCTGCCTAAAAAGGAAATGAACAACAACAATAAAAAGCCCCACAAAAGCAAAAACATAAACAGCGTGTCATCTTCCCAAGATAAAGTTTTCTTAGGACAACTGTGATACCTCGGCATAAGCCAGGTGAAGGTTTTGCCCCTCTCACCTCACTTTCATCCTCCTTTTGACCTTTTTGGAGCATTCCTTTCATCAAATTCTCATACTACTTGTGTACTCAGCATCAACCAGTAACCCCAACAGGTAAATTAAAAAATTCTGGGTAGCTATCATCAAACCTTAGTATACATTAGTTTTAAGGTAACTTCTCATAGGAATATTTTCATTTTTAAAGAAAAGTTCAAGTAGGAGAGGCCAAAGATGAATCCCTAATGGAGGAATTTCAAGTATTACCACTTTTGGCTTGGAGAGAAGTTGAATGCTGGAAGAAACTTCTCTAATCAAATCATGAAGGCAACCACTTACTCCATGTAGACAAATGACTAATGTTAAGTATTTTTAATGTAGAAAAATCATGGTAGGCCAAACATAATGGCTCATGCCTATACTTCCAGCACCTTAAGAGGTCAAGGTGGGAGGACTACTTGAAGCCAGGAGCTTAAGACAAGCCTGAGCAACACAGCAAGACCCCACCTCTACAAAAAAATAAGAAAAATTAGCTGGGCATGGTGGCACATGCCTGTATAATCCCAGTTACTAGGAAGGTTAAGATAAGAGGATTGTTTGAGCCTGGGAGTCTGAGGTTACAGTGAGCTATGATCACACTCCTGCACTCTAGCCCGGGTAACAGAATGAGGACCTTGTCTCAAAAAAAGAAAACCATGAAAACTCATGGTAAATTGGATTTGCTGCCATTCCCCTCCCCCATCTTTAATCTAATCAGCATTTCTTAATATGTTCTCTAAAATCAAATCAAAACTCCAAATTAGTAGAGTTTAATTAAAAGCTTTATATTAAAAAGTCTTGTGTAAGAAGATCGTTTATTTTTCTTTCATTTTGTTTACAATGGAATATCCTGAGATAAAACTTTTTGATAAGCACCTCATAAAATTAAACATATTATTGGCAATTTTTTCTCTTTATTATCAGAATTTAGATAAGAATAAATAATATGAAATGAAAAGCAGACCTAAATGAAGGTAATTTTTAATTAAAAATTGTAAACATAGGCCAGCCACGGTGGCTCATGCCTGTAATCATAGCACTCTGAGAGGCCAAGGCTGGTGGATTGCCCTGAGCTCGCAGATTTAAGACCAACCTGAGCAAGAGCAAGAGCAAAATCCCATCTCTACTGAAAAAAGAAAAACTAGCTGGATGTTATGTCCGTCACCTGTAGTCCTGGCCACTCAGGAGGCTGAGGCAAGTGGATGGCTTGAGACCAAAAGTTTGAGGTTGCTGTGACCTACGACACCATGGTATTCTACCCAGGGCAATAGAGCAAAACTCTGTCTTAAAAAAAAAACTGACCAGAAAAAATATGCTAAAAGACTAATACAGAGTGGTATATCTCTACCTTTTTAAGGGTTACAAATATTTTCTTACCTTAACTGTTCTTCAGAACAGCCATCTCTATACCTTTTAGGATAAAATTTCTCTATGACTTGTTTTAGAGTTTGATTTGCTTTGCACTGATTGGTAACATGTCCGGCTGGAGTTGAGAAAGGTCTTTCGAAATCTCCAATCTCCACCTAATTGGAACACCAGAAAAGAGAAAATATGGGCTATTGAAAAGAGTTTTTTTAAAAGAAAATCAGTTTTACTTTTCCGAAATGTTCTTTTTAAACTTATCACACTTAAATCTCTTTGTCATGATTGTAACATTTTGGAATTTATAATCATATGTAAGAATAGTTATTAAATGTAAATTACATTTGTATTCTAATTTTGAAAAAATCTATAATTTTAACATTTTAGTTCCATTTCTACATTAATCTCCCTAGGTTCTTATTACCATCAAGTAGTATTCACTAAAGGCCAATACTCTGTTATTGCCTATAACACAGGATAATTTTTCAGGTACCATTTTAATTGCTAATGATGTCGGGAAACAGAAGTTAAAAATAGAAATCAAAACATCATAAAGCTGTAAGAAAAGTCTAGAACGTATTAGATTTTATTTTATTTTTTTTTATTAGTTAGATTTTTAAAGGGTCTTTCCTAAATGCAATGGGAGCAAGAACCATATTTTTATAACTTTCTTTTTAGACTTTCTTCATAAATGTTACTGTTTTCACCCTTCATTCTACTAGTCTGTTATTCCCAGGACTAGAACCCTTCTTGCCCCTCTCTCCCTTAATGAAAGAACGTTCAGCCCTTATCTATACTAATAAGCTACAGAGTTGTCTTCTTCTACCTACGCTGCCAACTACCCACCCACCCATCTCTCCATCAACTCATTTATCCATCCATTCATCCAAACCTATACTGAGTCCCGCTACAAGTTAGGCACTGTGCTTAAGTGATGTGAGAAAGGAAAAAGCTGAGCATAGTCCCTGCTCTCAGAGAGAATGACATTTTTGCTCTGTCTCTATCCTGGTTACTAACAAATCTCTACACACAGGTGACCCTGTGCCAGGTTCCAGGCCTGGGTCTTAAAAGATGGCAGCTTCTACTTCTTGTCTCTCTTTTGGGACATTGTTCTTGCCACACAACCACCATTCTGGGAGGAAGCACAAGTAGCAACATGGAGACGGTGTGTAGGTGTTCCAGCTGACAGTCCCAGCAGCAGCCCTGACTCGCAGCCAGCATTAGCCACCAGATGTGGGAATGAACGAGCCTTCAAATGACTCCAACTCTTGGCTATGGAGTCACAACCAGGCCTCAAGCTGTGCCAGCTGATATCAGGTGAGACAGAACAAACTGTCCTTTGACTTTTGTGTCCAAATTATTGTCTCAAGGGACTGAGTTTTGGAGTAATTTGTTATGCCACAATAGATTAATGGGAAAATCTCTTTAGCATCTATGTAAAGGATAAATTTGTAGGGACCAGATTAGACAAAGGGATGCTGGTTAGAAGTCTGCTGCAGGAGAGCAAGCAGGGTATGACAGGGGTCTGAATCACAGCAATGGCAGTCAGCACAGAGAGAAGTAAACAGGGTGAAACATGTCTAAGAGTTTAAACTGGCAGGAGGTGACCAGAGGGAAAGGCGAAAGGGCGGGAACGGTCAGTGATGATTCCTGGATTTGAAGCTTGTTTGGGGAACTGATGGGAGGCAGTATCACAGTGAAGGAGGGAAGAAAGAGGAGGGAATATTAGCTCCATTTGCAGTATGTTGTATTTAAGGTAGCCACCGAAGATGTATAAAGCTGAAAGAAAATATTTGGGAATTCCTGGCATGGGTGGTGCGAGTAAAAGATAAAAAGAATGAATGAGATGTCCTGGGAATGGAGTGTAGAGTGAGAAGCACAGACTGAAGACTGTGGTCTGGATGGAATATCATAGCGTTGCTTTAACCTTTTCCCTTAATTAACATGTGCAGACTCGGTCTAACCTATGGCAGACTGGGAGTTGCCTCTACTGACCATTTTTCTCCTTCTTCTTCAGTAATAAAAACATTGAATTTATCTGGACTCCACTGTCACCCACCTAAGATCTTTTAAGCCCTTCCTCTACCCTGGAGCACTGACATAGCCGGAGCCCTATCAGATCTTCGGGATCATGAAGATGACATCTTAGGGACAGCAGAATGGAGAGCAGGATAAAGTTCACATCCCTAACAACTTTGCAGAGGTCTCTCTTTGTGAGAGACGGATACACTTCTATTCTGATTAAGCCACTATTCATTTCCATGTGTCTGTGTTTATAGAAGGCTGAACTTCATCCTAATTGATACAACAGGTAACTAAAAGGAAGCACTCTATCCTTTTCAAAGCCTAATTCCTACAGGATTATTGAGCAATTTTAGCATGGCACCCTCAGCCCTACAGCTCTGCACTCAAATTCCTTTATTAAATGCAAAGCCTACTGGTATATTTTTAAGATAATTAAGAGACTGGTTCTCTTTATGGAGTACTGTGTCATTCTACCTCACTGCAACTGCTAGAAATTCAGAGCCAAACTGTAATTATAATGCCTGTAATTTTTAAGGTATTAATCATAGCAAAAGGAATTGAAAGAATTACTTTACAACATTTAATTCATATAGAAATTAGTATCTTCTCATTTCAATATATTATCCTACATAACATGTAAGTTACCTGAGCTAAAAGAGCTGCCATTTCTAATGCCAGATCCTTGTTCAGAGGAAAAAGTCCATTTACTATTTGATCATTTGTCTGATACATTAACAGCAGCTTTTCTCTATCAGTCTCTCCACGAGCTTGCATTGAGAAATACAGTCTGTGAAAAAAGAGAAAATGGATTGTAAACAATATTCTTGCTAAGGAAGAAAGTAAATATAAATCCAGAAGACCAGGATGGGGTTGTTTTAACATAGTTCTCTAAGTGACAGGAACTGAGACCATTACTGTCAATGACCTCTGTTTCTGTTAGATACAACGTTTTCATCAAAATAAAGAAAAACTGCTGTAAGGTTGATGTGAAGGTTCAGGAATCCTTCTATGCTATGTTTTATGCCATGAAAAACCGATCCTTAAGTATTACTGGGGAAGGATCTAAGACACCACGTGAAATCGAATATGCCCTCTCTTGTAAGGAATGCATGATGTAACGTTTCACTGGGCTGAACAAGCCCAATTTTCACAATACTCATGATCTTTCCTGAATACCCTG
>NW_003852419.1:2180942-2182463 GCF_000181295.1 Otolemur garnettii | reverse complement strand
GGAAAAGCTCCTCCTACCCCATGATTCTAGTTGCCTGCCCAGCACAGCTTATGCATCGGAGTGGCTTCCTGAAAAACAACAAACTCTAAATTCTATTTTTGTTCATGACTACATGATGAAAAAAATTGCAGGATTGTCAAACTGGTAGGAGAAGCATATGGCTGGGCAATAGAAACATTCTAAATTCAAAATGATATCAGCAAAGCATTATAAAACAAAGATAATAAGTTTAAGATGAAAGCCCTCCCAGGAAGAATTCCAGATTTCTGGTTCCAAAATAGTCACATAAAAGCAAGTTGGCTTCACCTGCTCCCCCATGCTCCCCAATAGCCAAAAATAAATGTATAGCACAGAGACTATCACCAGCAACATTTCAGAACCTAAATATGGGGATGAACAGTTCCTGTGGCCACAGAAAAATGAAAAAACTCTGAGCTGACAGTAAGAGAATAGGGCCTCTACATCCATGATGCCCCTCTCCCCAATCTGCCCTGTGCTGAGAGTAAAAATAATTGTGAGGACTCAACATTTCTACACTGGAAGAAAGATCAAGGTAGACATTCAGCTTCCCTGTCATCTTGGGTTCCCTGGCAGGAGATGTGTCCTTGACTCAATCCACTGGAAGCACTGGGAGTGCCTTAGGGAGGAATATGCATGAGGACAGGCAGAGACGAAGCGGGGATGTGTGACCACCATTCCTGCCCTGGACACTCTGCTCTGCAACTTGGCCAATGAGACACCAAATCAGAGTGGCTGTTTAGCAGCACCACACTATAGGAGGTTTGTTCTATAGTTCCCTTAGCCAGGCTTCCCACACTACTGGGACATCCCTTTGGGATTTTTTTTTCTCCTGGCGGTTTTTTGGCCAGGGCTGGGTTTGAACCCTCCACCTCCAGCATATGGGGCCAGTGCCCTACTCCTTGAGCCACAGGTGCCGCCCCCTTCGGTTTTTCCCCCCCCCATCTGGACAGCGGGACCCTGACTGTTTACTAGAACCAAAGCAAACCTAAGCTTAAGGTGCCATCTAGTGCTAAAAAGGAGGCAGTAACCTAGCATGGGGGCGGGGGGGCAAGAGGAAGGAAAGATAATGAGCAGGTAAATTACGAACAATATCTAAGCAAACATATCCAACAAAAACTAAAACAAGCCAGACAGAGAAGACTGGAATAAACTAATACCTCAATGCAAAAACATACACATACATCCACAAGAAACAACAGCACACAGGGAACTATGACCTCCTCAAATGGACAAGGCAAGGAACCAGTGACTGACCCCAATGAGAAGGCAACATGTGGACCCTCAGACAAAGAATTCAAAACAGCATTTGTAAGCAAACTCAGCTATCTCCAAGATAACACAGAAAAGAAATTCAGAAACTTATCAGAGAAGTTTAAAAATACATTAAAATAATTCTAAAAAAAACAGAAATCTTGGAAATGAGAAATACATTTGCTGAACATTAAAGTTTATTAGAGGCTCTCTCCAGCAGAATGGATCAAGCAGAATTCAGATAAAGTA
>NW_003852419.1:2169538-2180787 GCF_000181295.1 Otolemur garnettii | reverse complement strand
CTTGGAAATGAGAAATACATTTGCTGAACATTAAAGTTTATTAGAGGCTCTCTCCAGCAGAATGGATCAAGCAGAATTCAGATAAAGTATACCACAAAGAATCAGTGATACTGTACATTAGAAGTTTGAAAATACAAAGAGGAGAAAAATGAAAAAAGAATGGTTAACTACAAAATATTAAAAATTACCTCAAAAGGTCAAATCTAAAAGAATTACTAGTATTCAAGAAAGAGAATATCTAAGTATAGAAAGGTCAGAAAATACTACAGAGATTCAACCCAAACAATTTTTTCCTTGTTTATAATCTTTTCTTTATAATCTAAGTTGTAATCTCTTCGAAACAATTTTATTATATCTATAAGATGTTTTTATAAGCCTCGTGGAAACTATAATGCAAAAACCTATAATAGAGTCACTAAAAATAAAAAGTAACAAGTTAAAATATACTTCTGATAAAATCATTTAACCACAAAGGAAGACAGCATGAAAGGAAGAAAGGAAAAGAGAAGTTAGTTACAAAACAACTAGAAAATAAGCTACAGAATAGCAGTACTAAGTTCTTATTAATCAGTAATAACAATGTATGCAATGGACTCAATGTTCCAATTCAAAGGCATACAGTGGCTGAATGGATAATGAATAAGATCCAACTACTCTCTACAAGAAACCCACTTCACCTATACAGATACACAAGCTGAAAGTGAAGGGTTAGAAAAAGATATTCCATGCAATTGGAAACCAAAGAAAGAACAAGAGTGGCTGTACTTAGAACAGATAAAATAGACTACAAATCAAAGACTGTACAAAGATCACTATATAATAATAATGGGGTCAATTCAGTGAGCAGATATGGCAATTAGAAATACCTATGCACCCAACATTTGAGCTCCTGAGTATATAAAGCAAATATTAAAAATCTGAAGGTGGAGAAATATATAGATTGCAATATAATAGTAGACTTTGATACCCCACTCTCAGCAACAGACAGATAATCCAGTCAGAAAATTAACAAAGACACATGGGAGTGGCAAAGTGGCTGCCCCACCTTTAACCTTGTATGCAAATCCAGGCAGGAAGTCTTTGGTTTATATAACTGTGATCCCTGAAGTTCTTACTGCTTTTAGTTGTAACATGTGCAAACATACATGAAGCTTTGAGTAACTGTGTGCTGACAGTTGTTTAGAGGAAGTTTTTGCTGCTCAATATGTGTTCTTTTTTATTTTTAATTTTTATTTATTTATTTTTTGGCCAGGGCTGGGTTTGAACCCGCCACCTCTGGCATATGGGGCCAGCGCTCTACCCCACTGAGCTACACGCGCCGCCCCCAATATGTGTTCTGAGGAATGAAAACAGACTCTTAAAAAGACAAGACCTCTGAGTAATCCTAAAGTCAATATTCCCACCAAGAACTTGGGTGTTAATGCCCTGAGGAAGTCGACTGAACTGACTGATGTCAGTGTTGCTGGTGAACTGAGTTCATATTGGAGACTTTCTTTGTTCTGTAAAACTCGGCAACTTTTCTTCTAAGTCACCTTAGTTGAGTTTGCTGTTAGAGAGATTATAAAAGAGCATTTAAACCTGCATGAGTATCTCTGTGTACCAGAGATGCTGTGTGCCAGCAATGCTGAGATATTGCCTTAGAACTTTCTCTGTCAATCAGAAATTACTATTCTGTGCCTTCTTATTCTTTCTGGGTTAGTACATGGAGAACAGCTCCATGTATAACTCTTGCTCCTGAATGCCACTGTCTTGTGGTTTCTCCTTGGCTTGCCAGTGTTACAGACTACTAGCAAAGATAATAGATGTAATAAGTGTAAAAGTATTGAGTGTAGAAGTACACATGTAATGCTTATTGTTTTGCCATAGAGAAGAGAACTGTGGAATGCTCAAAAAAGAAATGGAAAATGTAAAAACAGTGTGTTCTATTTAAACTTGAGGTTTCCTGAGAAGAATGGTTAAAATGACCTTTCCTCAAGTAGAGCATGCTTCCTTTTCTCTGTAGTGGACACCGTCCTTTAATGCAGGCTTCACTAAAAACTACTCAAAGCTGGAATTCTTTAAGACTTTCAGGGAAAATGGTAAGTAGAAATTTGAGATTTTGGCTTACTGGAATAAGCTTAGAGTTCAGGAAACCAGATGTGAATGTGGAACAGAAAGAAATCTAAACCAGGAATAAAGACTGTTTTTCAGTATATTAATCAGCTTTTGATAATAGTACCTAATTATAACCCATAAAGCTCACTGGTTTTTACAAATTAAGTATTTGTTTCTCACTCATAGTTTGTAAATCTTATCACGGCTTTCCTGGGTGTCATTTGGATTGACGGACCTTGGTTCTGGAAAATGACCTGGGTTTACGTATGTTCCATGTATCTTTTTATTTTGGGACCAGCAGCTACCTAAGGGATTTCTTTTTTCTCACAGCACATGACAGAAGCTCCAAGAAGATTGAAAGAAACTTTCCAGACTTCCTGAAGTGACTCAGTTTGAAACTGGAACACTGTCCCCTCTATCCTTGTCTCATTGGTCAAAGTAGGTCCGTGGTCAGGCCCATGAATGGGGTAAAAAGGTATTTGTCATCTATACTAAAAGGAAGCACCTGTGAAGACACGTAGCAAAGGGCCTGGATTACGTACTTACTACTGGGAGGGACTGAAGAATTGGGAAAAGCCAATCTCTTAGTTTGTTCCTCAAGAACTTTAGGGGTAGGGGCAAAGGTCCAGTAAAAGTAGAATGCCTTTAACTAATGACCTTATCACCACCTGTATTTGTTTCCTAGGCTGCCTAACAAAGCACCATAAACTAGATTAAGGTGACACATAAAATTGATCACAATATGTATAATAAAGAATTTGCTACCCCACCCCAAAATAAAGCCATCAGAGTTTACCTACACACTCGACCAAATAGGTTTGAGTGACGTCTACAGAACATTTCACTCAACTATTTCAGAATACACAATCTATTCACGGAGCATTCTCCAGAATAGATCATATCTTAGGCTACAAAATACCTCTCATCAAATTCCAAAAGGCAGAAATCATATCAAGCATCTTTTCTGACAACAGAATAAAACCAGAACTCAATAACAAGAAGAACCTCAGAAACTATTCAAACATATGGAAATTAAACAACATAGTCCTGAAGAATAATGGGTCAATGACAAAATTAAGAAGGAAATTAAAAAATTTCTTGAAACAAATGAAAATGAAAATACAACATATCAAAAAAACTATGGGATATAGTAAAAGCAGTACTAAGAAGGAAGTTTACAGCAAAAACAACCTATATCCAAAAAGTAGAAAAATTTCAAATAACCAACTTACTGATCCACCTCAAGGAATGAGAAAAGCAAGAACAAACCAAACCTAAAATTAGTAGGAAGGAAGAAATCATAAATATTGTAGCCAAACTAAATGAAATGGAGACTAAAAATTATCTTTCTTACAGAAGATCAACGAAACTAAGAGTTGGTTTTTTTAAAAAGATAAATAAGGGCCAGGTGCCGTGGCTCATGCCTGTAATCCCAGCACTCTGGGAGGTTGAGACAGGGGGATTGCCTGAGCTCATGAGTTCAAGACCCATCTGAGCAAGAGCAAGACCTGTCTCTAAAAATATAGCCGGGCATTGTGGCAGGCGCCTGTAATCCCAGCTATTCAGGAGGCTGAGGTAAGAGAATTGCTTTAGCCCAGAGGTTTGAGGTTCTTGTAAGCTATGACATCATGGCACTCTACTCAGGGTGACAAAGAGAGACTCTGTCTCAAAAAAAAAAAAAAAAAAAGATTGACAAATGAAAAAAGAGAGGCAACAAACACAGAAATACAGAGAATGATTAGACGACACTTTTATGAACAACTATACATCAACAAATGGGTAAACCTAAAAGAAATGGATTAATTCCTAGACACGTATGATCTACCAACACTGAACTAGGAAGAAATAGAAAACCTAAACAAACCAATGAGTAATGAGACCGAACTGGAATAAAACGTATCCTAGCAAGACAAAGCCCAGGTCCTGATGACTTCATTGCTAAATTCTACCAATCATCTAAAGAACTAATACATATTTTACTAAAACTATTCAAGAACACTGAAAAGGAGGGGATATTTCCAAATGCATTCTATGAGGCAAGCATCACCCTGAGACCAAAACCAAACAAACCCATAACAAAATAAAATAAACTACATGCTAGTGTCATGGATGAACATAGATGCAAAAATCCTCAACTGTAAAATACTAGCAAACTGAATTTATGAAAACATCGAAAAGATTATTCACCATGACCAAGTCGTACAAGAATGAAAATGATGGTTCTAGGGCAGTGCCTGTAGCTCAAAGGAGTAGGGCGCCGGCCCCATATGCCAGAGATGGTGGGTTCAAACCCAGCCCCGGCCAAAAAAAACCCTGCAAAAATAAATAAATAAATAAATAAATGTTGGCTCAAAGGATGGTTCAACATTCACAAATCAATTAACATGATACATCACATTAACAGAACCAAGAACAAAAACCAGTTGGTCATTTCAATAGATGCTCAAAAATCATTTGATAAAGTTCAACATCTCTTGTGATAAAAAACCTTCAACAAACTGGGTATAGAAAGAATATATCTCGAGATAATAAAATTTATATGAATACTACCAAGGACCCTGAATATCCAAAGTGATCCTGAGCAAAAAGAACAAAACTGAAGACGTTAATTATACCACCTAACTTTGAAATACTCTTCAGTGCTGTAGTAACTGAATCAATATAGGTACTGGCACAAAACAGATACATAGACCAATGGAACAGAATAGAGAACCCAGATATAATCCATATAAGTCCATGTATGTGCAGCCAACTTATTTTTCTATAAAAGTGCCAAGAACATATAATGGGGAAAGGATAGTTTCTTCAATAAAGATGTTAGAAAAACTGGAAAAACAAACACAAGAATGAAACTGATCCCTATCTCTCACCAGGTATTAAAATCAAACCAAAGGGGATTAAAGTCATACATTTAGGCCTGAAACTATGAAACTACTAGAAGAAAACACTGAGGAAATGACCAGGACATTGGTTTGGGGCCTGAGCGAAGATTTTTTGTGTGTAGGACTTCAAAAGCACAAGCAACAAAAGCATAGTACAAATGGGATGACATCAAACTAAAAAGCTTTTGCACATCACAGGAAGTATCAAGTAAGTGAAGAGACAACCCATAGAATGTGAGAAAAATATTTGCCAATTATCCATCTGACAAGGGATTAATAACCAGAATAGATAAGGATCTCAACCAGCTCAACAGCAAAATAATAATAATAATAATAATAATAGTCTACTTTTAAAATGGACAAAAGATCTGAATAAACATTTCTCAAAAAAAGTCATACAGATAAATGGCCAACAGTTATATGAAAAAAATGCTCAACACCACTAATCATCTCTGATCGCTAATCACAAATGTTAATCACAACCACGATGAGATCTCATCTCACCCCAGTTAAAATGGCTATTATCAAAAACACAGGTAACAGCAGATGCCAGTGAGGAGTGGAGAAAGAGAAACCCTTGTACACTGTTGGTAGGAATGTACAGCCGGAATGGAAAACTGTATTATTGAGGTTCCTCAAAAAACTAAAACTAAAACTACTATGTGAATCCAGCAATTCCACTACTGGGTATACATGCAAAAGAAATGAAACCAGTGTATCAAAGAGATACCCACACTCCCGGGTTATCTGTAGCACTATTCATAGCTCAAACATGGAATCATCTAAGTGCCCAAAAAGAGGTAAACAGATAAAGAAAATGTGGTGCTTACACCAAAGAAACATTATCCAGCCATAACACAGAATGAAATGCTGTCACTTTCAGCGACATGGATGGAACTGGAGGCCATTACTTTAAGTGAAATAAGCCAAGCAAAAGAAGACTACAAGTTCTTACGTATATATTGGAACTAAAAAAGTGGATCTCATGAAGATAGAGTACACTAGTGGCTATCAGAGGCCAAGAAGGGAGGCTGAAAAGAGATTGATTAAATATGTACCAATATGCAGTTTGATAGAAGAAATAAGATCTAATTTTTTTTCCAGTGACCTCTGAACTCTTTATTGGTATAAGGACATGCTGCTCTACTGCCTCAGTGTCTCAGAACTTTGGTGTCGTTGGTCTCAGACACCACTTTGCTGTCCACTATCCTGTGGGTGGTGGTCTTTTGGATGGTTTGCATGGAGTTGCTGCTGTCCAGGGCATCACCAAGGTTGAAGTCCTCCCCGTCTTCCAGCAGGTGGCAGTAGGTGGCAATCTCAGCCTCTAGTTTGACCTTAATGTTCAGCAGTGCCTCATATTCCTGGGCCTGGCGCTGCCCCTCTGCCAGGGTCTGTGCCAGCTCTGACGCCAAATGCAGCAGGACCCCATTGAGTTGCTCCATCTGCATGGTGTCGTGGGCCTCCATCTCCCTCAGGCTGTCCTCCAACCTGGACTTCTGATTTCTCATGGAGACCGGTTCGATCTCAAGGACTGGACTGTATGCATCAGCTCTGTGAGCATTGTCTTAGCAGTTCCGACCTCAGCAAACTGAGGTGACCACTGAGGTGTTCTCCTCAATCTCCTGGGACCAGGTCTTGGCCAGCTCTTCTTGGTTCTTCCGAGCTAGCTCGTCATACTGGGCCCGCATGTCTGCCCTGATCTTGCTCAGGTCCTGGGATTTGGGAGCATCTACCTCCACAGTCAACCCAGAGCTGGCAACCTGGGCTTGTAGGACTTTTACTTCCTCCTTGTGGTTCTTCTTCATGAAGAGCAGCTCCTCCTTGAGAGCCTCCATCTCTGAGTCCAGCTGCAGTCAAGTGATATTGGTGTCATCAATGACCTTGCAGAGCCCATGGATGTCGCTCTCCACTGACTGGTGCATGGCCAGTTCTGTCTCATACTTGACTCTAAAGTCATCAGCAGCAAGATGGGCATTGTCAATCTGCAGAACGACGAGGGCATTGTCCACAGAATTGGCAAAGATCTGAGCCCTCAGGTCCTTGATGGTCTTGAAGCAATATGCCCAGTCTCAGACCTGGGGCCCCTTCTTCTCTATGTGTTCCCAGATTTTGCTCTCCAGCCTCTGATTATCAGTCTCCAGGTTCCTCACTCTGTCCAGGTAAGAGGCCAGGCGGTCGTTCAGTTCTTGCATGGTCTCCTCGGTCTGGATGCCCCCTATTCCTGCCAGACCCCCGGCCATCCCTGTGGCCAGGTCCCTGGACCTCCAGCCGCCCCAGAAGCTGGTGGAGCGGGACATGGAGATCCAGGAGCCCAAGCCCCCAGTGCCTGCATAGATGCTGGCTGCACTGCTGGTGGGCCGGACACTGTAGCTGGGCGCATGGACTGAGCCCAGGGACTGGTAATTGCTGGAGAAGGTGGTGGAACGAGTAGTAAAGGACATGATGTCAGAAGAGGAGAGGACAAGACTCGGGCGAGCTGGGGCAAGATCTAATGTTTGATAGAAAAGTAGGGTGACTATAGTTTACAATAATCTATTATATATTTCAAAATAGCTAGAGGAAAAGAACTCAAATGATTCTATCATAAAAAAAGACAAACATTTAAGGTAATGGATATCCTGATTACACTGTTTTAATCTTCACAAATTTTATAAGTGCATTAAATTATCATATGTATCTAAAATAGGCACATCTGTTATGTATCAATGTTTTAAATTGTTTAAAAATATGAAAGCCCCTTTTGGGGCATAATTACATTTTTATACACAGCTTGTTTTCCCCATTTTAAGTCAGGCGCTGTCTTATTCATCACTGTAAATCACCAGGGTTTAGCTAATCGTTACCACTGGAAGGTTCTTTTTTTTTTTGAGACAGAGCCTCAAGCTGTCCCCCTGGGTAGAGTGCTATGGCATCACAGCTCACAGCAACCTCCAACTCCTGGGCTCAAGCGAGTCTCCTGTCTCCGCCTCCCAAGTAGCTGGGACCACAGGCACCCGCCACAATGCCCGGCTATTTTTTGGTTGCAGCCGTCATTGTTGTTTGGCAGGTCCGGGCTGGGGATTTGAACCCGCCACCTTAGGTGTACATGGCTGGCGCCTTAGCCGGTTGAGCTATAGGCGCCGAGCCTGGAAGGTTCTTAATATAAACTTGAATTGGTAATAGGGCTAGGGAGAGAAAAAGAACCCAACGGCTGCAGGCAAGAAGAGCTAATGTGTATTTTCTGTCATTTTGGGGATGGAACACAATTGAACCTGAGCAAATAAAATATCATTAGTATCATTAGTGAAAAAAGGGAAAAGCAATCCTGGACCATATGCCATATACACAAAGACAATGCATAGGAACCACTGGCTCAAACATCTAATCAAAGTTTGGGCTCCAACAGCAATTCAAGGATTTGGAGAGGCACTATAGAGTCACAAAAATGACTTAGAACTAAAAGAAATAAATCCATAGAGTCTGAACAGGAAAAGCACCAGAGGACCGTCAGCTAAGCCTTGCATGATATGGCTCACTTGCATCCGCTCTCAAGTTCTACAGAGCCCTGAAGGGGCAACCAAAGTGGGCTTCTATTACAGCAGGCCCAGCTTGAATTAGATAACGGGGCATTCCCAAGTGGTCTTCTATTACAGCAGGCCCAGCTTGAACTAGATAACAGGGGTGTTCCCAAGTGGGCTTCTATTACAGCAGGCCCAGCTTGAACTAGATAACAGGGGTGTTCCCAAATGTCCACCTCCTCGCTGGACTCCGGGAAAGCTGAATACTGTGGGACAGGAATCATCACTGCATGGGCCAGTCCCACTACACAAACTTCGTTTCCAAATTCAGCTGGACTCTCTGGACTGCTGGGTAGGCCTTTTGTTTACCCTCAGCTGGCTCCTTCAAAGCATTTATTTCCTACTGTCAACTTTCTCATCCTCTTAGGCATTTACTGAGAAGCAGCCTGAAATCCTTCATTTACCCTCCCTTCACTCCTCAGGCCACCAAGTTCCACTAAAACCACAATTGTGACCCCTCACCCCTTCCCTGTTCCCTTCCTCTCTTGATGGTTACAACCCCAGTCATCTGTTTAGAAGTCACCATTCTGTGAAGGCCCTGTGTATGTCCCCACAACCTCTCGTACATACACGTGCTTCACATCTAGCAAATATCTATGAAGCATTCGCTACATGGCAGGCTCTGAACTAAGTGTTTTATGTTTGCTAACATTTATTTAATCTTTCAGACAACCAGAGGTAGGTACCATTTTAACCTCCTTTCCATGTATGGGTTACCTGAGGTACAGAGATGTTAAGGGACTCACTCACTCAGGGCCACGCAGTGAGCAGAAGAGCCAGGATCCTAACCCAGGCATCCTGTTCCCAGAGCCCATGTCCTTCATGATTCTGCTATACTGTTTCCCCTACAGCACTGATCACATTGCTGAGATTTCATGTCTGCTGCTCCCTGTAAATGGTAAGATTCTAAAGAGCAAGGAGCTTCTATTCACCTTTGAATTTCAAGTCTTCAAATAAGACTGCATGACACTGGTATATTGCATGAATAGATGAATGAGTGACATGTGAAAATTGCTACATACAGAAATTATTTGCCAAAAAAGCCTGAAGAATCACCTTTCCATAGCCTTGAGTAAATGACTTAACTCTCTAAAGCTTTGGTTTTCTTAGAAAATATCAGATGGAGGGAACAAGAGTCCCTCATAGAGTTGTTAGGATTACATAAGACGATGCATAAAAGCAGCTCAGCACAGGGACTGAATTGTCGTAAGTGTTTCATGTTGGTTAGTAATAGTAATAGGAGTCTTCTTCTCCAGGGGTATCTAGAATCACAACAGAATCACTTCATTCTGGAATTTTTTTTTTTTTTTTTGAGACAGAGCCTCAAGCTGTCCCCCTGGGTAGAGTGCCGTGGCATCACAGCTCACAGCAACCTCCAACTCCTGGGCTCAAGCGAGTCTCCTGCCTCCGCCTCCCAAGTAGCTGGGACCACAGGCGCCTGCCACAACGCCCGGCTATTTTTTTGGTTGCAGCCGTCATTGTTGTTTGGCGGGTCCGGGCTGGGGATTCGAACCTGCCACCTTGGGTGTACGTGGCTGGCGCCTTAGCCGGTTGAGCTATAGGCGCCGAGCCTGGAATATTTTTTTTAGTGTGAACATAGCTAGAAAAAATGGGGTAAATTACATGACCTGTCAAGATCATTCTTGGCTTAGAAGCCAATAGATAAAGGCATTCTTACAATCAGCTCAAAGGGGCAGAGATGGGAATGTTAAATTATGTTCCAGAAAATGATAACTACCAAGCACTACCGAAAATAATTCCTTATTTTCAAAGATGGGGAAACAAGAGTTGTTCCTTTCAGGGAAAAATCCTCATCAGTATTGTTTTGTTAAAAATATACCTTGAGACTTGGTGCCCGTGCTCAGTGGTTAGGGTGCCAGCCACATACACTGAGGCTGGCAGATTGGAACCCAGCCCGGGCCTGCTAAAACAAAAATGACAACTACAACAAAAAAATAGTCAGGCATTGTGGCAAGTGTCTGTAGTTCCAGCTACTTGAGATGCTGAGGCAAGGGAATCTCTTAAGTCCAAGATTGGAGGTTGCTGTGAGCTATGACCCCACAGCACTCTATCAGGGGTGACATATATATATATATACCCACCTTCACTTTTCAAAAACATATTAAGAACCCAGCTGAAGTGGCTCATGCCTATAATCCTGGCACTCTGAGAAACTGAAGTGGGCTAATTGCTTGAGCTCAGGAGTTTGAGACCAGCCTGAGAAAGAGCGAGACCTTGTCTCTATTAAAAATAGAAAAAACTAGCCAAGCATCATGGCAGGTACCTATACCCCCAACTACTTGGGAGGCCAAGGCAAGAAGATTGCTTGAGCCCAGGAGTTTGAGGTTGCTGTGAACTATGAAGACACGGCGGCATTCTACCCAAGATGACAAAGTGAGACTCTGTCTCAAAAAACCCCACAAAAACAAAAGCAAAAAAACCCAAAAACCACCACAAGAAATCAAATTAGGGGCTTGGTGTCTATGGCTCAAGTGGCTAAGGCACCAACCATGTACACCCAAGGTGGCGGGTTCAAATCTAGCCTGGGCCCGCCAAACAACAATGACGGCTACAACCAAAAAATAGCTGGGCGTTGTGGTGGGCGCCTGTAATCCCAGCTACTTGGGAGGTGGAGGCAGGAAACTCGCTTGAGCCCAGGAGTTGGAGGTTGCTGTAAGCTGTGATTCCATTGCACTCTATCCAGGGCAACAGCTTG
>NW_003852419.1:2164556-2169145 GCF_000181295.1 Otolemur garnettii | reverse complement strand
AAAAAAAAAAAAAAAATAGCCGGGCATTGCAGCGGGTGCCTGTAGTCCCAGCTACTTGGGAGGCTGAGGCAAAAGAATTGCTTAAGCCCAAGAGTATGAGGTTGCTGCTGTTAGGTGCAACACCATGGCACTCAACCCAGGGTGACATATTGAGACTCTGTCTCAAAAAAAAAAGAAAAGAAAAGAAATCAAATTAAATAAAAACTTTAAATATGAAAAGAATTTAAATGTTAGTTTCCAAATATCATCTATGAGACCAAGTTCAAAGCCTACTAATTAGATCGTTAGCCTCTGAATCTAAATAATTAAAATTCCACAAGTTGGTAAATATACACTTAAAATTCCATGAAAAAGGGAATAGGTATTCAATTCCTGGGCTGCGTGACAGGTCACAGCCAGCTCCCCTCCTAACTGTGTCACTGAAAATTAGGGCTCATTGCCTAAGCTATTTATACACAGATGCAAAGCATGACCATATTTAGAAACAGTATTTTCTCATAGCTGTGGCTATCCAGCCATTTCAGACTTCTATTAAAAATTAAACCTTTCAATTGAGTTGTTTTTCTGATGTCAAAGATACTGTCATGAGGCTTTATTTTTAACAAGGCAATCTTCTTCATGTGTTACTCTTAACTTTCATTGTCCTTTCCCATGATGTTTGCTAGACTTGCAGCATTATCCTTATCTATCTTTCAGATCATCTTTCTCCATTTCAGCCACATTTTCCTTTTTTCTTTTTTTTTTTTGAGACAGGTTCTTACTCTGTAGTCAAGGGTAGAGTACACAGGCATCATCGAAGTTCACTGCAACCTTCATCTCCGGGGTTAACGCAACCTCTTGCCTCAGCCTCCCAAGGAGCTGGGACTACCAGCATGCGCTCCCACACCCAGATAATTTTTCTCTTTTGTGTAGAAAAGGATCTTGCCTTGTTGCTTAGGCTGGTCTCAAACTCCTGGCCTCAAGCAATACTCCAAACTTAGCTTCCCAAAGTGCTAGGATTACAGGCACAGAACACCATACCCAGACTAAATTTCATTCAATCCCAATCATAGCCATCATAATCAGAGTTAGTATACAGTAAACATTAATAAGCTATGGATTATTAGCAATAGTTTCAGAAACAGAAGTCCCTCCATTTGGTTCCAACAAAACTAAGAATCTGTTCTACATAAATATCTAAGGCAGGGTAGGTCCCGAAGCTGGCTCCTTCCACAAAGCAGGCAAAATGCAGAGGTGGAGATGAGGAGCTGTAGGTCAGTCCTTCTCACAAGGACTCAGCATGTATAAAACTTATGTGGAGATCTGTCAAAACCCAAACTCCTGGACTTCAGCCCCAAGTGTTCTGACTCAATGGGCCTGAAGAGAGGCCCAATGCTTTGCATTTCTAACATGCTTCCATGTGGTCCTGTGGCTGCCGGTGTAGGGCCCACACTTTGAGAGCTACTGCTCCAGCAGTAAACAGAATTATAATAGTCACGTGGAAGGTCCAACTCTTCCAGTCTGCTGTTCTCGCCAGTCACCAAGGGCCATGATGAAGACAACCATCAATGGAAACAGGTTCCTCCAGGAGTGGAACCTATTAGATGTCCATTATTTAAGCAATTTTGTTTATCTCTAGGAACATGTAACTTTAAAACCTTAGATACCAAAGTTGAATTGTTACCTTTTTGGTACTCAAACTCTGGTAAATCATCACAGCCCATGAGCACCTAAATAAAGAAGCTCCAAGGTTCCCAACTACCAATTTCTAAAATCAGTGGTGTTTGTTCAGATAGTGGGAGGTCTTTAGTGGCTAAGTGTATGAGGGAAGAGTACAAAATATGAATGCACCGCATTTATTTAACTGTTCCCCTGTTAATAAACATATATTTTTTCCCTCCTAATTTTTCACTGTTACGAAAAATTTGGCAAAGAAGATACTGGAATATGCTGAAATACGCCACCATTTATGTGGGTATTTCCATGAGATAGATTATTGGAAAAAGAAATACCGAACTGGATCAAAGATTATCACTTACTTTATGTCATATATTGTCTTTGCTTCTCGAATTCCAATTTTAGGTCTATACACATTTTCCAAAAGGAGGCCTCTGAATGAATTCAGTACTGCTCTAATAATTCCACCAGGCTTTTGGTCTGACATTTATAGATCTCGTAATTTATAGGGTATCAGCTTCCCATAAAACTATCAAAATCCCTTTATTTTGGTATAGTTAATGTGAATTGGTCAGTGAAGCATGTTTATTAAATACTACCTCTGCTAATAGAGAAAAGAAAAAAATTTTTTTTGAAAAAGGAAAGAAAGAAAATCTGTTCTCTGACCATATCCCAAAGTGTGTTGAAATTTATCCTTATGAAGGTATACTCGTATGCTCCAGTGCCACTGGCGTTGTCTCAATTGCTAAAACAAACCGAGCAGCCACCTTCTACGGGCCTTGAAATATCCTTTACTACCTATCGTGATGTTCCCACTGCCATCTTCCTCTGAACTTGGCATAAGCATCATTTCCTCAAAGAAGCCTCCCAATGTCTCCAGTCTAGGTAAAGCTCCTCATCACAGTACCACTCTTTTCCTTCAGAGAACTTAGTGTATCATCATATATATTCCTTAGAGCAGCAGTTCTCAACCTGTGGGTCACGACCCACAGGAACTGTATTTAAGGGTTGCAGCATTAGGAAGGTTGAGAACCACTGCCTTAGAGTGAGTATCTGGTGAACAACCTTCTTCCCAACCAAACTTAATTCCAAAAGATCAGGGACTGGGTTGGTGTCTATTACTATTTTACTCATAGCCGTGAACTAGGTGATTGGCTGAGAGTTGAAGCTCACTTCATACTGAGAGAGAAAGAATATGAGAGAATGAGAAGGAATAGATATGAATATATCACTTTCAAAAGACTGAGATAAACATAAATATATCTGCTTACTATAGATAAATAGTAAGGCATTTAAGTATTCGGTTTTCATGAAAAAATGTAATAATACTGTTAAAAGAAATTTTGAAAGTAAAAAATTCATCTTTGTATCATCTACCTTAAAAGAGAAGCTACTTTTCCCTGATCTTTGTTAAAATGCATATTTGTATAAAATATAACTGTTCATAAGGTTAAGAGCTCAGAATTAGAAACATTTGATGTGACAATTTTTATCCTATAGAAAGAATTATTTGTATAAAACAAGTGTATAAACTTTCAAAGCTATTCGGTAGGAAATTAAACTGTTCCGCATGATTTGAACACACACCGTACTCCCACTCTGGCGTTTGGATGCAGTTATTACACACCTGTTCTTGTAAGTCAGACGAACAGTTCTTGTACCTTCACATTTGCCAGGCTGCTGTTCTTTGGAAGCCTGTTCCCATTTAGAAATAATGTCACAAATCTAGAAGGAAAGTGGAAACTGAGATTTATAGGCTTTTCAATAAACAATTTTTTTTTTTTTTAATACAGAATCTCACTCTGTTGCCTAGGCTAGAGTGCCTGGGCATCAGCCTTGCTCACAGCAACCTCAGACTCCCAGGCTCTGGTGATCCTCCTGTCTCAGCCTCCCAAGTAGCTAGGACTAACGGCACCCAGCACAACACCCAGCTAATTTTTTCTGTTTTTAATAGAGACAAGGTCTCACTCTTGCTTAGGCTGGTCTTAAATGCCTAAGCTCAAGCAATCCTCCTGCCTCAGCCTCCTAGAGTGTTAGGATTACAGGCATGAGCCACCGCACCCACCCCAACCAACTTTTTTTTAAAGCCAAATATCTCTGTAGACTGAAACATTTCATTAACATGATCAAACCAAATGTATTCAAGCTTTTTATTTTTTCCAGCTTCTGTGCAGCTCTGAGTTTAGGATTTAATTACAAACTGCTCTTTGTTCCACGTCTCCTTTTGGACACACATTAACTTTGGACTGTGGCCACGCATTTTTTACTCAAAAGGAATCTTAATGCAGAACTGCATGAGACTGGAAACAAGAAGATTCCAGGGATTTTTTCATGATTTTGTCATCTTTAGAAGAAGCAACTTTTTACCTTATGAGTTTATAAAGACTGTAATAACTGAAGTTATTACAAAGAAAACTGAAATGTAAGAAAAGGGTCTAGACCCAGTCCTAGCTGTTTGATTGCAGGTAAATCATTTTCCCTTCTAGGCCGCAGTTTCCTCATTTGAAAAATAAGTATATTGTTTCTCTAGGGTCCTTTATCATTCTGTAATTCTACATTTCTAATTGTTGCCATCATTAAATGGAAACTTTGTTAAAGTTATTTTATCATGATCTGGAAAAGATTTTAAGCCCCTCCTGTGTTTCTACAGGTCCATTTCTACCCATCCTTCAAAGTCCAGTCAGGCCTTCCCTAATTCCCAGTGCTGAATTTAATCTCTCCCTCTGTGCAAAGTTTACAACACTCCTAAAGTACTTATCACTTTCAATACTAGCTTCAGATTATCAGTGTATAAGGCTGCTCTTCCCTAAGAAAATTTTAAGTTCACCCACTATGGGCAGGGATTACTTCTGGTTCTTATGAATTCCCCACAGAGGCCAGCCAGCCAAAGGACACAGTAAATTGTTTAATAAATATTGCTGAATGGGCTCGGC
>NW_003852419.1:2147577-2163712 GCF_000181295.1 Otolemur garnettii | reverse complement strand
TTTATTTTCTTTGCTGTTTGCTAGGTTTGGCTCCTTAAAAGGACTTGGTTTCACCTTGATGTTTCCTTGAAGACAATGCTCTAAATCTCTGCCAGAAGGATCATCAGTGAACAATGCAAATCCAGACTGGGCTGGCTTCCTCATTCCTGTGTCCTGGTTCAAAGTATTCAAAAATTCTTCCACTGTGGTGGATGCATCAAACCCTACTACCTAGACAGAAATAACAACGTAGTTCTCTTTTAATAAAAAATACATATGATTTTTTCACTGAGATTTCGGGTACAGCAAGGCATATTTAATGTGTGATTAATGACAACATCTATTTCTGCAGGTGCTTAAACTTTTTTTTCTAAGCTCCATTGGAGAAAATTAACAAGTCTACCTCAGTAGTCAGCTTGCTATAAGAATTCAGAAATCAGCTTCAGCCAATAGACATGAATTGAAAATAGAAAGACCATTTGACAGTTTGTAGAGATATTATGTTTACCCTTTAGAAGCAAGCCAAGAACTATAATATAACATGCAATCTTTAAGTAAATGAAAGAAAATCAATAAGAAATGTTAAATTAATGAACACTTATGTTTTTAATGTTTGTCTTTATAGTAGGCAGTCAAGTATCTGAAATCTGTGATAAAGGGCTTATGGCTGCACAGACTAATTACTAGCATCGGAATATGTTTGCGTAAGTTAATAAGTGGGCATCTAGATATGAGAATTGGGAGGGCCCCAGGAAGTTTTCTCAGATAATTAATGAGATTTAGAGATTTATAAAAAGACTAAAATTGTACACACCCAATGTTAGTAATTATTTCCACACCAAGCAGATGCACTGGTTGGGAAAAACCTCAAGTGCGGAGTTTCTTGTTTTCTCTGTCAGAATTATAATGGCAGGAAAACCCACACATTATTTGGTTCAATATGGATTTGTTTTTTACTGCTAATCCTTTTTAGCAAAACTGTTTCGAAACTCAGCTGTTTTGATAGAAGGCTGAATACATTTTCATGTTTATCTCTGCTGACAGAGGTAGGCAGACAGTCTTACTCCCTTATTCCACAGAAGTTGCACCCTAGGATTCTTAAGTAAGTATGTTTTCATTAAGGTACAGACACTAACCTACCTGATAGATCCCGTTCATGAAGTGCACCGGTATACTGAAGGGCAATGAATGATGATAAGGATTCCTAAGAAGTGTTGAAAGAATTTCCATTCTTGAGGGTCTTGCTTCTCGGTCTCCATTCTGTTGTGTTCTTTCCACACATCGCTGGCAGTAAATGGCATATTTTCCAAATTCTGTCCTATAATACAAAACTTAAGATAAAATCTAAAAATAAATTTAATTGACAACCTAATATATGCAACCATCAAGAATGCTTCCTTTGTACGTTATTACAATGTATTATGCTACTTTTAATCATAAATTTTCTTTTTTTTTTTTTTTTTTGAGACAGAGCCTCAAGCTGTCCCCCTGGTAGAGTGCCATGGCTTCACTGCTCACAGCAACCTCCAACTCCTGGGCTCAAGCGAGTCTCCTGCCTCAGCCTCCCAAGTAGCTGGGACCACAGGTGCCCACCACAACGCCCGGCTATTTTTTGGTTGCAGCCATTATTGTTGTTTGGCGGGCCTGGGCTGGGGATTCGAACCCGCCACCTTAGGTGTATGTGGCTGGCACCTTAGCCACTTGAGCCACAGGCGCCGAGCCAAATTTTCTTTTTGAATGATAATATTAAACTACTGCAACTTTTCTCAAATTCCAATTTCTTTACTTTTGCAACTGACTGACTCAAACATACCCACAAAGAATTCTTCATGTATTTTACATTATTTTAATCACAAACTGCACTGGAAATTACCAGTCATATATAGTCAACATGTAGTGATTTCATATCAATGAATATAAAGAAAATAATTGTATGAATAATATAGAGTAACTAAAAAAAAACATGATACAACAGAGTTTTATTTTGAAGAACATGGAATGTAATACTTGACTACTAAATAAGGTAAGAAAATGTCTTCAAATAAAAATAAAAATAAAATATTTTCCTTCTTTACCAGATAAAACACTGCTGAGCATTTTTAGTGTGGGTATGGAGGCTCACATCTATAATCCTAGCACTCTGGCAGGCTGAGGCAAGAGGACCACCTGAGCTCAGGAGTTTGGGACCAGTCTGAGCAAGAATGAAACCCTGTCTCTATTAAAAATAGAAAAGTTAGACTGGACTTCATGGCAGGCATGTGTAACCCCAGCTACTGAGGAGGCTAAGGCAAGAGGATCCCTTAAACCCACAAGTTTGAGGTTGCTATGACTGACACCATGCACTCTAGCCCAGGCAAGAGAATGAGCCGGGCGTGGTGGCTCATGCCCGTAATCTAACACTTTGGGAGGCTGAAGTGGAGAGACTGCTTGAGCTCAGGAGTTCGAGACCAGCCTGAGCAAGATGAGACCTTGTCTCTTAAAAAACAGCCGAGTGTTGCCGTGGGAGCCTGTAGTCCCAGCTGCTTGGGAGGCTGAGGCAAGAGGATCTCTTGAGCCCAAGAGTTGGAGGTTGCTATGAGTATGATGCCATGGCACTCTACCCAGGGTGACAGAATAAAACTCTGTCTTAAAAAAAACAAAAACAAGACAAAACAAAACAAGAAGTTAAGAATTAAAACTGAGTAAATAAATGTAAAAGCTGGATAAAATCTTTCTTTGCCCTCTTTTGTTGTAATCTTTATTCTGTTTATAAAAGCAAACTAATATATTTGTACTCAAGTACCTTGCAGGCAGACTCGAAAATGTTAACCTTTATCTGGGGGCTCCTCAGTGACTGCCGCTGAAATCACATGACCTTGATACAGAAGCCCAAAAATGAAGATGCATTTTGCATAACAGCAGGACCTTTTCCCATTGCTGCCAAGATTTTTTCTGCTTGTTTGTTTCTTTCACCGTGTTTGTTTGTTTTAGTCCCAGAATGTAATTAACCAACCTAACACATTGCTCTTGGGTGGATAAAATGATCCTGAATAAGTCTTGGTTGAGAGCCCTTGGTCCCACAGAAAGAAAGCCATTTTGAAAATCGGATTTTAAATGTCTTTTTCAAGGGAGTAAGAATTCTGAAGTAATTCACATACCTATAATTATAAAAAGAGGGAAGACCACACAGGAAGTTTTCCACATAAAAAGAAGTCAATGTGGAGAAAAACAGTAAAAGGGGAAACTAAGGAAATAAGTTGTTGCTTTTATTGAATCAACACTCACCAGTGCCGAGTCATTCATACTTGAAATGCATATAGACTTTTCACTTGAAACTATTGTCAGTTTCTCAAGCTTTTACTGTAATCTCCCTTAAGAGATTTAACATTACAGAGAAAATATTTTCTAAGCTCCACATAAATAATAACCAAAGGCTTCCTGTACCAACATTTCTTCCACACATTCTCTGAAAATGTAGCAGGTTACTAAATACTTATGATTTATTGTAGACTTTCCGAGGCCACATAAGCGGTTCAGCTGATTAGTTTTCTGCACACCTGGAATCTGCGTTCATCTTTAGGTGCAGCCTGAGAAGCCACAGGAAAGGATGATGGGGAAGGAAGAGCCCGACACAGAGAGCCAAGAGCTGCCAGCCCTGGGCAGAGAGAAACACCACAGGTGAGAGACCGCACGCCAGTCCGACTTCCAGGATGAGTGTGATGGACAGAGGCTGGCGGAGCAAGGGGCTGAGATGGCCTCTCTTGACTCCAAAAATGTTTTGTTTCTTCTACACATACATTATCTGTTTAGACCATTAATAATATATTAAACCCATAAAAACATGACCTTGGGTCAGATCCATTATCCATCTAGTTGTGTATATGACTGTCTAGGATTGAAATAGGAAACACAAGTAGATATGTTGGCCCCTTTTAATACCACACTTAAAGATTAGAGATGTGTTTCCTTTTTGTTCATTCATGCATCTACTCATTCATTAAAATGTAAGTAACAATTTTAAGAAAGGCAGATTTCAAAATAGTAAAATCCCATATGTCCCAAACCAAAACCTACCTACCCACACACACATGCACACACATATGTAGTATGTACATAAATACATACACATAAATAAGGGACAAGTATGAAAATATTAACAGAAGTTACACAGGATTATATGTGATTTTTATTTTTCCTTTCTCTGTTGTATATTCTTCTTTTTACATTATTATTGTCATTAAGCAAGTATAACTTCATTTTAAAATGCTGTATTAAAAAGCATGTAGGGGCTCGGTGCCTGTAGCTCAACTGGCTAAGGTGCAAGCCACAGAGCTGTCAGGTTCGAATCCAGCCTGGGCCTGCCAAACAACAATGACAACTACAACCAAAACACAGGCGGGCGTTGTGGTGAGCACCTGTAGTCCCAGCTACTTGGGAGGCTGAGGCAAGAGAATCGCTTAAGCCCAGGAGTTTAAGGTTGCTGTGAGCTGTGATGCCATGGCACTCTACCCAGGGTGACAGCTTGAGGCTCTGTCTCAAAAAAATAAAAAATAAACAAATAAAAAGCATGTAGGGAGTAGGCACTGATCCTGCCCTTGAAGAGCCTGCAGTCAGGTGGTGCCTGTGGCTCAAAGGAGTAGGGCGCTGACCCGATAAGCCAGAGGTGGTGGGTTCAAACCAGCCCCCACCAAAAACCTCGAAGAACCTACAGTCTAGTAGAGGACAGTTGTATATTAAAAGATTAAATTATAATACAACATAGTTATACCATGTATCAAAAGTTTTAAAGTATAACCAAACACTTGGAATGTGGTACTCGGGCTGGAATGTAAAGTTTACATGTGGGAAGGAGAAAGGGGCACCCAGGGAAGAGGAATCCTACAAGGTGCAGAGTACTGCAAAGGCAGGGTATGCTTAAATGGGAGAGTTTATTCATTCATTGCATGCTAGAGGCAGGTAGTAGAGAAAGAGGAGGCCAGTATAGCCAGATAATGACATGATCTTGATGCATATAACACCTAAGCTTCAGAATCCTCTTGGGTACAGGCCCCTGAGAAGGGCCCTATCAACTGTGTTTACATGGTCCTATGTTTATTAAAATGTGCAAAAGTAATAGATGTTATACTCTTTTTGTTAAATAACATTTCCCAAATTATAGAAGCTTCAAGTCCTACAAAATCTGGATCCAGGCTCGGCGCCTGTGACTCATGTGGCTAGGGCGCCAGCCACATACACCTGAGCTGGCGGGTTTGAATCCAGCCTGGGCCAGCCACACAACAACAGCTGCAACCAAAAAATAGCCGGGCATTGTGGCGGGTGCCTGTGGTCCCAGCTACTTGGGAGGCTCAAGCAGGAGACTCGTTTGAGCCCAAGAGTTGGAGGTTGCTGTGAGCTGTGATGCCACAGCACTCTACCCAGGGGGACAGCTTGAGGCTCTCTGTCAAAAAAAAAAAAATCCAAGAGAGTTCTGTATGCTAGGTTAAGAAATTCCTGACTTAGCCTGTGGTTAACAAGGAAGTCAAGTAAGCAAAGATAAAATAGATATTAATTAAAAAGTAAACACATATGACCATAAAACACCTGAAAAATATATTCAAATACACTAACAATTAAACAAATGCATCCTAAATCAAAAGTGAAAATATCGGTTTTACTTGGAAAGAATTGAGAATTACACTGGATATTGCTGAAGATAAAGGAGAATTCTAGCAATGGATTCAAAAGAAGTCACTGGACCTCTACACAAGATTTAGGTTCAAAGATGTTTACTATATAGGTTTTTATTATAGAAAGATTGAGAGGCTCGGCGCCTGTAGCTCAAGTGGCTAGAGTGCCAGCCACATACACCAGAGCTGGTAGTTCGAATCCAGCCCAGCCTTACCAAACAACAATGACAGCTACAACCAAAAAATAGCTGGGCATTGTGGCAGGTGCCTATAGTCCCAGCTACTTGGGAGGCTGAGGCAAGAAAAATCGCTTAAGCCCAAGAGTTTGAGGTTGCTGTGAGCTGTGACACTATGGTACTCTATCCAGGGTGACATAGTGAGACTTTGTCTTAAAAAAAAAAAATTTGAGAAATCTCAAATACATAGTAATGTAACCGTTAATGTTTTGAAGAAGATACAGGGGAAATTATTATGTTCCATAGTTTTAAAAAGAAGTATGCACACTGTAACTCCAGTACTATGAAAAACTGTTTGAGTGTGAACATACTTACACACATTTACACTTATATATGAACATATAAATAAATCAAAATAATACACATTAAAATATTAATAGCTATTTTTCCTCGTTTACTTTTTGTATTTTTCCAAGTATCTATACTAAACGTGTATCATTCTTGCAATCAGAAAAGAACATCACTTTACATTGCATGTATATGTATCAATAAGTACCTGCAATGGTCCTGGTTGACTTTGTGGCTGTCTTCGCCTTGTCTGTTTAATAAGCTGACAGCAAATTTCATTCTGTAGCTCAGGATGTGTCAGACAGATTTGCAAAGCACTCTGGGCTAGAGATATGTGGTAATCAATCGCAGGGGAGTCAACTGCAGCATTTATAAAAAGTTGGCAGGTCTAAATTAAACAAAAAAATGATATACTCAAAGTGAGGAATGATTAGATTTGTTCTACATGAATGAGATTGATTTTCTTTTCCACAATGGTTTTTGTTTAAAATGATGGGGAAAGATATATTATGATAACACTAATCAAAAGAAATCTGGAGTGGCTATACTATTATAGCAGACAAGGCAGATTTCAGAGCAAAGAATTCTGCCAGAGATTAAAGAGGGTCATTTTATAATGATAAAGAGGTCAGTTCATCTAGAGGATATAACAATCCTAAACATTCTTATACTTAATAACAGAACTTCAAAATACATGTTAGTCTTATCCAGTATACTTTTCATTTTAGCCATTGCATTTTTCATCTCTAACTCTTCCATTTGGATCTTTAAATATCTTCTATTACTCTCCTTGAAATGTTCTTATTTTCTTCTACTTTCCTGAACATATGAACCATGGCAGCCAACCTCCAAAATTGCTTCCAGTTTTTTCCACCTCTTAATAATCAGACACTTAGGTAATCCCCTTCCATATCATACCAGTCTTGGTCTGTGTAACTGGTAGAATTTGGCATGCCATTCTGAAATTCAGTTACAAAAAACAATGTGGCTTCCACCTTGGCCACGCTCTCTCTTTCAGTCTTATATCATTTGCTCTGGAGTAAGGCAGCTGCCATGTTTTGAGTTGCTCATATGGGGAGGCCCGTGTAGTGAGGAACTGCGGCTTCTTGACAACAGCTGCATGAGAGAGCCTGAAGGACTTCAGACCATCAAATCTTCAGACAACTCCTGTCCCACTGACTGCATGACAGTAACTATATGACACTCTGAGCCAAGTCCACCCAAATAAAGTGCTTCCACATTCTCCACCATCTAAAACAAAATGTTTGTTGATATAACCCACTAAGTGTGTTGGAAAAAATTTTAATGTAATAATAATAATACACAGAAATGTCCTTGTTTACCATCATTTGTATTATCTATCTATCTATCTATATCTATAGATTTTTTTTTTGAGACAGATTCTCACTATGTTGCCCTCAGTAGAGTGCCATGGTATCACAGTTCACAGCAACCTCAAACTCTTGGGCTTGAGTAATCCTCTTGCCTCAGCTTCCTGAGTAGCTGGGACTATAAGTATGTGCCACTACACCCGGCTAGTTTTTCTATTTTTACTAGAGATGGGGGTCTTGCTTTTGCTCAGGCTGGTCTCCAACTCCTGACCTCAAGCAATCCACCCAGCTTGGCTTCCCAGAGGGCTAGGATTATAGGTGTGAGCCACTTTGTCCAACAACATTGTAAATTTTATATTGTTGGACAGTGGATTTTTTTTGTGATCTTTAAATAATAATAATGCTGAAATTCATATAATTGATAGTTTCATTGAAAGATTAAAGCATAATAATGCAGAATATCCTTGTTTTGTTCTTCACTTTAGTGGAAATACTTCTAATGTTTCTCCAAAAAGCATGATACCCGCTTTTAGCTAAGATAGGAATGTGTTATCATGTTAAGGAAGTATCTATCTATTGCTATGTTATGAATGTTGTATTTGTCAAATGTCTTTTCAGGCTCGATGCCTGTGGCTCAAGCGGCTAAGGTGCCAGCCACATACACCTAAGGTGGCAGGTTCGAATCCAGCCCGGACCCGCCAAACAACAATGACGGCTGCAACCAAAAAATAGCCAGGCGTTGTGGTGGGCGCCTGTGGTCCCAGCTACTTGGGAGGCCGAGGCAGGAGACTCGCTTGAGCCCAGGAGTTGGAGGTTGCTGTGAGCTGTGAAGCCACGGCACTCTACCCAGGGGGATAGCTTGAGGCTCTGTCTCAAAAAAAAAAAAAAAATGTCTTTTCAGCATCTATAGAGATGATTAGTAAATAATAAGTAGTATTAATAGATATCCTAATATTTAGCCATATCCTTGATTTCCTGGAATAAATCTTAGTCATGATTTAATATTCTTTTTTCTCATTTTTAAAATTTTATTAATACATAATAATTAAATATATTTATGGGGTACATAAGTGCATAAAATATGTATGATCAAATCAAATAAACTGTGATATCCATAACCTCAAACATTTATTATTTCTTTGTGCTGGTGCTGGGAATATTATTTTTTTTGAGACGTTTTTGTCCATTGATAAATGGAAATAAGTTGAGTATGTGTCTTGACTATTATGAAAAGTGCAATGACATCTCTTCAATATATAGCTTTTCTTTCTTTTTGATAAATACCCAGCAGGGGGACTGCTGGGTCACATGGTAGTTCTATTTTTAATTTTTCAGGAACCGCCATGCTGTTTTCCAGAGTTGTGCTAATTTACATTCCCAGCAACAGTTTACGAGTGTTCCCCCTTTTTCTGCATCCTCACCAGCATCTGTTATTTTCTGTCTTTTTGATAATAGCCATTTTAACTGGGGTGAGATGATATCTCATTGTGGTTTTGATTTCCATTCCCTGATGATTAGTAATACTCAGCATTTTTTTTTTAATGTACCTGTTGGCCATTTTCTTTTTTTTTTTTTTTGAAACAGCCTCAAGCTGTTGCCCTGGGTAGAGTGCCGTAGCCTCACAGCTCACAGCAACCTCCAACTCCTGGGCTCAAGCAAGTCTCCTGTCTCCACCTCCCAAGTAGCTGGGACCACAGGCGCCCACCACAATGCCCGGCTATTTTTTGATTGCAGCCGTCATTGTTGTTTGGGGGGCTGGGGCTGGATTTGAACCCACCAGCTCAGGTGTATGTGGCTGGCACCTTAGCCGCTTGAGCCACAGATGCCAAGCCCTGTTGGCCATTTGTATATATATATTTTTGAAATGACTATTCAGATTCTTTTGCCCATTTTTAAATTGGATTATTGTTTAAGGAGTTGGAGTGATTTAATATTCTGTTACTATGATGCTGGATTCTGATTGCTAATATTTAATTATTTTGCATGAAATGCTCTCTTATTCTATACTATATGCTGGGGTTTGGTATCTAATAATCACTTCACAAAGTTCACAAAGAAAATATGTGAGATGGTGATTGAGGATTACTTCAAAATCATTCACGGTCAGGGAGTAGTGGAGATGGCAGAATAAAATAAGACAGGACATGTGTTGCTGACTGTGGATCTGGGTGATGGGCATCACAGACTTTATTATAATATTCTTTCTATCCTTACATATGCTGGAAATTTTCCACAATAAAAAGTAAAAGAAAAAAAATAGATTTTGAAAAATTTCTTTCTTTTCTACACTTTGGGATAATTTAAATAGTCCTTAAATTATCTATACATGAAGTTTTATAGATTCTTCGTTTAGATTTTTATTTTCTTGTGGAATCAGTTTTGGCCATTTTCTTATACAATTAATCACTTCATCCAGATTTTCAAATATATTTGCATACTCTTTCTTGCTTTGAGTATTTGTGCATTCTGCAGATGGATTTAAAAAAAAAATTCTACTATAGACTTTTAAAGTGAACAAAAGGAGAACAGCTTAATGATCTCCCAGGTGCCCATCACCCAGAGTCAATAATAATCAGCATTTTGCCAAACTTGTTCCACTCCCCACCTCTATTTTTTTTCTAGGGTCTTTTAAATATATATCATATTACTTTACCAATAAATACTTCAGGATAGATCTCCAATTGATAAACTTTTTCCACAGCCATTGTGCCATCACCATAACATGGCAAATTAATAATAATTCCATAACAATATCTAATAAACAAGTGATTATTTGAGATTAGAGAAATGTAGAGAAGCAGCCAAAAAAAAAGAGAGAATGAGGCTGTAAGAAGACTAGAGGGAAAAGAATGACTGAAACCGAAACCCCCAGAAGGTACCATGTTCTGAGAGAAGGAGTGGAGGAGAAAACAGATGAAGGGGAGCTATTCGAGGTAATCATGTCTGATGTCCTCTAATTTCTCAACGTAATAGAAGGCAAGTTTCTTGTTATAACACTGAGTAGGAAATTTGAGGAGGATGTGACCAAAGACAATCAAAGAAACAGAAAGGTGTCCAAAGGAATGAAGAGCATGGATTTATATTGGTTCCAGCCTACGTGGCTGTCTGGTGCTCTGCAGCAGCGGGCACTGGTTACCCTGGGAGCAGACAACACAGCACTGATCTCCTTGGGATCTGGGTCCCCGGGAACTATCAGAGTAGACCAGACTGCATAGGAAGGAAGAAAAGCCACGAGAAAGTTATGATCTCAGAGACAAAAAGTAGAAGAGTAATAACAACAACAATAATAATAATAAAAGAGCTACGATTATGGTTAGGATTATGGTTAAAGAAGGCTAGGATTATGGTTAAAGAAAGAGATATTATATTAAGAGCATTTAAACCTTTACAGGAGGCATATGTGTAAGGGGTGGTGAAGTCAGTTGTGGACATGGAGAATGGGAAGATGAAGTAGACCAGAGGTGAAGCTTATTGAAATTAAGTTAAAGGTCAAGAATCTTAAAATTATGGCATTGATGAGAAAGTGATAATAAAGTCATTTGCATGATTTGAAGGAGAGGGAAAGAATGTGACTTGGAGCCAAAATCCTTAATGACATTTGAGGAGTTACTAGAAGGTAAATGATGAGAGAGATGGGGGATAAAGACTGATACAGATGGGGTGGTGCCTGTGGCTCAAAGGAGTAGGGCGCCAGCCCCATAGGCCAGAGGTGGTGGGTTCAAACCCAGCCCCAGCCAAAAACAGCAACAACAACAACAAAAAAAGTGATACAGATGAATGACAAGTTTCAAGTGATTAGGGATTTCTAATAGAGGTTGAGAGATAAGAATTTAAGAGTAGCCCCAGAGAGGGAAGAGCACTCACCCCTTTCCCAATGCTGAGTTCGGCATGATATGAAAAATCTTTCCACTTGAGAGGTTAAAGGGGAAACGATTCTCTAAAACCAAGTATTTTATACTATCCAAACCATACAGATCTTATTTCAGTAAATTCCAAGTCCTCACTCAGAAAATATATATTAATAAAGTTCACCTAGTTTTATTTCAATAGATTTTCTTAATAATCATCACATTTTGAATTTTCTTGGAAAAGAGTAAAACTTTGTAACCCAAATTATTACTTTTTCCCACCTAAATTAAATTACTTAACTCTATATAACTATTTTACCTTAAATAGTTTAATAGCTTCTGTCTGCAGAGCTTCAGAAGGCAGTGTTGTCAGAGGGGAAATGATTCCTTCTTTGCTGTGACACAAAGTAGGGTGTCTCCATATCTGAGAGGCTAAATATAGAATAAAACATGAATAGAAAACTCAACAAATCATTTACTGGCCTCCCATTAAATTAACCCTTTAGGATTTAAAAATAGCTCATTTAGGCTTGGTGTACTTCAAGTCGCACAGGCCAGGAGAAACCTTTGGCAACATCTTCTTATTTTGGTTACCAGGCCATTGGGATAATCATGCTCGGTTTTGGATAATCTAGAAGAGTTGGCTCCTAATTTACTAGGCTGCACCAACATATTATTTAAAAGTGGCAGCCTAGGTAGGGAGACGACTCTACACGAGGAGGAGCTGAGGAAAGATCTAGAGAGGAGAAGAAGAAGAGGAAATAAAAAGATAAGGGTGAACTTGAAATCATTTCTAAAGTCAACATTTACTAAATACCTGTGTTGGACATTGCAACTAAAATGTGGTCTCTGTTAGTATGTAAGGTATATGATAGAACCTAGACTCTCAATGCAGAAATATTACCCATAAAAAATTAATTTCAATGCTAAGCTACAAATGCTCTCAAAGAGTTAAGTGGCAAAGTGCATTAGGACATAATTTTAACATTGATTAAGCTCCTTTTAAAGCCAGATGCTGAGCTGGAGTGGGCTGGCTGGGTTTTAGCCAGCTACATCCTGTAAGGCTACATAGGGTTTTAGCATGTTGGTGAGAATACCAAGGAAGGGAGCATTCCAAGTGGAGGAACAATGTGAGCAAACACAGGGGGATCTGATAAGACACAGCATAGTAGGGAGTGACAGTGTCCTTGGAGCCAAAGAACCACAGTGAGAATGGGGGCCCATGATAAGCAAAGGCAATGACAAGGTAGACGTGTTGCAGGGAAACAAGAAACCACAAAGTGAAAAGTCCATTAGGCTACAGTCCAATTCATAAACCATAGAGCCTTATATGTTCATGAACTTACAAGGTTCCCCTTCTATATTTAGCAATTTGCAAACAAGTTGTTCAAATTCAGATCCAACACTGACATTGTTACTTCCAGCGGCGACAGTCAGATGATAAAGCCAAGTGTCCTTAAAATCAGAACATATCAATAGAAATGTTAACCAAAATACAGTTTTGATTACCTAAAAAAAAAACCCCAAACTTACATAAACAGTAGAAAACTTTTAGATGGAATCAGAACTACTTTCTTTAATTTTTAAGTAATAACTAAAAACCATTTAGTCAAATAGTTCAGAGGCAGGCTCACTTGAATTGTGCTCATATTACATTTTCCCATTATTCACATTTTTTTAATTCTCTATAGATGCTTCTTAGAAAAAGCATGACAACATTTAGGAAAGTGATACAGGTTAAGAGACTAGAATGAACAACCTAACTAATATTCTTTTAAGAAATACAATGGATTCTGTCAAATTTAAAATGCGACTCTCAGAGTAAGACATACAGAATACTTTGGAAATCCAGAAAATTTAAAGAAGAAAATAATACCCTCCCCCATTCAAATAATACCCCCCATTCTTCAAAGATAACTACTGATCTTTTTTCCCTCTAGGAAAATATATATATGTAGATTAAATTTTCTTTTTTTTTTTTAGAGACAGAAAAAAAAGGGGCTCACTTTGTTGCCCTCAGTACAGTGCTGTGGCATCACAGCTCACAGCAACCTCCAGCTTGTGGGCTTAGGCGATTCTCTTGGGTGCCTGCCACAACGCTTGGCTATTTTTTTGTTGCAGTTTGGTGAGGGCTAGGTTTGAACCTGCCACCCTCGGTATATGGGGCCTGCACCTACTCACTGAACCAGAGGCACCGCCCATAGATTAAATTTTTACATAGTTGAATTATACTAAATATAGAAGATTATAATTTCTGGATGTTACTAATAGCATATGAACACTCTTTTGCTGCTAAAAATTCTTTACAGACAAGTTTTAATGGTAACAGGATATTCTATTACATATATGGACATATCATATTTATTTAGTCAACTCTCTACTGATGAACACCTAGATGGTTACTAATTTCTCACTGATAAAATATATTATGACAGTTAACATATGTTAACCACAAAGGACATATTTTCTGTGTTTGAAATATTTAAGAAATCTATTTTTTAAATAATATTGTATCTGATTAACTTATACATAAATCTTTAGCTGCATTTATGGTCACTTCCTTAGCATATAGTTTTTGAAACAGAATTATGGAGTTTTTAGGGACTCTTATTTATTTTTTGAGACAGAGTTGCACTTTGACGCCCTTGGTAGAGGGCCATGGTGTCAGCTCACAGCAACCTCAAACTCTTGGGCTCAAGTGATTCTCTTTCTTCAGCCTCCCGAGTAGTTGGAACTACAAGGACCCACTAGAAATAGTTTTCTCTATTTTTAGTGGAGACTCTTGATCAGGCTGGTCTTGAATTCCTGAGCTGAAACAATCCACCTGCCTTGGCCTCCCAGAGTTCTAGGATTACAGGCGTGAGTCACCATGCCCGGCCTTAGGAACTCCTGAAACACACTTTCAAAGTGTTTTCCAAAGTGTTTATACCAATTTACACTCCCACTCGTGGTGTATTAGGGTGCTTCCTCACAATAATTTCATTAGCATAATTTTTATATGTTTGGCAATCTGAGATAGTAAAAGCTTTACCATTTTTAAAATTTGCATATCTTTTATTAGAGTTGAGTCCCAAGCACTATTTTTTTTCCAGTGACCTCTGAACTCTTTATTGGTATAAGGGCACACTGCTCTACTGCCTCAGTGTCTCAGAACTTTGGTGTCGTTGGTCTCAGACACCACTTTGCCTTCCGCTATCCTGTGGGCAGTGGTCTTTTGGATGGTTTGCATGGAGTTGCTGCTGTCCAGGGCATCACCAAGGTTGAAGTCCTCCCCGTCTTCCAGTAGGTGGCAGTAGGTGGTGATCTCAGCCTCTAGCTTGACCTTGATGTTCAGCAGTGCCTCATACTCCTGGGCCTAGTGCTGCCCCTCTGCCCAGGTCTGTGCCAGCTCTGACTCCAAATGCAGCAGGACCCCATTGAGTTGCTCCATCTGCATGGTGTAGTGGGCCTCCACCTCCCTCAGGCTGTCCTCCAACCTGGACTTCTGATTTCTCATGGAGACCGGTTCGATCTCAAGGACTGGACTGTATGCATCAGCTCTGTGAGCACTGTCTTAGCAGTTCTGATCTCAGCAAACTGAGGTGACCACTGAGGTGTTCTCCTCAATCTTCTGGGACCAGGTCTTGGCCAGCTCTTCTTGGTTCTTCCAAGCCAGCTTGTCATACTGGGCCCGCATGTCTGCCATGACCTTGCTCAGGTCCTGGGATTTGGGAGCATCTACCTCCACAGTCAACCCAGAGCTGCAATCTGGGCTTGTAGAACTTTTACTTCCTCCTCGTGGTTCTTCTTCATGAAGAGGAGCTCCTCCTTGAGAGCCTTCAGTGTCAAGTGATATTGGTGTCATCAATGACCTTGCAGAGCCCATGGATATCGCTCTCCACAGATTGGCGCATGGCCATTTCTGTCTCATACTTGACTCTAAAGTCATCAGCAGCAAGACGGGCATTGTCAATCTGCAGAATGATGCAGGCATTGTCCACAGAATTGGCAAAGACCTGAGCCCTCAGGTCCTCTATGGTCTTGAAGTAATGCACTCAGTCTCTGACCTGGGGCCCCTTCTTCTCCAGGTGTTCCCAGATTTTGCTCCCCAGCCTCCAATTATCAGTCTCCAGGTTCCTCACTCTGTCCAGGTAGGAGGCCAGGTGGTCATTCAGTTCTTATATGGTCTCCTTCTCAGTGTGGATGCCCCCTACTCCTGCGAGACCCCCGACCATCCCCATGGCCAGGCCCCTGGACTCCCAGCTGCCCCAGAAGCTGATGGAGCGGAACTTGGAGATCCTGGAGCCCAAGCCCCTGGCGCCTGCATAGACGCTGGCTGTGTTGCTGGCAGGCCAGACACTGTAGTTAGGCGCCTGGACTGAGCCCAGGGACCGGTAATTGCTGGAGAAGGTGGTAGAATGAGTAGTGAAGGACATGATGTCTGAAGAGGAGAGGACAAGACTCAGGCTGAGTCCAAGCACTAATTAGCCTCCACAGTAAGTTTTTCAGTGGGGAAGAGGAGTTGTACTCAGTGCTTGGCCTGAAACATGTGCTCAAAGCCAATTATCAATATTAACAGTCATAATCTATGAGAGTTGTTTATATTATCAAAGATAGAATAGCCATCCATGAAATATTCTGGGTTTTATATTTTCTCTTTAGTTATATTTATGATCTTATCTGATATAAAGAAGTTTAAAAAATATTTAAATCTTTTGTAATCAAATCTATCAACCATTTGCACTGTGATTGCTCACATTGCCTTTTTTTTCTCAGAAAGTACTTTATATTCAGAGATCAGATAGAGGTCTTTTAAAGAAACAATTTCA
>NW_003852419.1:2144318-2146142 GCF_000181295.1 Otolemur garnettii | reverse complement strand
CCCTGGGTAGAGTGCCATGGTATCACAGCTCACAACAACCTCAAATTCTTGGACTTAAGTGATTCTCTTGCCTCAGCTTCCCAAGCAGCTGGGAATACAGGTGCCCACCACAATGCCTGGTTATTGTTTTTTTGTTGTTGTTGCAGTTTTCATTGTTACTCTAGCTGGCTCTGGCTGGGTTCAAACCCAGCAGCCAGCACCCTATCCACTGAGCTACAGGCGCTGCCATGATTGTCCACATTGTTAACAGCAATAGTAGTGACAGCCAAAAGCCTAATTGTAACATGAACGAACAGTGTGAATATCAGACGTTTAACTTTTAAGGAAATGCAGGAAGCTACTTTTGCAAGTGGTTCAGATTATTTAGTTGGACTAAAATGACCCATTATGTAGTTGAGCAATTAGTAAAAATTCAGCCAAAATATTCATTTGACTTTTCTTCACGGAATTAAGCGGTAATTTACCTATTGGATCAAAAGTACAAGTGTGGGCATTTAAATACTGCTCATAGGAAAGAAAATACTGTTCAAAGAACAAGTAACGAGATCAGACAGAGAGTGCAAAGATAAACTATCATCCCAAATTCCAATACATAAGGAGTGTTATAAGGCTCTTTATGGACATACGTAATATATCACAGAACAATGCCAGGATTTCTGCCCTCTTAATTTCAGGGTAAGAAAACATTCCTAAAGCTGACTTATATTAAGTTTTATCTACCCTTTTATTTGGGGGAAAAAAAGTCTATCTGTTGTGTTGAATATTAGATATCTCTTTTAAAACTTTCGTTTTAAGTACATTTATTCCAGGAAAATGCATGGTCTGCATCAGATTTATAACTTCTAAAATATTTGACCAGGTTTGCAATTGCAGTTCTGAAAAAGTTCTAACTACAAAGACATTTAATCACACATGCTCAAGGTAAGCGCCAGGGCTCAGTGCTTGGACTCTTTTTCCATCTACACTCACTCTTGGAGTGATCTCATTTAAGCTCGTGGCTTTAATACCAGCCTCTGTTAGCTACTCCTCAATTTATAACTGACTATCTCCACTTAGATGTTTAACAGCATTTCACATGTATCTTAGTGAGTCCTCCCCGACAACCTGCCCTTCCAGTCTTCCTTATCTCAGTTGTTGGCAATGCTATTGTTCTAGCTGAAAATCCTTGGCATCATCTTTGACCCTTGTCATTCTCTCCTATCTCATACCTTTCTGGTCAACAAATCCTGTCAGGAAGCTGTTCAGAATCTATGTAGTTGTTTCTCCCATCTTCATGATAGCACTAAACCCAATCCCTGCTCCTCTGGCTTGCTAGAGTAATCTCCTAACTCATGTCCACTCCTCGTTCCCTTCAGTCTATTCAGTGTTTCTGCTAGACGCAGGTAGGCTCTGCTCCTTGCTCTGCTCAAAACCCTCCCTGGCCTCCTGGGGGCTCGTCATTTCACTTCAATACTGCTGAAGAGTTGCAGAATCAGCACTGCAAAAGATATCACTTTGGCAGAAGGGTTATTTTGAACTAAAGGCCTTTAAAAAAAAAAAAACAGCAGGTACAGAAAGGGTGTTCTGAGCCTCCACTTTTTCTTTTCACAAGCAGGAGGTAAAACCCCCACGTGGAAGATGTCTTCCCTGTACCAGAAGAAAATAACATTCTTATCATCAAGGACAGGAAGCTGAGGCCAAGGGAAATTTGTGCAAACAGACTTTGTTAAACTCAGCCTTATCTTCCCAGTCACCTCTCCGTCTGATTAGCCCTAGCCCGAGTCCCTTTGCCTTGCCTCATTTTCACTTACTGCTCGTTGTCCAATTCAACCTCTAAGTGGTTAA
>NW_003852419.1:2143946-2144298 GCF_000181295.1 Otolemur garnettii | reverse complement strand
TCTGTTCCTTTAATTCTCAGGCCCAGCAAATAAAAGGACAGAGGTAAAATTTTACCTTCCCTACAAAGCAAGCTATTACAATAGGATGAAGGAAACTAATTTTACAATGATGATACATGATGATATCATCCCAATTGCACACTATCATATGAAGTGTGATATTAGGCACACTAATCATATGAAAAACCTAGGTTTTGTCCACCAGGATCTTTATTTTTATTTATTTTTTGAGACAGAGTCTCAAGCTGTCACCCTGGGTAGAGTGCTATGGCATCACAGCTCACAGCAACCTCCAACTCCTGGGCTTAAGCAATTCTCTTGCCTTAGCCTCCCAAGTAGCTGGGACTACAGG
>NW_003852419.1:2142713-2143643 GCF_000181295.1 Otolemur garnettii | reverse complement strand
CCCAACATGATCTTTAAGATGGCTATTTATTTTACCAAAGGATTCATGATGGATTCACAAACAGTGAACAGACCTAGTGCTTTCAAATATTTTGATGTAATAAAAAAGGACAGTGAAGCAGATTAAAACTAAATTGTTTTGGAATCATTTATAGCACAGGATGCCTATACTGACTCACATGTACTCAATAATTTTCCAAAGGTATTTTCTGCTCATTGATCTACATTTTTCTGACTTGTTTCTTCTGTGACAAATTCTATCCATTTTTATTAAATTATTTTTCTATTTATAAAAACAATGCTTTTTGTAGAGACGCTTGGTAAGTATGGAAAGGTATTTTTACAAAAGAAGAAGAAAAGCATCCACAATACTATGATCACAGATGGTCATTCAACATCTTGGCAGAGTTCTTTTCATATATTTACTTGGATGTGTTAGACTGAGAATCACAAATGCAGCATCCCAACTACCATCTTCTAAGATCTTCTTACAATGGCAGAGGAGAAGCTGGGAACTGTATTTGCTTGATCTCCTTCCTCGTATGATTCCAAGGTGGAGTCTGCCCATGAGAGAATCATGAAATTTGGAAGGTAAAGGTGAAAGAGGAGTTATTCTCTCACAACCATTGCAGTCAAATGCTGGGGTGGATGTGAGATTCACAGAGGACTCCTAATGAACTCTCAAGGACCGTCTGGCCCAGTCATTTGGGCTGAAATCTTCAATGCTGACTCTTCTGACCTTCAGTGGTGTTTCCCTGCCCTCTATCCCCTCCACTTTTAAAAAAGTTATGTAAGATCTAAAACTTTTCAAAAAGTTATGTATGTCCCTAGTTTAAAAAAAAAACTTTTAATACCTGGGGCTTGCCACCTGTAACACAGTGGTTATGGTGCCGGCCACATGTATTGAGGCTGGTGGGTGCGAACCCAGCCC
>NW_003852419.1:2137072-2141915 GCF_000181295.1 Otolemur garnettii | reverse complement strand
GAGAAAATGTAAATAAAGGATAATAGGAGTTACTGGTCTTCTTTCCTAGTTTGCTCTCCCCCTCTCTGAACCTTATCTGGTCTGTCTGGGACCATAAGAAATTGATGGCTGGGTAGGAGAGAGGTCGAAGGCTTTTCTTTTCTAGGTCTTAGAACTTTAAAGTTGCTGAGACTTATAATTAAGAATCAAGACTCTTGTAGGTGATAGGTATGTGATTATCTCAAGAATAAATTTTACACCAAATTTCTACCTTATCAGAAATTCTAAAGTTTTACCTAGCAACAAAAGAGTGAAAAACAAAGCTTTAATTTTAAGCCATAACAAGCAAAAAATTAGCATATTAAAAATACATACATACCTTTTCTTCTTGACTACGAAAATAATATAATGTTTTTCCTATAAGTGTACACCAGACTCTCTTGGAATAGCCATGTTTTACCTAAAATCACATTTCAAAGAATTACAAATGTATCTCAGAACTCTGACGCCTTAAAGTATAGCTTATACACTCTAGTTGAAGTTCTACAGGTACCCAGTTTGCCCAAGACGTAAACGATATTCCAAATAGACTCTCTAAATGCTGCTTGAGATTTGCCGCTTACTTTAGGAACATGGCCAGTTTTGCTTTAGTGGGAACCAGCCAACATTTTTTACAAATATTTACTATGTGTCAAATATACTAGCATGCCTAGGACTGAGGATTCCAAGATGAATAAAAGAAGGTGCCAATTTCACAAGTATGTATATGTCAGTTTCCATATTTCATAGCTTTCCAATAGCCCTGTGGCTCTCTGAGTTAACACCTTAATGTTAGAAACGAGTACCTCCATAAAGGGAATTTAAAAAAAAAAAAAAAAGTTAGAAACGAGATGATTGGGCAGCGCCTGTGGCTCAAGGAGTAGGGTGCTGGCCCCACATGCCAGAGGTGGTGGGTTCAAACCCAGCCCCGGCCAAAAACTGCAAAAAATAAAAAATTAAATTAAATTAAATTAAAAAAAAAAGAAATGAGATGATTAAAACCTAAAGAATTCTAGTGATTTCCCAAATATAAAAGCTTATTCATTCAAAACATTTGATGCCTTCTCCATAAGTAATCATACAGAATAATAAAACAATATTAAAAGCTATTATTATATGCTGAGTAACTGCTATTTGTCAGACACTAAGTAACTAGGTCAGAGTTTGAATCTAGCTCCTGACTTTGAATAGTCAGTGATTAGTCTAGCTCCGATGGAAATAGATTTGAACAAGATATAGTCTCCTTTCACAGGAAACCTTGTAAGGAAGGTAGACAATTAAATCAGCAGTATGCATACCTTCACCAACAGCACAAGGAATTTATATTTATATATATTTGTGTGGAGGACATTTTACCAAAATTTGTATTGTGTCTTGTAGGTTTATCTTTATTTGACGGTTTTATAATGACCCTTACTATGAGTTCCTCCCTGCCCCAGTCCTACTCAGGTATAGGGATTGAGATCTTTACCAAAGACTCCTAACTATGTCCTCAAGCCTAGGAAAACACAAAGAACACCATTCCTGCCAGAGGGTAAGATTTAGTATAAGATCCAGAATGCCTGGTTGAGTTGGCCCCATAATCCACTTCCCTGGCAGAGGCCCTACCCATCTAGCACTGCCAAGTTCTGCACTGAGGCTAGACCCTCTTCTGCAATAGTTAAGAGTAGCTTCCCTAAGAAAGGCCTGCCACCTGTAAACCAAGACAAGCGCCAGTACAACAAAGCTCCAAATTCTATTGTTATGCTTCCCGCATGGTGATAAGAATTAAGGAGAAAAATGAAGCAGGAAAGGAGAAGAAGTTCTTTATAATTTAAAATCAGGTGCCAGGGAGTAAAGCCCTGAAGGAAGTGGGTAAGCTATTCAGCCATTTGAGACAAGAGCAGATGTGTCTGGTGAGAAGCATGCCCTGTAAAGCTAGGGTTTGGGGCTGAGCAGGAAAGGGGAGAAATAACAGAAGAAAGTGTGAGGAGTGGGGCAGAGTGGGATGCAGGACCTTGTAAGCTCTTGTAATGACTTACATTTAAATGGACTATTCTGAGAGAAATACATTGAGAAAAATGCAAGTTATTGCCATGGTAGATTATACAGAGGACAAGTCACTTTGGTAGAAAAGGCCATAGACTTTGAGGTTTGATGGATATTGTCTGCTTTTTTCTTTTTTTAGAGACAGGGTCTCATTCTGTGGCCTCAGGGAGAGTGTGGTGGCATCATCATTGCTCACAGCAACCTCAGACTCCTGGGCTCAAGTGATCCTCCTGCCTCAGCCTCCCCAGTAGCTGGGGGCTACAGCTGTGCACCACCAGGCTCAGCTAATTTTTCTACTTTTTTGTAGAGATAGGGTCTTGCTCTTACTCAGGCTGGTCTCAAACTCCTGGCCTCAAGTGAACCTCCACATAGGCCTCCCAGACTGCTAGAATTACAGGCATGACCACTGCACCTGGCCAGATCAAGTCCCAAACTCTAGTTCTACCACATACTAGATTCATGCCCTCAGGCAACTGACCTGACCTGTAAGTTTCTTTGCTGGTAACATGGGATAACTGTACACCTCACTGGGCTGCTGAGATGCTCAAATGAGAAAATGTAAATAAAGGATAATAGGAGTTACTCAATAAACACTTCCTTCCTCACTAAGAATAAGAAGTAGTACAACACATGTTTTCCTTGAAACCCACACACCCAGTCAGCCTTTGGGCTTTCAAAGCTAAGGTTTAAGCAAACAAACAATTCCACCACCTAACAGTTTGATGGATTTAGAATGCTGCTTGAAAAAAAACAAAAAATATTTCACTTGGCAAAACATGTTTCAGTTTAATTAAATTTAGAAACATGTATTTACAGACAAATATCCTGCAAGTTTTAAACAGTTAGTGTTGTGCGGGGTGTTTTTCTTTTTTAAACAGATGCCAGAAAAAAAGTCTCATCAAAACTGAAGTATAAAGCATCTGGCTATAAAATAGACATTTTGAAATGATTTATCTTTAAAATAGAGCAATTGCGTCTTTGGAGAACTACAAATTAATAAAGACCTTTGCCAATTCACTGTAGAAGCTGTTTTCTCTTCTACTTCCTAACCCCAAAACCAACTGAAAAGAAGATTTTACCTCCTACCTTCATTTACATTCATCTTCTCCTCCTTTCCTGTGACCTGCTCAGAGGCTCATCCTCTTCACACAAGCCCTCCCTCTCACTGTTCTCAGAACCTCTACCCAGCCTCCCACCAGTCTATCTTCCTCTCAGCAGAGTGGTCTGTCCCAACACAAATGTGGCCATGACATGTCAACAACCCTGAAGCTTGCACATATCCTTCAGGATGAAAACCAAAGTCCTTAACAAAATAAAAATAGCTCTCCACCATCAGGGGCCTCTAGCTTTTTCTCCAAAGGACTTGTTCCTAGCATAGGGGCACTGTTTGGGATTCTACGCCTTCGTTCTTGCTGTCTTCTAGCCTGGGTACCTTTCCTGACTGTTCTCGTTTGGTACAAATATTCCTCCTCCTTGAAGACTCAGCAGAGATGAATCTCTGAGAAATTGTTCCTGATACACAGCCTACATTGTTTCACTGTGACCTTATGATACATCTCCATAATTGCACTTTACACTTTTATAAATAAGCTTATCCCCCCCTCCCCCGCCTGCTTTCCCAGCACATCATGAGGCCCTTAGAGGAATGGGACAGTGAACTATTCATCGTAATATCCTCCAGCACATGATGCTGCATGTAGTAACTGAGCAAGTAATTTTTGTTTTTTTAACAAATTAATTTATATACAGAAAACGTTCTAAGCATTAAAGTAAAAATTGTAAGAATGAATATCCAGAATCAAATTAGTCAAGTTCTGAATACCTAACTATATTATTCTGTACTTAATAATAACAATGTGACAACCTGAAAAAACTTCCTCCTCTCCAAAAGTATTCAAATGCTATTCTATAATATCTCAAATTGCAGCCTTAGAACAAGTCACTCAGAATAACTGGGGGTTTTTGTCTTATAAGACTCTGAGCTTGAGAACGTGGAGGCGGACAGATTTTCACAAAGGATAGGAAGGAAATCTAATATGCATCCCATCTACGAACCCCAGTGGTTCCGTCATCAGGGAATCACATCAAGTCATACTCATTTAAAATGCAACTGTGAAATGAGAAGCAGAGAATCACAGAAATGTAATATGAGCAGAAACAGACAATACCATGCTGATAAAGCAAAAACAAGCAAACAAACAGAAAACCCACACATAATTGTGGGAGAAGTAATAAACTCCTAGCCATGGGATCACATTAAATTCTTAGGGTTTGATACACATCATCCTCAAAACAAAACGAAAGCTCGTTTTTTATGAATTATAGTTAAAAAAAATGATTTAAAGTAACACTGTGTTCACTAAAAATATATATTTGGGCTGGGCACGGTGGCTCACACCCATAATCCTAGCACTCTGGGAGGCTGAGACAGGTGGATGGCTTGTGCTCAGGAATTTGATGGCCTGGGCTCACAAAAATGAGACCTCACCTCTACTAAAAAGAGAAAAACTAGCTGTGCATTGTGGTGGACACCTATAGTCCCAGCTACTCAGGATGCTAAGGCAAGAGGATCACTTGAGCCCAAGAGCTTGAGGTTGCTGTGAGTTATGATGCCACAGCACTCTACCCAGAGTGACAGAGTGAGACTCTGTCTCAATAGAAAAAAAGGGAAGGGAAGGGAAGGAAAAGGAAGGGAAGAGAAGGGGAGTGAAATGGGAGCAGGAGGGAAAGGAGAGGGAGAGGGAAGGGAGAGGGAAGGAAGAGGGAAGGAAGAGGGAAGGGAAGGAAGAGGGAAGGA
>NW_003852419.1:2134776-2136664 GCF_000181295.1 Otolemur garnettii | reverse complement strand
GAGGAAAGGAGAGGAAGAGGGAAGGAAGAAGGAAGGAAGAGAGAAGGAAGAAGGAAGAAAAGGAAGAGGGAAGGGAAGGGAAGGAAGAGGGAAGGGAGGAAGAGGAAAGGAGAAGAAGAGGGAAGGAAAAGGGAAGGAAGAAGGAAGGAAGAGAGAAAGAAGAGGGAAGGAAAGGAAGAGGGAAGGAAGAGGGAAGGGAAGGAAGAGGGAAGGAGAGGAAGAAGGAAGGAAGAGAGAAGGAAGAGAGAAAGAAGAGGGAAGGGAAGGGAAGGGAAGGAAGAGGGAAGGAAGAGGGAAGGAAGAGGAAAGGAGAGGAAGAGGGAAGGAAGAAGGAAGGAAGAGAGAAGGAAGAGGGAAGGAAAGGAAGAGGGAAGGAAGAGGGAAGGGAAGGGATGGGAGAGGGAAGGGAAAGAAGAGGGAAGGGAAGGGAAGGGAAGGAAGAGGGAAGGAAGAGGGAAGGGAAGGGATGGAAGAGGGAAGGGAAGGCAGAGGGAAGGAAAAGGGAAGGGAAGGGAAGGGAAAGGAATATTTGCATAATACTAGGGAGTTCCTTAACACATCAGTAATGGAGTATTGTCATAGTAACATAATATTTCAGAAAGAACAAAGTATAAACGTTTTCAGAAAGAACAAAGTATAAATGTTTTTGTTGAATGCCATGATGAATTCTTTCTTACCTTCACTATACTTGGTCAGTCTATAAGTATTACTGAATAGCATCTACCTACATTCCCACGTTATTAAGTAGAAATTACAAAGTAGCATAGCTCTTCTACATCTAAGTTTTCATCCACATAATCAGAGCACATGAGCGATGAGTGATTCTGTATATGTAGATATTTTATTGTATTTTTTTATTGTATTGTGATTAGTAAGACTTTTTAAAACTTTTAAATAATATTTTAAGTGTAAGTCAATACTTATTTGTTCTAAAAAAGTCAGAAAAAAGAATTAAGCAAAAATAAAATAAAATGATATAAACATAACCAATACACTTTGGTATATCTCCCATGCAGACATTTTTTCTACAAATGGGATAATACAGTTTTCAATACTGAAAATATAAAAAATAGGTAATATTTTCTAACAAATATGAGATAATAAGGTTTTCAATGCTGAAACTGTATTATTGCCTAATGACACATCACAACATATTTTTATAGTATTAAATATTCTTTTACAACATTTAAAAGGCTGCATAATGAATCAGACATTATATTATTGTATAAACATTTCTTTAAGTTACCCTTTACCCTACATCTAAGTTGATCCCAAGTTTTCTTTATTATAAACCGTGCTGTGCAATGTATATTTCTGGTGCAATAGAAATGTTTCATATCTGGAACTGTGGGAACAGAGTGAAAGTAAACTTTTTAAAACCCATCAAATTCTGCATTTACGATCTGTGCAGTTCAGAGTATATTAATTATACTTCATTTTAAAAATAGAGGGGAAAAATCTGCTGTGATGGATAGCCTCATATTTAAATCTTTGCAAATAGGACCATTTCCTAAGGATAAATGTCTTGAACTTAGACTGCTAGGTCAAGGGATATGCACACATGTTTTTTAAATATTTACTGAGGTAACACTTTGGCCAAGATATTGCCAAGCTGCCTCTCAGAGTAATACTCTCACTAGCAGACTTCCTAATCTGTGGCAATATTTTTCATTTCACCAGATTTTTTTTTTTTTTTTTTTTTTTTGAGGCGGAGCCTCAAGCTGTCCCCATGGGTAGAGTGCTGTTGCATCACAACTCACAGCAACCTCCAACTCCTGGGCTCAGGCGAGTCTTCTGCCTCAGCCTCCCGAGTAGCTGGGACCACAGGTGCCTATCATAACACCCAGCTATTTTTTGGTTGCAGCGGTTGTTGTTTGGCGGCCCCGGG
>NW_003852419.1:2106057-2134756 GCF_000181295.1 Otolemur garnettii | reverse complement strand
TTTTTTTTTTTTTTGGTTGTAGTTGTCATTGTTGCGTCACAGCTCACAGCAACCTCCACCTCCTGGGCTTAGGTGATTCTCTTGCCTCAGCCTCCGGAGTAGCTGGGACTACAGGCGCCCGCCACAACACCCGGCTACTTTCACCAGATTTTTAAAAACACATCCGTTCTTGGAACTTATGCTTTTAAAACGTTGTTAGCGATAGTAAAATGTTTTTCCCTGGGCTTGTTGATCATTTGCAGTTCTTCACATTTCTACTATCTCTACTTTTTCTCATTGAGTTCTTTGTTTCTTGTCTCCCTACTGGCATTCATCCTTTAATCACTGATTAGAAAAAAATTGTTAAATATTAAGGACATTAACTGGTTTTCATGTTTCAAATACCTTTTCAAAGTTTTGAATCCTTCTTTTCAAAATTCTGCTGATAAAATTTTTGATAGAGCATTTGTGTACAATAGTCAGATTTGCCATTTGTTATTCTTATGGTTCTTGTCTTGATTATCATGCTTAAAACACCCCTCCTGACCCCAAGATAGCATAAATATTATGTATTATACATATTATATATAATATATTATATTCTCCAACATCCACTTTTCATTAGTGGGGCTAACCTGCATAGTTACATGGGACACTGCTATACGCCTGAGGTTCCTACCTTAGTGAGCAATCCCTTCACGGTTGGTTTACCCTCAGGCTGCAGAAAAAGTGGGTTGGCAGCTTGTACTCGAAGAACATTTTGTAACACTTTAATCCATTCTTCCAATATATTGGGAGAATCTGCAGTCAGATAGTATGTGTGTTTTTCAGTGGTCAACTAAAATGGGATGAGAAAGGCATAGGAAAAGAAATTGTAAAGATTGAAGATTATTAGCATTTCTTCGTCCGTTCTTCAAACATCATTACCTAACATGGCCACAAACATGCTAAACCTCAACTCCTAAGTTCTAAATAAATGACTCCATATAATTTAGTATATTTTAACCATGATATGAAAATTACAATAACTAAGTTTTTGTTGAGATAATTTTTTAGCTTCAGTTTAGTTTAAAACATTTCATAGTATTAAACTTGGAAGTCACGACATGATATACTGTTTACTTGTCATATTTTCCCTTTTCTCTCTTAAATATGCTACAGGCTTTTGGCTATTGAAAAGAGTAGCAGAATAATTGTAGACTATAATAAAATAACACATTTTTTTTGAGACAGAGTTTTGCTTTGTTGCCTGAGTAGAGTGCCGTCGCATCAAAGCTCATAGCAACCTCAAACTCCTGGGCTCAAGGAATTCACTTGCCTCAGTCTCCCAAGCAGCTGGGACTACAGGTTCCTGCCATAACTTCTGGCTATTTTTTAGAGACAGGGTCTCGTTCTTGCTCACGCTGGTCTTAAACTCCTGAGCTCAAGTGATCCACCCGCCTCGGCTTCCTAGAGTGCTAGGATTACTGACATGAGTCACCACGCTTGGCCTAAAATAACTCATTTTTAGCAATTAAAGAGGAAGGCTATTTATATAAATTTAAAAAATCAACTTTAAATAAAATGCGAAGACCTTGCCTCTAAGAAAAGAAAATTCTTGGAACTGGTACGTGATCCAGTATTACAAACTCGTAATTTTCCAGTTTTAAATTAACCATATTGCAAGTTTTCTAGTGATTTCAGAAGTTTATAAATAATTCTTAACTGCTATTCCCCAAGACAAAGCTCTCCCTGATTCTCCTTTATTAACTTTTGAGTTTTCAGGTATAATCCACTGGAAACAGGAATAACGTACCTTTCTATCAAATGTTGTCGTCCATCCTCCAAAGAAGCAATACGAGAAAATAATGGTTATTGAAAACACCTCAGAAATAAAGTATCTGTCCCAGACTCTCTTAACAGCTTATGTTTTAAATTTAACAGGCTCTGTGTGGGTAAATGGCAGGAGGCCCATTGGTGTGACCTGTTAGGACAGCCCTTCTGCTCGCCAGTACCTTTCCTATCTTTCCCACTTAGGTGCTATGGCATCTGAAGTTCACATAGAAACTGCCATTTTCTGATTCTGTGTTAAAATACAAACACTTCTGAATTTAATAGTACATTACACAATTATCATCTCATTGGGAATTCATTTATCAGATAACCCTTCTCTAAAATGCCTTGACAGGCTTGGCACCTGTGTAGCACAGTGGTATGGCACCAGTCACACATTGACCGAGGCTGGCGGATTCGAGCCTGGCCCGGGTCAGCTAAACAACAGTGACAACGGCAACAAAAAAAGTAGCCAGGCTCTGTGGCGGGTGCCTGTAGTCCCAGCTGACTGGGAGGCTGAGGCAAAAGAATCGCTTAAGCCCAGGAGTTTGAGGTTGCTGTGAGCTGTGACTTCACAGCACTCTACCAAGGGTGACATAGTGAAACTCTGTCTAAACAACAACAACAAAAAAAATGGCTTGACAGTTTGAGAGCTGAAAATACTTGGGAGATTAACTATGGGGAAAGAAGAATGTAAGGGAAAAGAGGTAAAAAACACAGTTTATATTACAGATTAACTAAAAAGTCTTGAGGGTTTTACATACTTCATAAGCATCAAACTGACCCCAAAGTGAATAAAGGAGCATTGAATTATCTAATCTTCTTTCCGTTACCTTGGATAATCAAGAATTGAGTCTTGCACAATACAAAAAAAAAAAAAAAAATCTTAAAAAAGTTAAGTACCTGAACTGTTTGTTTGTTATCTCCTCTCAAAATACTGCAGGACGTACTGAGTTCAATGTGGCCCTGGGGTTTTCTAATTACATCACTCTGTATGAAGGGAAGAAAACCAAATGTAAAGTGATTAATAGTAATAAAAATAAATGCTTTGTGTAAAATTATTAATTGTATTACATGGAAGAAAATTATTCAGGAGTTTGATTCATAGCGTGAGAAATTGAGGCTCATAGTGTAAACAGCACTTTCTACTCACCGGAGATTTGTAGTAGAGCAATTCACCGCCTTTAAGAACAAACCACCTCCGCTTCCACGTCTTGACTTTACCACTCATTTTTAATAAATAGCCAGATTTTTCCAGTAGTTCCTAATTTTAAAAAGATTTTAAAACACTTTTCAGTTTCCTTTTGGAAGCTCAAACTAACGGATTCATTAATTTGTTTAAAATCTGATTCAGTGTTTACATTTTTCCCATTATCACTAGAAGATGAAAGGGTTTTAGGGAGTTTCTGCTCTGGCTGTGAGAACTCCGAGTCTGTGGAGTAAGCATCAGGGGGAATAGCGTAATCACTCTCAGAAGCCACAGAGGACAGAGACACACCTAAAAGAACAAAGAAATAAATCAAGTCAATGTTTAACACTGGGTGGTCCAAACACCAGATCTGAACTCTCCTATGGAATGCAACCATTCCTGCACCACAAGCCTCCCAAGACTAGATTTATTCTTTTATTTTTTTATTTTATTTTATTTTTTTGAGACAGAGCCTCAAGCTATCCCCCTGGGTAGAGTGCCATGGCATCACGCTCACAGCAACCTCCAACTCCTGGGCTCAAGCGAGTCTCCTGCCTCCGCCTCCCAAGTAGCTGGGACTACAGGTGCCCGCCACAACGCCCGGCCATTTTTTGGTTGCAGCCATCATTGTTTGGCGGGCCGGGCTGGGGATTTGAACCCGCCACCTTAGGTGCATGTGGCTAGCGCCTTAGCCACTTGAGCCACAGGCACTGAGCCACTAGATTTATTCTTATTCCTTTGGCCAAGAAGAACTTTTAAATCAGAAGACAGAACTAAGGGGTAGTGACTGTCATGTAAATCTCCAAGGAGGTCAAAGGAACATGAATAATATTTTGGTATGATTACAACCACAGCTATCTCTACACATATAAAATACATGCAACAGTCTACTACTGGATATTTCATTAAGAATTAAAAATATATGTATGAACATATTGGCGTGTAGGAAAATACACGTTAAACTTTAATTTATCAAGAGTTTCACAAATCATATTTTAAACTATCTGGAAACACCTTTGAAATAACTCCACATTTAAAAAGAACAGAATTTCCGTAGTATTTTTCATGTAATTCTAATAAACTACTAAATACTTTACAGATTTTAAAAGTCTTCCATAAATGAGAAGCAATGAGATCTAAAGATACTAACAGACTCTTTCATTTGCCCAGCAGCTATACAGTAAAATTCAATAGGACATTTTCATAATAATAGAAAACTATTTTTGAGTGACAAGCCACATTTGTAGAGTCACTACAATTGGTAATGCTAAATATATTAAATAAAATAAGGACTTAGGTCATTAATCATTATAAAAGCCAGCAATTTTTAGTAGAGACCGGGGCCTCACTCTTGCTCAGGCTGGTCTCAAACTCCTGAGTTCAGACAATCCACCCACCTGAGCCTCCTAGAGTGCTGGGATTATAGGCATGGGCCACTGTGCCAGGCCAATATCCAGCAATTTTTAAAGTGTTTACTGGCATTTAAGGGACTTATTAAGGCAATGTCATTCTTGTGACACTATTCTTCATTTGACTGAGATAAATAACAGTTATGATAATACCTTTATTTTTTCATAGAATAATAAAAATTCAGACCTATAAGGGACCTCAGAGATTGTCCTGGCTAACGCCCTAATTCTCTAAGGAGACTAACGTTCAGAGATTAAAGAATTTGTCCACGTCAAATAGCGAGGCAGGGATAATAACAGAGTGTGTAAATTTTAGGCTCCCAGCCCCAGGCCCAGTGTGCCAGGCACTGTCCTAGCTGCAGGGGTAGAGCAGACAAAAAAGCCAGAAATTTTTGGCCTTCATGGAACGTAGTTTCTACTGTAGGGAGACCAATCACAAACAGGCAGTAAGTGCTATAAAAAAATAAAACATAGAGCAGATGAAAGGGAAAAGAAAAGGCCAGCAACAGAAGGACAGAGGATGGCAATGAGAATGGTGCAGTCATGGTGGATCTAGCTGAGAAAGCAGCATTCAGCAATGTAATGAAGAAGGAGGATACCAGGTGCAGGAAATACCAGTGTGAAGGTCCTAAAGTAAAAGCATGTCTGGCATATTAAGGACAGCAGGAGGGCCAGGGAGGCCAGAGTGAGTAAGGAAGGAGAAAGGATAAGGCCAAAGATGTAAAATATCTTATAGTCATCATGAGGAACCACTACAGCCTTTTTAAAATTGTTTTTTAAATTTTGGGGGGAGGGGTGGTGGTTATATTGAGACAGTCTCAAGTTGTTGCCCTGGGTAGAGTGCTGTGGTGTCACAGCTCACAGTAACCTCAAACTCTTAGGCTTACGCAATTCTCTTGCCTCAGCCTCCCAAGCAGCTGGGACTACAGGCACCCACCACAACACTTGGCTATTTTTTTTTTTTATAGTTGTCTTTGTTGTTTTAGCTGGCCTGGGCTGGGTTCGAACCTGCCAGCCTCAGTATATGTGGCCAGTGCCCTACCCACTGAGCTACGGGTGCTGCCCCACTGCAGCCTTTTGAGCAAAAGTGTGCTATAACCCAATTCCGGCTGTAGTGGGAGGACAAGGTAAGAGAAAGACCAGCAGAAGCCCAAAACGTTAGCCGATGAAAGCTGAGCAGCTCCAGTTGAAGCTGTATCCAGAGGTTCCATGGAACACTGGAAACCAACAGAAATGCGATGTTGAATTAAAGGCTTTTATAAAATACAGATGTCATTTACTGGCATTGGATCTCTTTGTCACCTCTACTTGTGCACAAAATTTCCTCAAAGTCCACTAAAAATAATAGACATGTCCAAAGTAAAGTTTTAGTTGGTTTCCACTTTAATATTAGATAACCAACAAATTTTTATGTAAATTTTCTACAACTTAGCAGAATAACAAATTGACTAAAATAAGACTATTCCACAAATTATCCAAATGCCACACTATAATACAGAAATCTCATTTTGGCCAATTATCTTACTTGTTTCCAACAATAAAGTGATGTCTCTCTTACAGACAAGATAAGGCTAAAAACAAACAAACAAAAAAGGACTGTGTCTGGATTTGTCTGGAATCATAAAGAATTAAGAGAATTAGAACTAGAGCATAAATGTCTCAGTCCTAAGCTAAAACTCTTTTCACTATGGTTTAAAGCAAGTTCTTTGATTTTTTTGTAAACCCTCTTATGGGTAAAGAAAATTCCCAGTACATATTTGGAATGGTGTGGAGTTGCCTTGATGCCTTCCATTCTCCCTCACCTCGTTTCAGGGCTCTGGGGCTGCCTGGCCCACTCCTACTGCGCGTGTCCGACTCGGATGTCCGGGAGCTGGATCTGGAGCTATCCTCTTCCTCTGACCCAGAGGACTCATCCAGGAAAGGGCTGTTACTTATTTGGGTTGCCTTCTAAAGAAAAGCAGAAGTATCCATCCCTAAAGTTACCTCTCTCTTTAGATACAGAATGTTTTACAGGAAGAGGTCATAGAATATGATTTTTTAATAGGAAGTCGAGAATATGTTCTGCTGTTTTCAAAGTCATGTTGTCAAAAGCCCAAATTCTAATTAGCAAGGCTTTTGTCAATTACAAAAGATTCCTGAAAACATAAGATTGTCAATACCTGATGATTTTCATTTAGTACTTCAAGCAAGGAAGGAGTATCCCGCAAGGAAAGAGTACCCTGGCACTAATACAAAGATCGTCCTAAATTAGGAGTTTTCTTTACACCGTTAATGCTATGCCTCCTTTAAACAATGAACAGCCATGAGTAGCAGGGGAATCACGTGGGATACTACAAAGTAGACTCAGACCTCTGAGAATAAATACCATCTACAGACCTTTCCACTTCTTTTTTTTTAAATTTATATATATATAAAACATGAGTATCTAAAACTCTCTATAAAGGGAGAGTCTGTGTAAAATGTTAAGGATGAAATCCAGAGCTTAAATAAACAATTTTCTTGATCTATCCTAAGAGAACCATATGCTTAACATAATGAGTTACCCCCTTCAAGGTTGTATACACTGGAGTTGTCATATTCTTGTATATCAGAGATGTATAAAGTCCTGACGTAGCATAGGAAAGCATTGCAACAGAATCTGAAACAGAAAACAACATTAAAAAACCCGTCTAACTAGCATATTAGTCTATTTCTTACAAATACGAATTAATATAATTTTAAGTCAAAGAAATACTGAATAAACACATATGACTCCTAATAGTATCATCTACTTTATGAATTAGGGCATTTATGGCTTTATTTATACACTTTGGTCCATGGGTCCTTATTTCCTCTAGTGTTCTAGTTCCCCAAGTAGACAGTAGGCTCTTTCAGAGCAAGAACCACAGCTTTTGTTTTTTTGGCATATCCATACGCACTTGGCTCAGGCTGGGCAGAACTAAGTATAATAAACTGCTCACTGACTAAAGATATTCTCTGACTAGTCGTAGCCCCATTATTGATGTGGTATTAAAATACTGTCATTGGTAAACTTGTGTCAGGTGAATGTGATGTTAAAAATTAGAATATAGGGGTGGTGCCTGTGTCTCAGTGAGTAGGGTGTCAGCCCCATATACCGAGGGTGGTGAGTTTAAACCCAGCCCCGGCCAAACTGCAACAACAAAAAGTAAGTAAATAAATAAAGATTTTTAAAAAAAGCATTTAAAAAAATTAGAATATAATTTCCTGAGTGGTAACAACAGCTGTGTATCAATGGTTACCTTTAAGATAGGACTTAGTGATGGGAGGGGGGGGAGCTGGTAAAAAGAACCACAGGAAAATTTCTCTTTTTATTCCATACAGTTCTCTGTTGTTTGGTTTTATCTTTTGTAATGGGCATGTATCATTTCTGTAAGAGTTTCCAGAAAAGAAGGAAAGAAGGAGAGGGGAAGGGAGGAAGAATAAGAAAGGAAAGGAAGAAACAGTGACTGTGTTTTAAACCCTGAGACAGAAGAACACAGAGATGAATATTTTGTGTAATTTTAAACATCTGAAAAGCCAGTTTCTCCTCTTTAGCTTCGTTCAGGTAAAAAATACATCAGAGTTAAAGGTATTTGTGTCTCTGTACTAAGATGAATATCAATTTTAAAATATAAATCAGCAACCTTAGAAATAACTTTCTGAAAGTTTTCATAATTCTATACATTCCAATGACTTTAGACATTTAGAAAACTTTTGGCTAGTGAAACAGCAACACAATCACTTACTTTTTGAAACATTTTTTGATTGTGATAAAAAACACGGAACATAAAATTTACCACCTTATCCATTTTTAACTGTACAGTTCATAAGGCATAAGTATTTTCACAGTGTTGTAAAATAGACCTTCCAGAACTTTTCCAGTTTGCAAATCTGCCCCCAGCCCTTGGCATCCACCATTCTACCTTCTGTTCCTATCAGTTTGACTACTTCTGAGACTTCCTTTAAGTGGAATCATCGAGTATTTGTGGCTTTGTGCTTGCACTATGTTTTTCTATTATGCTATCACTTAACATCCCGTCCTCAAGGTTTGTCTATGTCATAGCACGCAAAAGCACTTACTTTTATTAACATTCTCCACGTTGAAGGCCTCAGACATTCGAATGCCTGACTTGGCTACAGCATAAATTCTGCTTTCCTAATGTAAAAGAGAGATGTGAACAGGGTATTTAAAGCAAAGCAATGATTACTTTTGATACACATGTTTTTCATTTGTTCTGCATTTGATATTCACCAGATACAACTGTATTATACAACAGTCATCTGTGCCAACTATAATGTGCCATTGTGACTAATGCTGCAGAGATTCCTTCCATCCATTAGTCATTCCATTATTTATCTTTGTTCCCAAATTTGGGGTTGGTATTTTAAATTCTTTTGAAGAGGGGAAAAAATAAGAGAAAGCTTATTTATAATCACAACTACACATAAACACTACCTTCAATACTCTTACTATCCTAGATTATGGTTAAAGAAAAAAGAAAAACCTTGAATGACTGTAACATGAAGCCAGAAACTATTCATAGCTGTTGACTACACATAAACACCACCTTTAACATTACGCCAATATGGAACATGTTTTTTTTTAAAAAAGGAAAAACTTGAAGTCAGAAATCATAGACAGAATAGCATTAAATGCCATCACTTTCTTACTTCAGTGTACTTTCCAATCAGTGGGGTGGCCAACCTTTTTTCTTCTCTGCTATACATTGGAAGAAGGGTTGTTTGGGGCCACACATTAAATACACACACACTAAGGAAAGCTGATGAGTCCATGCATAATTTTTGCGATATCTGTCACCACAGATAAGCAAAAAAGTCCTCACAAAATCCGCATGTGGCCCACAGGTTACAAGTTGGACACCCCTGAATGGAATTCATAGTGTGCCAAAAGAAGGTTATTTTGTTTTCTCTCTTTCTCTGGAAGAGGCCTCCAAAATAAGGAAAGGTTATCTGCTCTACCCCCACAAGGAAAGGAACCCCGGGTGTCTCCTAATACATAGAACACCAGGTCTTGAATTTTGTTATGGGTTTAACCTGGGCGTGGTTGATTATACCAGAACATAGTGGGCAACTAGGGCTGTCCTCTTCAGGTTGGCTGGTGGCCTGAGAAGTAACAGGCAGTAGTCTCTTTCTATCAGGAACACTTCAGATTGGAGAGAGGCTGGCTGAATGTGTCAGATGCAGTTCTCTGAGCAGGTGATTGGGAGATACATACACAAAGACATACCAGCAGAGCGGGCAGAACAGAACAATATATAGAACTAAGGCAGTGAGCAGATGAGAGGCAGTCAGAAGCCAGGAGAGAGTCGGGGAGAGCAGTTAAGAGGACTAGAAAGAAAATCATTACAGGCCCCAGAGGACAAGCTGAACCGCGGGAGCAGGGGAACAGGTGTCATCTGCTCCTAAGGACCTGACCATCAGTCGTGCTACTGAATCTTCAGGTGTTGTCCTACTATAGGGACTACTATACTTTGAACGATACTTCAGTTCAATAAGGATATGTTATGCCTGAACATAAACTCTTAAAAATTCTTAAAATCAACTCATATTAATTGACATAACTAGAACACATCTCTTTTCCTTGAAACCTGAAAAAACCTAGCAAACTAGAAACCTCCAACCTGGGTCTGCTAGAAGGCTTTTGAAAAGCAATAGTACTTCTTCAGGAATAGCTTCAGAGGAGGGAGAGAGAGAAAGGCAAAAAGTAGTAAAATGGTTTGCCAAATAAAACAAACTTGAAAGCCTAACTTAAATCTCTAAAAATCTCAGTATAATAAAAGAGGCAAAATTTCTACTTCTCACTGCCTAAAGGGTAGCATAATTGGAATTCCAGAGATTCACATGCCATTAGCTTCCACTTTTTTTGTGCCATCAGAATTCAGTAATAGACTACAGACATTTCTATGTGAATACTGAAATGAGACGTCCTCTTGAAAGCAAATAAGAGCAGACCCATCTTAAGTTCTGAATTTACACAAGGAAAACATGGATGCCCTAATTTGCCTAAAATTACAACAGTCACTAAATTAAAAAATAATAATAATAAAAGAACATGGCTCTGAGGGCAGCTCCTGTGGCTCCCTCCCCATATGCCGGAGGTGGCACGTTCAAACCCAGCCCTGGTCAAAAAAAAAAAAAAAAAAAAGAACACGGTTCCAAAAGCCAAAACAAATCCTGCAACCCAGATGCTTACCTGGAGGTCAATGTTAAATTACGCCAATATGTGAAGAAAAACATCAATCTATGAGAACTGATCATTTCACCTTGTTTCAAATATAGGAAGAAATCATTTTTTTAGCCTAGCAATATGAATATTCCTAAGAAGACTCATACAGTAGATCAGTTCATGATCACATTAATGGTTAATATAGGAAGAAGATTCAATCTATTCTAGATCTGTAGAAGGAAACTTTGGTTAAAGCTTATATATCATATATAAACTAATGAAAAAAATTAAATTTCTCTCAAAGCCAATCGAGTAAATCACTATGTTCAAAAACTGATGACTAAGTAGTTAATTTTCCTGGTTCAGAATTGACTGAAAACTACCAGGGGGAACTCTTCTTCCCTACCTGCCAATGTTTCCTTCCATGCAGAGGGAGCTCCAATAATTGAACACTTCTCATCTCCACCCATTCATTTTCTCTCCCATAAGAGGACAAGTGGCATAAAGTGATTGGTAAGCTTAGAGAGAGAAACTGGCATGTGGAGACCAGAACCTTCCTCTTTTGAGCAGTAGTTACTGCAAAAAACAAGCATCTGTTTTGTTTTTCCAGGTTTTATGTTTTAGAGGGGCATGGTCTCACGAAAGGAAGCCTGCAGTCCGGTGCTGCCAGGGACTGGAGGAATAAATCTAGCTAATTCCAAAGTTCAGAATTCGAAAGCTCATTTACCCACTAATTCCCTAAAATCAGTTTTATCAGTAAATAAGGTAATATTCTGATCTTCCATCTGTTTTACCAATGTCTTATTTCTCAACTGATTCAGAACTCAGTGGGGGAGGGGAAGAAGAAATTATATTCTGAAAATTAAGAAATGGCAGTACACCACTGGATTTGAAATGGAAGAGGAAAAGTAGAGTAAAACCTGAAAGTGAGTGTTAAGAAAAATCTACTGTGCCTGTGTTGCACACAGCAATAAAATTACCCAAGAAGGAAAACGGTGCAGGGGAGGAGTTGGAGGTTTGCTACATGCTGCTTTCTTCGCCGACTCACAGATTTCCTGGTCATCTGAACATGGAGATTCCAGGGAGTCATAAGAAAATAATCCATCATCACAACTCGTGTCCATGTTCTCTAAAATTTCTGTACTGTCACCATCCACTAGATCAAGGTCGGTTTCCTGAGGTCTCAGCGGTCGTATCATGCTTATCGCATTTCTGTTTGTACCAAACATCCTGTCGGAACTTAACTGTGGCTGGCTTAGGTGCCTTTTGGCTAGTGCTACACTTATACTGAAAACATTAGGAATCCTTAACTTTGGGGGCGGCAAGTTCGATGAAGGCACTAATTGTGTTCCTTTTCCAGGGAGTGAGTTAGGATGTTTTGGAGTTAAAGCTGGGGTCAAAATAGGGCTGGGGGTGTTGGCCTCACTTGACGAAGATGAATAATCCAGTCTCTGAGACTGAAATTTTTTATTCAGTTCATCGGAGAAACTATCTTGCTCCTTTTTACTTGATTCAGAATTTCCCTTTCCAAGAGAACTGTTCTGAGCTTTCCATTGTGCCTCCTGTTGCCAAGAATATAGTTTCTTGTGTTCTGGTCTCTTTATGCTAAATGTCTCTTCTTCGAATATGGAACTGCTGTCATCAGATGCAGTCAGATACGTCTCGCTCCCCATCCTGCTGCACTGGACTCCTTCCTCTGATGTGTGGCTGGAAAGGGTAGACGTGCACCTGGACTTGGGTCTTCCTTTGCTCCCATCTTCCTCATCAGAACTCCAGTCACTCACTGGAGCCCCAGAATTCTGGGATATGCCACCATCTGTTCCAAAGCTTGTTCTTGTTTTCCGATTCTGTTCTGAGCCACAGGGAGTTTGATGCAATGTTCTCTGGCCTCTGTTGTTTTCTAGAACTTGGTTATCAACAGACTTTTCTGGAATTTCCATTTCTAGAAAAAGATAGATTACATCAGTATGTGGTCTTTAATAACCTTTCTGTGCATTTAGCTACACTGTTGAAACTAGCAATTTCATATTAATAAAGATCATTTAGGCTCTGCACCCATAGCTCAGTGGTTAGCGTGCCAGCCACATACACTGGGGCTGGCGGGTTCAAACCTGGCCTGGGCCTGCTAAACTACAATAACAACTATAACAACTTGCTTCAACCCAAGAGTTTGAGGGAGCTGTGAGCTATGACACCACGGCACTCTACCCAGGGCGACATAGTAAGACTCTGTCTCAAAAAAATAAATAAATAAATATGAACATCATTAATTCTATTTTAGAAGCAAAGAAAATGACAAGCTTCTTTCAACAAAATTTCTTTCCTTTTTTTTTTTTTTTGAGACAGAGTCTCACTTTGTCACCCTGGGTAAAGTATTGTGGTGTCATAGTTCACAGCAACTTTAAACTCTTGGGATCAAGTGATTCTCTTGCCTCAGTCTCCCAAGTAGTTGGGACTATAGGGGCCCACCACAACACCCAGATATTTTTAGAGACGGGGTCTTGTTCTTGTTCAGGCTGGTCTGGAACCACTTTGTCCTCCAAGAGTGTCAGGATTACAGGCATGAGCCACCGTGCCCAGCCTTCAACAAAATTTTAAAACTATCATAAAGTAAATTTAAGCATTATTAATACAAAGCTATAGTTTAAGAAACAAACTTTGCACCCAAGCTTTAATACATGAAATATGCAAAATCATGAAGAGAGAATAAACAGAGAAAAGCTTTCCTTATTCTACTTTTGGTTTAATTGTAACTACAAAGTATGTTTTTTATAATAACACTCTTTAAAAATATTTTTAGGACAGGGAGCAATGGCTCACACCTGTAATGCTGATACTCTGGGAAGCCAAAGTGGGAGGATCCCTTGAACTCGGGAGTTGGGAACCAATCTGAGCAAGAAAGAGACTTTGCCCCCTATTAAAATTAGAAAAATTAGCCAGGCATTATAGTATGTGCCTGTAGTCTCAACAACTTGGGGGGCTGAGGTAGGAGGATTGCTTGAGCCCAGAAGTTTGAGTTTGCTGTAAGCTAGGCTGACACAATTGCATTCTAGCCTGGCCAACAGAGTGAGATTCTGTGTCACAGAAAAAAGAAGTCTTTAGGCATGGCTTATTTTTATTTATTTTTTTATTTTTGCTTATTTTTATTTGTAATAGAATAACAGTTTCATAAATGATTTCAAAACTTTAAGGAGCAAAAAAGAAACTTGGAAAACATTGACACCATACACAGGTACTTCATAATTAAGAAACCAGAGGCTGAACAAATAAACTCTAGAATTTGCAGTCAGGCAGTTTGTTAAATTTGCAAGTGAGCAAGGACTTTAAATACAAGCAACCTCAGCTGGACTCAATTGACTGTTGGAAAGGGGGAAGGAAATTAAAATGGCTTCTCAAAAAAGAAAAGCAAATGCAAATAACGGCATGAAAGCAAGAAGCAAAGGAGCCTTCTGATTGGAAAAAGATTACATGGTTTCTAGAATTTCATAACCAAGCATAGAGGCTAGACATAGCTTTTTAGGGTTATAATTTTTCTCCTTTGGAGGAAGGCAAAGAAACTGAAAATGGAGAAGCAGCCAGCCTTTCTATACTATTTGGGGAAAGTCAACAAAAGAGATTCACTAGAGATGGCAAAGCCAAAAGATGTACAATAAAAACAAGATTTAGAAGGGCTTTAAGACTTAAAGAAAAGGAGTAGAAATCTGTACACAGGACCAGGGTTCAAATGCCTAGGTAAACATTTTCCCTGTAGCACAAAAAAGGGAAAATCAAAGCAACTACTCAAGTATCCTGTAGGGTTTTCTTTATAAGTCTGCTATGCCATTTTTAATTTCCTGTTTAATATTAGGTAATTTTTTATATTTTAAATCAATAATGAATAGGAAATTCATAGTTGTAATCTGAAACCCAACTAATCCAAGTATAGTATCTTGTAGATAGAAATGTAAACGTTTAACTTTATCTAAGATTAACTTTAATTTATTTAAGAGACGGGGTCTTGCCATGTTGCTCAGGCTGGCCTCAAACTCCTGGGTTCAAGCGATCCTCCTGAGTCAGCCCCATGAGTAGCTGGAACTACACATATGGGCTGCTGCACCTTGCTTTTTAATTTTAAGTATTGCTTCCACCTATAGGAAAAAGCATTAACTAGGGAAAATTGGATAGATGTGGTCACTCACACCTGTATCCCAGAATCTTGGGAGGCCAAAGTGTGAGGATTGCTTGAGGCCAGGAGTTTGAGACCAGCCTGGGCAACATAATGAGAGCCCATCTCTGCAAAAGATAGAAAAATTAGCTGGGTGTGGTGGTGGGTGCCTGTAGTCCCAGCTACTTGGGAGGCTAAGGTAGGAGGATTACTCCAGCCCAGGAGTTTAAGGTTGCAGTGAGCTATGATGGTGCCACTGCACTAGCTTGGGTGACAGAGTGAAACCTTATCTCTCCAAAATAAATAAATAAACCAAATAATTAAATAAAAAATTCTTTTTGAGGCAAGGTCTCACTCTGTCACCAGGGCTAGAGTGCAGTGATGTCATTATAGCTCACTGTGACTTCAAATTCCTGGCCTCCAGTGCCACCACACTGGACTAATTTTTCTATTTTTTGTTGAGAGGAAGGTTATCACTGTGTTGCTCAGGCTGGTCTCAGATTCCTGGCTCAACTGATCCTCCCACCTAAGCCTCCCAAAGTCCTAGGATTATAGCCATGAACCACTGTGCTTAGCCTGAAATTTTTAAATAAATAAATATGAAGGGAAAATTAGTTTCTTCTATACATTACTGGCGCAGATTCTCAGAAAACACAAAATAATTAGATATACTAAGTTAAATGCTGTATTGATCTTTATAAATACCCCCATAAAACACCGAGTAGTCAGGAAAAAAATAAGCTATATTTGCATTAATTTTAGCAAATGATTTGTCTTTTTGGAAAAAATGGCAAAGTGAACTCCTATAATCCATAAATACCGTCTATGTCTTTTCCTTCAGTGAACTCAGCTTTTTTAGTTGAAATCTTGCTCATTTCCTCAGCTTTCACAACCTGCGGAGGACTCTTTGCTCGAGATAAAAAACATCCAAAGGTTAAACTGCTCAGGCGCTGGCCCTCTGAAAGCTTTAGTGTAGAGACAATGGATGTCTTCTTTCCTTGAACTTCTGCAACGTCAATAATCAAAATTAAGATTTGAATTTTTTATAGCAGTTTGTTAAACACAGAACCAAAGCATATTGATAAGTTGGACAAATCACTCTACACCAGAAAAAATCTGAAGTTCATCTTTATTTACATATAATAACACAGAACCTTCAACGATGAGCATCATATGCCTATATTTAAAATCTGGGATGGCCCAGTGGCTCATGCCTGTCATCTCAGCACTTTTTGGAAGGCCAGGGCAAGCAGATCCCTTGAGGCCAGGACTTCGAGACCAGCATGGGCAACCTATCGAGACACCACCTCTATAAAAAATTTAAAAATTAGGGGCAGCACCTGTGGCTCAAAGGAGTAGAGTGCCGGCCCCATATGCCAGAGGTGGTGGGTTCAAACCAGGCCCCGGCCAAAAAAAAAAACCCTAAAAAATTAGTTGGACATAGTGGTCCCAGCTACTCAGGAGGCTGAGGCAGGAAGATCTCTTGAGCCTAGAAGTTAAGGGTTTCAGTGAGCTATGAGTGCACTTTGTCCAGCTTAAGTGACAAAGTGAGACCCTGTCTCAAAAATTAATAACAAATAAAAATAAATAAAATCTACTTTATATACTTTGAATGTTCAAAATATTTTTTTAACTGCAGAGAGAAACATACCTAATCCCTTTAAGAGTAGTTAGTTCAAAACCAAAACAAAGAAAAAACAGATTACAAATAACTAAAGAATTATAGCTTCTTACAAAGTCAAGGATTGATAAATACCAGTTAGGCATTGGTAAAATAGGTGTGATCTGGCACTAACTGTGAGGAAAAAGGGACTTAAGTCCTGGTCGTTAAAACAACCAAAGGAAATATGGACCATCATTGGGGCAAATAGCACATTATCATGGTAATGATTTTTTCTTATCTCAGTTACCAGTAATGAGAAGAAAATAGATGGAGTGGCTTGGTCTGTGGTGACCATAATATAAAGAGCCTTAGTCATTTCTTTAGAAGAACTAAAAGGGGGTGGGGGTGGGGAAAGAATTTAGATAGCTAGTGGAATGATTATTAGGTCAGCACCTAATCACGGGTTTAAATTCATCTGTAGGACTTTGGACATTGCTGCTTATATGATCTAAAGGCATGGCGATCCCCAAAACAAAAATGTCTGAGGAAATTCAATTTTTAACTCTAGGAAAACACCAAAAGGTTAACTTACATAGCAACAGATAAATGAGTTGAGTACATAGTATGTTCCTTTAACTGTATCTTTTAGTATTTTTATGTTGATCATCTCTCACAGTAATACTAGAATAACTACATTTATGAATATATTTGTAAGTAATCTAGTACATGTGCTAGATTATATCTGTTCTTCTAAATCCAAGCTTAGTTTCTAAGGATTGATACTTCTCAGTCTGTAAGAACTAAGAGGCTGCCAGTGAAGACTAGAAATGCAAGCGAAGAATATCAGAGAAAACAACAAGTTTTTGAGAATGGGCTTAGTACATCTAATCTAGTTCAACAAGGGCAAATGTCACATGGACTTGAAACTTTAATTCATGTTCACATCTTCCTGGACATCTGAAGTACATACCTCTCTAATATAAAAACTTTTAACCTACTATATGGTGTGGTAAGGTGGCCTCAAAGTCACACGTGCCCCTCCAGATCCCCAAGTACAGCCCCTCAAATGAATCCAAACTTTTATTTATTCATTTATTTTGCAGTTTGGGGCCAGGGCTGGGTTTGAACCCGCCACCTCCAGTATATGGGGCTGGCGCCCTACTCCTTTGAGCCACAGGCACCGCCCTGAATCTAAACTTTTATTAAAGGGATTTATTCTAAAAAATGTGAATTCGATCAGAAGGCCCCAAGGCCACAGGTTCCCCACCCCTGATTGGAACCCACTGCCCATGGTCCCTGACTTCTTGGTTTAATGTCAACATACAGTACTTCTAGCAAGTACTAAGTCCCAGGACTTAGGATGGGTCTAAAAAGGAGACAGATGGAAGGCCTTTAAGACTAGGGAAAGGCAAAGTTAGTATCTGCTCATGCTTTTCTAACCTATGTAGTGATCACCTTGGAACTCCTGTACATCATCAATCCTATCTTTTTTTGCCTTTCATTTTCAGGCCCAACATTCACTGGGGTGCAGAAGTTCTGGTTTAAGAAATTCTATTTCACTTCATGACACTAACTTCTTGTATGATGTTTATAATTGCGTCTTTGAAACACCAACCCCCCCCATGCCCCGGAAGAGTAAAATCTTAAATAGCCAAATAAATCTAGGCAAGTTATCTCGAAGTATTTGTACCTTGTAGTTTTGACTGTATTGTTCTTATCTCTTCAATTTGGTTTTGGTTGATCAAACGAAGATTCTGATTCTCCAATTCCAGCTAAAAGAATAAAGTGGTATTCTTTTCTATAGAGATAACATTTTCAGAATGTTCTAATTATAAGATTTAGAAAATGTTAATACCTAGTTACTCTCTATGTAAGCAAAATACAAAAGAAGTGATAAGCAAATACATATATCAAGTTACATTTCAGCACCAGCTATCAAACTAGGTAAGTATGGCATTAATATTTATTTTTCCCAAAACTAAGAGTTTTGAACGTTTTGACCCCCATGCTTTTGCCTACAAAATTATTTTAAACCAAAATATTTCAGCATTAACTGTCATATAAAATAATGAATGTATGCTTCTCAGACACTAAATACATTTTATTTCTTAAGATATTCACCTTTGTTCTCTAATTATTTAAAACTAATTAGAACTAAAGTTAACTAGTCAGAATGAGGTTATTAATGCTGATAATCATGAGTCTACTGATATGTTTCATTTTAGAAATACACTAGATATTAAATGAAAGCTACCTATCCCAATTTTACCAAGAGACACAACACCACCACCAACCAATCATAATTTTTTGCTTCCTTCAATTTTTTTTTTTTTTAAGACTAGACAAAGTAAGAAGGGGGGAAAGAGTAGAATAAAGAGTTCAATCTGTAACTGACTGTGATCAATCAAGTAAGATAACTCCCTACCTTTGGACCAGCCAGAATAGTCATATATTCTGATGACTCTATTTAGAAGAAGTAAAAGGTGGAGAAAAGGAAAATAATATAGCAGCAAATACCTCGTTTAACTTAACTGTTACCCATTCTTTGATCTTAGCTGCTTTCTCTTCTATTATTTTAGCTTCTTGTATCCTTATTTGTTTCTGAAATAACATTAGCAGTTTGTTTAGTTCAAACACAAACTCAGTGATCTAGAAAAGTTACATTATAAATATACAAGGCAAATCTCTTGTTTCCAAGTTAATACATCTCTCCTCCAATTACCAAATCGAATTTTAAAAAAGAAAAAGATTATCCAGCAGATGCAATAGTAAACCATTGCAAGTACGGAAAGTTTTAACTGCTATTTTCTTTCTCTGAAAGATTATACACAAAAAGTCAATCCACTGAATCTATCAACAAAATAAACCATCTCTGGAAATGGATTTAGAATAGTATCACAGGGGTCAACCAAGTTAGAGAGAGGAGAATAAGAATCTCCTTAGGGACTTTTCCTTTCCTCAAGTGCTAGTTTTCAAGGATCCAGAAAAAATAATCATTTAGAAACTATAGCTCACATTTACCAATCTTGAAATCTGGCTATGGTAACAAAACTACTGAGAATGTGACTATCATATAAATCACAATGGGTGGGGCCTGGAGGTAGCAGGAGGCTGAAAACCACTGACCTAAAGAAACATTGATCCCCAAGAAATAGAAAAGCAAGGCTGAAAATAAACAACAATGGAACATATTTAACAATACAATTTCCTGGTGGTCATATTTAAATGACCATTTAAGTAAATAATTCCAATACAATTTTTTTCCTAAAGATTTTTAAATAAACTAAATACTACACTTGTTTCAATAAAGTGGTTCAGAAACAGTATTCCCATTCCTAAGAAAGACTGGTGTCAAACGTATATATTTAACAATATGTAGCTGCCAACAGCCAAATGTTTCCAACTTAAACATTATACCTGACATTGTGGATTTTAAGGAGCACTGTCATACCAGAAATGTGTTAATTCTCACATTCTCAACTTGGAATTACCCCCAACTTTAAGGCAATGTCAATTTGCTCGCAGCTTTCACCAATAAATGTGATGCAATCTTTGGGTTGACAGAGTAAGATTTCTCCCCCAAATTTAGACATTTAGGCTTTCTATTTTTAATTTTTATACATGAATTGGTATACTCATTTAGAACTTGCTGAATGACCAAATTCTTTCTAACCTGCTCTTCAAGCTGCAGCTCCAAGTTTTGAATGATGTCATCTTTTTCTTGTATTAGAGATTCCAGATCTTGACACTTTTTGTATAACCTTGTCTCTGACTCACTGGTTTGAATATTGGCTGCTTTTAATTTTTCTTCCATAACTTGTACCTAAATTTAGAGTATAAAATATTAAAATTGTACATGTATTTAATTTATCATAGTTTAAATGTAGAATTTTACTGTAACACCATATAGGTTCCTGAAGGTTATCATAAAAGGAAAATACTAAAAAGCAAAAGGTTGAATGTTTATAAAGGTTATAACTTAATTATAAAGGTTATAATTTAATAATGATAAAGTCTGAAGAATATTTTGCCATGAGGTGTTACCTCTGAAGTACATAAGGGTACACACATAAGAGACACTCAGAATATTGCTGTCAGAGAAACTAATAACATCGTTGTTTACTAGATCCACACAAATATGCTAAGTGTTCATAAAAGTATAGAAACAGAAAGTTTCCAGCACTCATTTTCTCTTACTTTTTTAAACAAAGTAGGAATATTAAAGAAGGTGAATGGTAAGGTAAGACTCAGACTGGATAACTTGGTAAAACAACATATTTAGGGGGGAAAAAAATGAACTAGGATGGAAAAGAAACCTCTACACAGTGGAGAGGAGAAAAAAAGAACCTTAAACCTTAAATGATGTAGTCAAAAAAAAAAAAAAAAGAGTCTAGATATACATGAAGAGTACATTCTGTGAGGGCTTGCCAATTCATTTGACAAATATTCACTCAATACCTGCCAAATGCCAGGCCTATTCCAGGCCCTGTGAAGGCATCGGTAAATAAAACAGACCCCAAAATCTCTGCCTGCATAGTAGTTACATTCTAATGGGCAAGAGAGATCACAAATATAATAAATGTGTAAAAATCAGTACAGTATCTTACCCAAGTGATAAGCGTGAGGAGGAAAAAAGAACATGGTAAGAGAGATCAGGTGTGTAGGCAGAGGTTGAGTGATGCCTCAGTTTTAATATCTGAGATAGACAGGCTCTACTTGGATCCTCTGCAAAACTCATTTGGGCAAAGGAAATCTTAGAAGGCCATATCAACATATTGTGTTGCTGACCTACATAGATTATACAAGTCTATTCAACTCATAGTAAAGTTTAGATTTTACTATTATCACCTTTAGGTCTCACTTTTCTCACCTTTCTATGAATCACAAAGCTGGTCCTTGATTATAGATGGTCTAGTGCAGGTGTCCTCAAACTACAGCCCACGGGCCACATGCAGTCCGCCTAGGACATTTATCCGGCCCACCGGGTGTTTTTGCCACCGCTGCCTGTCCTGCTTAGCAGACGACTTGTCCCAGGGCCCGCAATCTGGCCCTCCAATGGTCTGAGGGACAGTGAACTGGCCCCTTGTTTAAAAAGTTTGAGGACCCCTGGAAGTGGATTGGATGCCTCACCAGAGACTTTACAAGGAGGTCCAAATAAGGTATATGGGAGATGTTAATAGTAAGAAAGAAAATAAAGTATTGGGGGATGTATACGATATTGAAACTTTCATTCTATATAGTAATAATATAGAATATATATAGAATATAATTTCAGTAATATTGAGATTATGGGGCAAAGAAGAAAATAATATGAAAGTATTGAGAAATTAAAGATAATAGTTAAGATGAAAAATCTTAAGCTTTAAAAATACCTCTGAAAATTCACAATAAATCCTTAAAGTTCAAAAATATTTGACTAATGAGAGTTTTTGGCAGGAATGTGGAAAGGTTAGTTTGGTCTTATTTTTTTAACCATGAATACCAAGTTTCATGTCTGCGTTGACTGCATAAATGTAAATTCAACTCAGATGCCAAAATTTCCAACCAAATGGCTAGAAACTATGAAAATAAAAACAGAAGAGGCTCAGCGCCTATAGCTCAACCAGCTAAGGCGCCAGCCACATACACCTAAGGTGGCGGTTTCGAATCCCCAGCCCGGACCCGCCAAACAACAATGACGGCTGCAACCAAAAAATAGCCAGGAGTTGTGGCAGGCGCCTGTGGTCCCAGCTACTTGGGAGGCGGAGGCAGGAGACTCACTTGAGCCCAGGAGTTGGAGGTTGCTGTGAGCTGTAATGCCACGACACTCTACCCAGGGGGACAGCTTGAGGCTCTATCTCAAAAAAAAAAAAAAAAAAAAAAAAAAAAAACAGAAGAAAGGGCAGCGCCTGTGGCTCAAAGGAGTAGAGCACCGGCCCCATATGCCAGAGGTGGTGGGTTCAAACCTAGCCCTGGCCAAAAAAAAAAACAACAGAAGAAAAAGAATATTCCATTATCTAAATGATCATTTAATTTTGATTCTTTGACATACTATGGCAGGCTTTCTGCATGAGCTGTGGGACAAAGGTCTGCATCAGAGACACTGTCATGCAAAACAGCCAGAGCAAGACAGAGAGAGAATTGGACAGTCATTGTGAAATGGTACAGCCAGTTGCACACAGGGCCTTCTGTAGCTGAGGAAGCAGAAAGAGGAGAGCAGAGGCCAAGTCCAAAACGGCAGTTCACTCTGAGGACACAGTAATAGAAGGTAAACCTCAAGAAAACCAAAAGTAACTGAATAAGAATAGAAATAAATATATCTATAATCTCCTTTTATTAAATTGAAGGAAGCCACCCTATTGGACCAGTGACTTTTCAACCAGTGTGCCCTAGAGGATCTTAGGTGTGCCCTGAAAATGTTTAAAGCTCATTAATTAAATTATTTTCCAAAGACGTTCAAAGCACAGTCAGGATATTCTCTTTTTACTCTTTTGTTTTGGTCAATGTAATTGAAGTGTGCCACGGAAGTTTAACTATAGGTTCAAGTGTGCCATAAAAAAAGTTGAAAAACACTACTATAGACATTGGATTGTGACATAAAGTCATCCCATTATTACTCAGGAGGGGTCTATAGTTCTGGAAAATTATGATTTAGAACCATTCTCCTACCTTGAAAAATGTTCATCTTGTGAATGAATGCTACAGAGCTCCTCAGATGCATCTCTGCCATCTGAAACTTTTTAATTCCACCACTTTTATTTTTTTTCTTTTCATATAATATATATTTATTAGTTTGTACTAGCACATTCTCAGATTACAAAGGCAATTTAGTGAAGGAATGAATATTCCTTTTGATAATTTGAGTCATCTGAAATAACACAAACAATACGTTCCAAAAAATAATCCTCATTTGAATAACAAAAAAAAAAAAGACAAGTTAAAGGACAAAAATTACCTTTTCCTTTCTTACAGGTAAACACTGAAGTGGACCTAATTTGACTTTCATTTTAAAATCTTCCCAAAACAAAGGCAATTTAAAACCTAATATAAAAGAATAAAGAAATTGTTTACTAAACTGCTAGTCTCCAGCACCATTCTCTAGCCGCTGTTAGTTGTTTTGGTGCCAGTTCTTTGTCTGTTTTCTTCCCTTGCTCTTTTAACAGGTTGCACTGTTTTCATCACACTCATCATCACTGTCAAATTTAGTTTTCTTGCCCTGAGACTGTACTTCCCCTTTAGCAGACCCAGACTGAGCAGCTTTATTGCCCTTTCCTTTTCCTTTAAATCTGTGACCTTTTGGACTTCCAATTGTTTAGAGATTCTTCTATGATTTTTTCAATGCTGCTTTTCCCGCCATTCTTTCTAGTACTTCCCAAGTCACTTCTTTGTTCCTTAATTGTATACAGGTTACCATTATTTGCATCTTTAGCTTTACCCAATGCTTTCTTGGCTTTTTCCTTGAACACAATAATCCCCCTGCTGCGCCTCTGACAAAGTCTATCCATTTTTATTTCACCATGACTTGAGAAAAGGACGTGCAGATCTACAAGTCTAATCATCTAAGTCACCCAAAATTTCAGCACATGTCCATTCTTTTCTTCCAGAGATTTTGTTTCAGCATCTTCTTTTATATTTTTCCTTGCTCTTATTTAGCCCTGAATTTAGCTTACACTTGTTTTCTTTGATTTTTTTTTTAAACAAAGTAATCCCCCTTGAAAAATAATAGCAGGACTGTGTCTTTGTACTTCTGGCCAGGGGTCTCTACAAACTTCATAGCAGATTCTATTCTATCAAACACAGCAAATACTGATCCCTTAAATGCTTTGTGCAATGTTCTTCTCATCTGAATATTTAGTACTTGACCTTTATCTTCTAACCATTCTTCTATGTCATCAAGGGGACACCTTTAATATAGACAGAAATGATTTTTACATCATTGTTATGCTCATCAATCACTTCAGGGAGGGTTTTGCTTGGAGATCCTCTGATTTTAATTTTATCTGCACTGATTTCCATGGGTTCTACCTTGGATTTGCTTGGTGCTTCTACAATTACATTAAAGTCTGTTGCAAGATGGTTTAACTCAATTCAGTGACAGATTTCAGCCCCCAGAGCAGCCATTTTTTCATTATCACCATTTGCAGCCATTGTGGCTACCTTTAAGTTCCTGGTCCCATAGAGCCACGCCACAGATTCACTAGCAGCCATGCCTGGACTTTCTAGCCCGCCACACTTTTAGATAAACAACTTTCCTAGGCAAGAAAAATATTAGCAAAAGTGGCTGAATCTCTTAGGGAAAGAGAGCCCAAAGTAGTTATAGGCAACCTACTTACCAACAGGTTAAGACTAGGTCCCATAGGATTCACCCACCTTCCTTGGTGATTGGTATGAATAAAAGGTCTACAGAGAAGCTAAGAGGCCCACAGAAAAATCAAGTAGCCTTTTAAAATGTCTTACAACAAGCACACAGAAATAACCCAGGCCTTTTTCCATTCATTTAGGAGAGCCACATAAGAATTTTAACTAGTCAAAGACTGACCAGCAATAAACACCTGTGAATTCAAATTGATTGATAAGCTTTCATGATTATCTATACATAGAAATCCTCTGGTGTGGAAGGCCTTGTGTTTTTAGGCTATTTTTCTCCTTTACTTCTAGGAGATGCAACCTCTAGCTGCATCTACCCGCCTCAGCACACACTCTTCAGCTATTTCCCCAAAACCTTCTTGATCCTGAAGTCCTGACTTGGGATGCTCAGATCCTATACATTCCAAAGAAACAACTGGGTCTTGACTGGCTCTTTGGAGACAACCTCTGAGCCTTTGAAATATGATGACTGATAAGACTGCCTTTGTAGGCCAGGCATGGTGACTCACACTTGCAATCCTAGGACTCTGGGAGGCCAAGGCAGGTCGATTGCTTGAGCTGTTTGAGCAAGAGTAAGACCTCGCATCTACTGAAAACAGAAAAAACTAGCCAGGTGTAGTGGTGGGCACCTGTAGACCCAGCTATTCAGGAGGCTGAGGCAAGAAGATCTCTTGAGCCCAGGAATTTGAGGTTGATATGAACTATGATGACACTATGGCATTCTACCCAGGGTAATAGAGGACTCTGTCTCAAAAAGAAAAAAAAAAAAAGGCTCAACGCCTATAGCTTAGAGGCCAGGGTGCTGGCCACATACACTGGGTTCAAACCCGGACCAGGCCTACCAAACAACAATGACAACTATAACAAAAAAAAATAGCTGGGCATTGTGGCAGGTGCCTGTAGTCCCAGCTACTTGGGAGGCTGAGACAAGAGAATTGCTTAAGCCCAGAAGTTTGAGGTTGCTGTAAGCTGTGACGCTAAAGCACTCTATGGAGGGCAGCCAAGTGAGACTCTGTCACAAACAACCAACCCACCCTGCCTTTGTATACCTGAGAACTTGGGCCACCTCAGATAGTTTATGCTAACAGCCTGATTTATGATGAATGCCTGTTCTGTTCACCTTAGTCCCTGTGCCATGCTGTATCATGTTGACCTCTGAAAAGTGGGAGGGCTGCTGGAAATTGAACAACTAAGATCAGTCACATGGGTACTCCTGACCTTCTGGCTTGAGTGAGCTTCTTTGACCAGCAATACATCATACATATTATCACATATTGATGGGAGGATTAAACACATCTCTGCACAACCCCACTGCAAGAGGACAACTGAAAGTTAGTTCTTGGCTTCTCCTGGACACCATTCTATGTGCCTTATTTTTTTTAATGTTTATTAGTATTATTATTATTATTAGACACTTTGTCACCCAGGCTGGAGTGCAGTGGCACAATTGTAGCTCATTGTAGCTGCAAACTCCTGGGCTTAGCCTCTTGAATAGCTGGGACTACAAGCACACACCACTGCGCCTGGCTAAAATTTTTGTTTTATTGTAGAGACAAGGTCTCGCTATAGGCTGGTCTCAAACTCTTGAGCTCAAGTAACCTCTCCCTTGGTCTTCCAAAGTGCTGGGATTACAGGTGTGAGTGCCAAGCCCAACCCCTTTGTTAATTTTATTCTATATGCCTTCACTATGAAGGATGGTTTCAATCTTTGCTTTTTGGGGTGAAACATCCCTTTTTGGTTAATACAGTTTTTTACATCTTTAGGATATGGTTCAATGACAAAAAGACTATCTGAATTTTAGCAACATAAAACAACAGGTAAGCCTTTTTAGATTCATTATGAAATATTTACAGGAAATAATATCTTTCTGTAGCATAACAAAATAAGCACTAAATATATTTTAAGCCCTGTGACAAAAATAAATAACAAATTTTGCTAACTCATAAAAACTGTGGGAGGTTTGCAATTCTCTCTCTCTTTAGTTTTGTTTTGATTTATGGCAATTTGTTTAAAATAACCAATCATGATTTCTTTTGCTGAAAGATGTGGCATATGGAATTAAATAACTTTATATTTGATACCCTCAAAGGACAATTTCAAATAAGTAAAAGTTCTCCCTGTTAAACTTATCAAGCCCAATAGTCAGGTCCTTATAGGAACAAACTGCCACAGTATACTTTCCTTGCATTGGGAGCAGGATTTCTTTTTTAAAGACTTCCAGTTGGACATTTTAAGATTCATTAAATCAGAGGAGGGAAAAAATTAATTGAAAATCACAAATAAAGGCCAGGTGTGGTGGCTCACACCTGTAAGCCTGCCTAACACTTTGGGAGGCTGAGGCGGGAGGATCCCTTGAGCTCAGGAATTTGAGACCAGCCTGAGCAAGAGCAAGAACCCATCTCTACTAAAAATAGAAAAAATTAGCAGGATATTGTGATTGTGACAGGTACCTATTGTGCCAGCTACTTGGGAGGCTGAGAAAGGAGGATGGCTTAAACCCAGGAGTTTGAGGTTGCTGTGGGCTATGATGTTGATGCCATGGCACTCTAGTGTGAGCACAGAGTGAGATGCTGTCTCAAAAAAAGAAAAAAAAATCACAAATAAAATATACTTAATTTGGTGGCACTCGTAGCTCAAGTGGGTAGGAAGCCAGCCATATACACCCAAGCTGGACGGTTCAAACCTGATCTTGGCCAACTAAACAATAATGACGGCTGCACCAAAAATAAGTCAGGTGCTGTGGTGGGTGCCTGTAGTCCCAGCTACTTGGGAGGCTGAGGCAAGAGAATCGCTTAAGCCCAAGAGTTTGAGGTTGCTATGGGCTATGACGCCATGGCACTCTACTGGGGCAAGAAAGTGAGACTCTATCTCAAAAAAAAAAAAATCCTTAATTTAATTTAATTGTCAAAAACATATTTGCCACATATATGATTTAAGAATTTTAAATTCAGGCAACACAAAACCATTCTCAATTTCTTTCTTTTCCCTATGATCTGGGTACTCAAAGGAGAGAAAGGAAGGGAAGGAATAGATAGGGAAGAACAGACAGAGACATATGGAGACAGCCCTGGGTACAGAGGTAAAGAGAGGCACCTGAAGGAAAGTCTACAGCTAGAAAGGAAAAGACAAGGAGGAGACATTAAAGACAGCGAGGCAGACAAACTGGCAGACGTGTGCTGCAGGTGAGGGGCTGAGCAGGAACACGCCCTACAGAAAAAGACAAAGGCATCTGTGTAAAGTGACAGAGAATGACATAATAAGTGTCTGATAGCCCTTAAGTAGCTCTGTATGATTTTACTGTTAATTATTACCTTTTTGTAAGTCTAAATAGGGAAATCACTAAGGGACACAATCAGCTAATGCATATTAGAAACATGCACAACCTAGATCCTGACCATCACTAATAGTCCTTTCACCACCACCATTTATTAAAGGCTAACTGCATGCCAGGAACTTTACTTAAATTAGCTTCAATCTTCACAATAGATGAAACTTACCTAGCACTTGTATGTGCCAGGAAATGTTCCAAGCACTTTGCTCACAGCAACCTATTTAATTTCCCCAAAATCCTATGTGACTGTACTATGTTTTATAGATGGGAAGGTAAGGTCTATGTCAAACAGGTGGTAAGAGCTGACCGTAGTTCTTGAACTCAGGCAGTCTGGCTCCAGAGCCAGTATCTTAACTCACTATGACTATTAAAAGCCTCTGCAAATACAGAGGTGATCAGCTCTGCAAGTACCAGCTCTTTTTCACAAGCGGTGAAAGTGACACTCAAAGAAACTAAGGAAGTTTTACAGCCAAATAAGTGATAGATTTTAGATTCAAACTCAGCTAAAATTTTAACTCTGTTCCCAATGCAGAGAAACATTAATCTGTCTTTCTTTTTCTTTTTCTTTTTTTTTTTTTTTGAGACAGAGCCTTAAGCTGTCCTAGAGTTCCATGGTATCACAGCTCACAGCAACCTCCAACTCCTGGGCTCAAGTAAGTCTCCTGCCTCTGCCTCCCAAGTAGCTGGGACCACAGGCGC
>NW_003852419.1:2103110-2105360 GCF_000181295.1 Otolemur garnettii | reverse complement strand
GACCCTAAAGAAGAGTTGAGAATTAATCTTGAAATGTGTCTTGCCTACAATTTTCTTGACAACTTCCACAGTGGTCTTGGATTGGCTTTCTATTATGTGATGTCCTGCATTCATCTTCTGCTTCCTTGGACTCACTGGGCATTTCACAATGAGAAAAACCTGTTCCTTTTTCTAGACAAGGATCACCATTAAATGTGAAAAGATAAGTTCTGATCAAAATAAATTCAAACTGTGGAAATGGTCTTTTTGTGTGTACATATATCTGTTAAGCCAATGAGGAGAATTTAGATTAACATTCTCTTCCACATTAACGTTCTAGAAGGGCTAAAATTAAAAAGAACAACAATGCCAAGTGTCGACAAGGAGATGGAGCAAGTCATATACTACTGATGAAAGTGTAACCTAATACATTTACTTCGGGAAACTGGTAACATCTGCTAAAGAAAATATCTGCCAACCTATCACCCAGCAATTCTACTCCTAGGTGTACACCAAAGAGAAGAACACATATCCACCAAAACATAAATATATGGACATTCACAAATGAAAACGAACCACATGTCCATCAACAGGTGAACAGGTAACTGCTGAGGCATATTCACATAAAATACTACTCAGCAATTTTAAAAAGAACCAACTACTACTACATAACCATTAATGTGGATGAATTTCATGTTGAGCAAAAGAAGTCAGAACACCAGGAAGTATATACTATAAACATCAAGAAAATCCAAACTAATCTAAATGATAAATGTGGGCCTGGCACTCTGGGAGGCTGAGGCGGGTGGATTTCCTGAGCTCACAGGTTGGAGACTAGCCTGAGCAAGAGTGAGACCCCCGTCTCTAAAAACAGCCAGGCATTGTGGTGGGCGCTTGTAGTCCCAGCTACTTGGGAGGCTGAGGCAGGCAAATAGCCTAAGCCCAAGGGCTGGAGGTTGCTGTGAGCTGTGATGCCAGAGCACTCTACCCAGGGTGATAAAGTAAGACTCTGTCTCTTAAAAAAAAAAAAACCAGCAGTGAGAATATTCTATATGATACTATAGTGTTGGAAACTTATCATTATACATTTGTCAAAATCCGTATAACATAAAACACCAAGACTTTGAGCGATGATAATGTGTCAATGTTGGTTCATCAGTGGTAACAAATGTATCACCCTAGTATGGGATGCTGATGGTGAGGAAGGCTTGAGTATGTTTGTGGCAGGGAAGAGGTAGGAGAACTCCACATTTTCTGCTTGATTTTGCTGTAAATCTAAACTATTTTAAATATTGGTCTATTTTTTAAAAAGTAATAACCTCCATGATGAAATAATTAATCTAAGCAAGATCATCGGTAAATGCTAATATCACAAAAAAGATAACTAGACATTATATGCCCCCGATGGAAGTATACATACAGCATCATCCAAGAAATAGTCTTGAAAACAAAGAGAGAAATAGGAAGAAAAAAGATGGAAAAAAATCAAGTTTTTAGATCTAATTATATTTTACAGGAAATAAAGAGGTAGAGGAATACGTTAACACCACAGGTATTCAATCAGCAAATTCAAAATGTGGAAAGCTTTAGAAGATTAATAAACCCAATTTTTTAACAAATAATTTGAAAGAAAAATAAAATAAAAAGGAAAGGACCCTATAGATTAAAAGAGTTTAGGAATCAAAGAAATGTGTCAATCTAGCTTAGGTCTTTGTTTGAACAAAACAACTACTAAAAACAACAAAAAAGTGGTATATAAATAAAATAATTAAAAACAGGTACTCAAATACATATACACATATGTTCATATCAGTACTAGTTACAATAAATACAAGGTGGAAACAACCCAAGTGTCCATGAACAGATGAACAGATGAGCAAATTGGGGTGCATGTGTGTGTATGTATGCACACACACACACACACACACACACAATGGAACTTTAGTCAACCAAAGTAAGCAGTAAGATATGACACCTGCCCCAACCTTGGATGGACACTGAAAATGTTCTGCTGAATGAAGGGAGCCAGACACAAGAGATCACATGTTGCATGAACCCATTTGTATGAAATATCCAGAATAGGTCAATCCACTGGGACAGACAGGGAAACACAAATCAACGCTTAATGGGTATGAGGTTTTCTTTTGAGGTGATGGAAAGATTTAAGAACTAGATCAAGGTGGAGGTTACACAACACTGAATTGTTCACTTTAAAATGGCCAATTTTGTTATGTGATTTTCACCTCAATTTAAAAATTAAAAAATAAAACT
>NW_003852419.1:2095665-2102074 GCF_000181295.1 Otolemur garnettii | reverse complement strand
GCTTGAGCCCAGGAGTTGGAGGTTGCTGTGAGCTGTGATGCCACAGCACTCTACCCAGGGTGACGGCTTGAGTCTCTGTCTCAAAAAAAAGAAAATATACAATAAAAGACAGTTAACTAAATCAATACACTGTACCCCATAAATGCATCAATATACACAGTTATGATTTAATAAAGAAAAACAAACAAAAAGCCAGTTAACTATATTTACCATATAGTGCTACAGGACACCAGAATTCATTGATTCAACTGAAGATGACAGAGATCTTTTGATAAAATGAGTAGCTATAGATTTAGGACCATTAGATAAACTTTAAGTCTGGGAGGGGCCCATCCAAATCATTCATATTACTGCTGGCACTTAAAAGGTTAAGTGATTTAACAAAACATCACTTAAAAAAGTAAAAGTAGTATACAAAATTGTAAAGTATAAAAATATAGGGGAAAAAAATCATAGGGGAAATTGTAAAGTATAAAAATATAGGGGAAAAAAGTAAACGTAGTATATAAAATTGTAAAGTATAAAAATATAGGGGAAAAAATAAAGTATAAAAATATAGGAGAAAAAATAAAGTATAAATAAATAAAATAAATTTATTTAAAAATAAATAAAGTATAAATAAACAAAAATAAAGTATAAAAATATAGGGGAAAAAATCATAGAGGAAATTGTAAAGTATAAAAATATAGGGAAAAAAGTAAAAGTAGTGTGCAAAATTGTAAAGGGAAAAAATAAAAATAAAGTATAAATAAATAAAATAAATTTATTTTACTTATTTATTAAAAAAAATAAATAGGGGTGGCACCTGTGGCTCAATGGTGTAAGGCACTAGCCCCATATGCCAGAGGTGGCAGGTTCAAACCCAGCCCCGGCCAAAATAAATAAATAAATAAATAAATAATTTTTAAAAAATAAATAAAATAAATAAAGTATAAATAAATAAAAATAAAGTATAAAATATAGGGGAAAAATCATAGGGGAAATTGTAAAGTATAAAAATATAAGGAAAAAAGTAAAAGTAGTATACAAAATTGTAACATATAAAAATATAGGGGAAAAAAAATCATTCCATGATGCATTTTAAATTTTTGTTAAAATTTTGAGGTATTTCCTCTCCTCCTTTTTTTAACTCTTAGGTTTGAATTTTCCTAATATAACTCTAAGAATCTTTGCATACTAATATGTATCCTTGGCAACAATTATCTTAATGGTTGTTTAATATTTCGTGGAGTTGATGTAGTTCACTTATTCATTCCTTTATAATATAGCATTGCCATTCTTAACAACTTTTTATTACTATAAATAAAGCTGCTATAAACATTTCTATATAAAACTTAATTATAGTTAGGATTACCATAGAAGTCATATTTGATTTTCTCAGAAGTGAAGATAAAACTTCCTAATGGAAGCCTTTTTTTCTTTTGAAAATTTGTTAATGAGCAAAATAGAGTTGGATTCTCCATTCTCTCTATGGATCGAGCAGTCAAAATAAGATACAGAGGTGGCTGTATAAGATAATAGGGCTGACAACTCCTATTATGGGCAAAACAATCTTTATATGGATACAGTCAGAAAAATTTTAACTAAAATTATACTCTACCTGTTGAAAAGCTTTTTCTGCTTGACGTTCAGCATCAATAACTTGTCTCTCAAGCTGTTGCATCTGTCAGGTAAAAAAACATAAACTATAAAAATTCACATTTCCCTTTTTGAAAGAAGCTTCAAAATCTCACGATGTCCTCAATTCAAGAATATTTAAAGTAGTTCACTAGACATGAATTATATACAGTTAGCACATTAAAGGCTCTTTGCTTATTTAAAAGTTGACCAAACAAAATGCCAAAGTTTTGATATTTTTAATATAATGTAATATATTCCTCAGGAGTATTCAGTAGAATTTCTTTTTAATGGTTCACAACTTAGAGTGACTGGTAAATTCATATCAAGAATAGTAAAGTAAATCTAAGGGAAAACTAAGACTTCAAATGTTATATTTGATGTGTTGACCAAAAAGAGAGGGCTGGGCACAGCAGCTCAGGCCTGCAATTCTAGCATTTAGGTGGCCAAGGCAGAAAGAGCACTTCAGCCCAGGAGTTTGAGATCAGCCTGGGGAACACAGTGAGATCCCATCTCAACAAAAATATTAAAAACTAAGTAAAAAATAATTAACCAGACATGGTGTGTGGCTTGTAGACCCAGCTACTTAGGAGGCTGAGAAGGAGGATTGCTTGAGGCCAGGAGTTGGAGGCTACAGTGAGCTATGATCACACTACTGCACTTCAGCCTGGGTAACAGAGTAAGATTCTGTCTCTTTAAAAAAAAAAAAAAAATGTCACAATGGTATGAGGGAAGTAGTTTACTCTCAAATTCCATAGGTAACATGTTTAAATCCAGACTCTGGGTAGTTTTTTAATAGATTGATGGAAAGAATATAAAGGAGATTATTTGATTGAACACACACATACCAAAATGAGTATCAGTAAAAATTCAAAAACCAAAAGAACCTAGGCCAGACGTGGTGGCTCATGCCTGTAATTCTAGCACTTGGGAGACCGAGGTGGGTGGATCGCCTGAGCTCACAGGTTCGATACCAGCCTGGGCCAGAGCAAGACCTTGTCTCTTAAAAATAGCCAGGCATTGTGGTGGGCGCCTGTACTCTCAGGTACTTGGGAGACTGAGGCAAGAGGATCACTTGAACCCAAGTTTGAGGTTGCTGTGACCTAAGATGCCACAGCACCGTACCCAGGATGGCCAACAAGGAAGAAGCAGCAGCAGACAGAACCTAGGCCAGACGTGCGGGCTCACACCTGTAACCCTAACACTTGGGGAGACCGAGGGAGGAGGATCACTTGAGGTCAGGACTCACCTCGTCCGCCAGCTCTGTTTTTTGGTAAAGACAGAGTCTGAAGAAAAGCCAGACTGAAGAAGAGCCAGACTCCGTCTTTACTGAAAAACAGAGCTGGCAGACGGGGTGCCGTGTGCCTGTTGTCCCAGCTACTTAGCAGGCGGAGGCAGGAGGATGCTTGAACCCAGGAGTTGGAGGTTGCAGCGAGCTAGGCCAATGCCACGGCACTCTGGTCCGGGTGAAAAAGAAAAAAAAAAAAAAAACCCACCCAATGCTAATTAACATAAACGACGCCTATCGGGCGTTGAATACACAAAGGAGGAGGTAAAGCAATTTCAAATTAGTTTTCAGAGTGCTGAAGTCCGGTCAACTTTTGAGCCATCTGCGACTGGATCTATGATCACTTTCAACGCTATTGCTGGTGCGGTAGTTCAGGCCCCCGGGACTCCAGGGAAACCCGCAGCAGTCGGGGTCCCACGCGCGGGGGCGACACGTCCGGCCCCGCCCCGCCCCCTTCCTGACACCACCGAGAAGCGGCCGCCCGCAGCTAGAGCGGCCCGGCCCCAGCCGCGCGGACGCCGGCTCCCGCCGCCCCCTCTTCCCACCACCCCGGCCCCGCCGCCCCGCCGCTCCCGCCACCCGCCCGATCCCGGGCTACGCTGGACCCGCGCGCGGGGCCCTCAACGCCTCGAAGATGGTTTCTGCTAGTGGAGCCTTATTTTTAAAGGGTATGTTACTTGGGAGCATTTCCTGGGTTTTGATAACTCTGTTTGGTCAAATTCACATACGACACGGAGATCAAACTAGAGACCACGAGCACCATCACCTGCGCCCACCTAACGGAAAAGATTTCTTAAACATTTCAGAAATGCCGTTCATGGAGCTCGGTAAAAGTATCCGTGTTTTCTGTATCATCCTGGGAGAAACCCAGGATGAGATGTACTGGCCTATACTGAAAGAGACTTGGCCCAAACACTGTGACAAAGCAGAGCTCTATGCTACTAAAAATGATAATTTATTCAATATACGAATAGAAAGAAATGACAAGTGGATACAGATGAGGAAAACTTACAAACATGTCTTTGAAAAGTACGGCAACAACTATAACTGGTTCTTTCTTGCACTTCCCACTACGTTTGCTGTCATTGAAAATTTAAAGTACCTTTTGTTTACAAGGGACGCATCACAACCCTTTTATCTGGGCCACACTACTGTATCTGGAGACCTCGAATATGTGACTGTGGAAGGAGGAATTGTCTTAAGTATAGAGTCCATGACAAGGCTTCACAGACTTCTCAACAACTCTGAAAACTGTGCAGATCAAAGTGTGATTTGGAAGTTACCTGAAGATAAGCAGCTGGCAATCTGCCTGAAACAGGCAGGAGTTCTTGCAGAAAATGCAGAGGATAACCAAGGAAAAGATGTGTTTAATACAAAACCAGTGGTATATCTTATTCAAAAATATATGTCTAATAACCCTCAACAAGTAGTAGAAGGCTGCTGTTCGGATATGGCTATTACCTTTAATGGACTGACTCTCCAAAAGATGGAAGTAATGATGTATGGTGTGTACCGGCTCAGGGCATTTGGACATCATTACAATGACACACTGGTTTTCTTGCCTCCAAATGGCTCAGAAAATGACTGAGAACTGGGAAAGACAGAACTGTGCTGTTTAAGAACGCTTGAAATGTAACTCTTCCATATTAAAATGTGGTGTAAGTGTAAAGTACACATTTCATTCAGTAATATATATATTAGAAAAAGCACAAACATGTAAAACATCTCAATAATTTTTTATATTGACTCCACATTGAAATGATGATGTTTTAGATATTTTGCATTAAAATCAATTTCACCTCTTTCTTTTCCATTTTATTAATGTGTCTATTTAGGGTGATGCCTATGGCTCAGAAGAGTAGGGCAGCAGCCCCATATACAGGAGGTGGCAGGTTCAAACCTGGTCCTAGCCAAAAACTGCCAAAAAATAAAATAAAATAAAAATAAAAATTTTAATTACAAATGTAGCTCACACATTTCTACTGGATAATAAAAGTGAAGAACATCTGTTGTCACCATACATAACAATTTAACTGCCTGTCCACATGACAGTACTTTTTAAGTCAGTTTATTGCAAGCATCTGGAGTCTGGAAGAGGTTTCAAATATTTGAATATGGAAATAAATATAAATATTCCCCAAGTGCATTCTTTGGACCTCATATCATTTTTAACTTTTGTGAAAATATCTAAATGCTTGATGAGTAAGTGTTGTGGTCAAAAAGCATTTTGTTGAGTTATTGTTTAGGCTATAGCACTACATAGAAGCAACTGGAAAAGGATTATGTCTTTTGGATGTCTCTAGAATATTCCTTAAACCAAAGAGCCAACTGGCACACACATGCCAATATCACATTCTTACACTGCTGGCAATGTGCTAACAATTGTCACTTCTACAATGTAACTACCTTCCATTTTCAGGGATTATTTTGCCTTTTGGAGCCATAGCTTGAATTTTGAATACTGTTGGGGTTGCCAGGAGAAACAGAAAAATCCACAAAAATTTCTAGTTAAAAAAAAAATAAGAAAATAATAGTGAAATGTTTGGTTTTCAGTGATAACAGGAAAGGCAGATGTCTGTTTGCTTCCCTGTTATATACCTAATGTAAGTCCTTCTACACCAGGCGTCCTCAAACTATGGCCCGTGGGCCACATGCAGCCCACCCAAGGCCTGCCGGGTGTTTTTGCCACCGCTGCCTGTCCTGCTTAGCAGCCAACTTGACCCAGGGCCTGCAGTCCGGCCCTCCAATGGTCTGAGGGACAGTGAACTAGCCCCCTGTTTAAAAAGTTTGAGGACCCCTGTTCCACAAAGTATGTATTCAATGTATTATAAAGTATGAAATGACAAGTTCTCTGTCATCTGCACCATGCATATAGAAAGGATAGTGTCATTACTTTTACCACTGCCAAATAACTTACTTTCTGCTCCTATGGCACTGACTTCCTAAACTGTACTACCTTCCCAACTACATTTTAAGTTGCTAGAAAGCAAAATCCATATATGATATGCACCCTCATCTCCTCTACGATACCATACTTGCACATACCAGTCACTCAGTCAAATTCCAAAACCTCAGTAGCAAACAATAATCTTTCCAAAAAATTATTTCCATTATAAAAAGCATTATAGACACATGGCATTTCATCAGACTTGAAATACACATTACAACAGACAAAATTTGTTGCTGAACATGTAAATTATATGTATATACCTTTCAATATAAGGAGTTAATTAAAAGCACAGATTCAAAAGTCACTCTTGCTTTTTTAAAAAAGGAGGCAATCCTTGAAATATTAATATAGGGAAAATTGGAAAGAGCACTGGGCTTAAGTGGCTAAGGCGCCAGCCACATACACCTAAGGTGGCAGTTTTGAATCCAGCCCGGGCCCACCAAACAACAATGACAGCTGCAACCAAAAAATAGCTGGGCGTTGTGGCAGGCACCTGTGGTCCCAGCTACTTGGGAGGCTGAGGCAGGAGACTCGCTTGAGCCCAAGAGATGGAG
>NW_003852419.1:2089389-2094320 GCF_000181295.1 Otolemur garnettii | reverse complement strand
CACCAAACAACAATGACGACTGCAACCAAAAAATAGCCAGGCATTGTGACAGGCACCTGTAGTCCCAGCTACTTGGGAGGTGGAGGCAGGAGAATCACTTGAGCCCAGGAGTTGGAGGTTGCTGTGAGCTGTGATGCTACAGCACTCTACCCAGGACAACAACTTGGGGCTCTGTCTCAAAAACAACAAAAAAAAAGGTGCAAAGCACATCTGATAAAAGGCTTTATCCAAAATATATAAGAGTTTTTACAACTCAGTAAGAAGAATACAACCAACCTCATTTTTAAAATGAGTAAATAATTTAGACAAACACTTCACCAAAGAATAAATATGAATAGCAGGTAACATGGACATGGAAAGGCCATTAGTACCCGGAGAAATGCACATTAGAACTATAATGAAATACCACTCCACACCTGCAAGAGTGGCTAAACCTAAAGAGCTGAAAATGCCAAGTGCTGGTAAGGATGCAGAGAGAATAGAATTCTCAAGCATTGCTGGTAGGAACACAAAAATGATGTAGTCTCCTTGGAAACAGTTCAGTGGTTTCTTACTCAGTTAAACATATACTTACCATAGACCTGGAACCCTATTCCTAGGTGTTTACCTAAGAGAAATAAAGACATCTATACATACAAAGATCTGTATGTGAATTTTTTTTTCATTTTTTTTTTTAGAGAGACAAGAGTCTCACTTTACTGCCCTCGGTAGAGTGCTGTGGCGTCACAGCTCACAGCAACCTCTAACTCCCGGACTTAAGTAATTCTCTTGCCTCAGCCGCCTGAGTAGCTGGGACTACGAGCGCCTGCCATAACACCCAGCTATTTTTTTGTTGCAGTTTGGCCGGGGCCAGGTTAGAACCCACCACCCTGGTATATGGGGCCAGCACCCTACCCACTGAGCCACAGGTGCTGCCCTGCATGTGAATGTTTAGAGCAGATTTATTCATAATTACCAAAACTGAAACCAACCCAAGTGTTCATCAGCAGGTGAATGGATGAACAAATTGTGGTACATCCTTACAATGTAATCTACCCAATAATAAAAAGGAACAAACTTCAGACGCAGGCAACAACAGTGATAAACTCAAAAGCATCATGCTAAATGATAGAAGCCATTCACAAAAACCTATGTCATACTATCTGACAGTTTAAAAATGGCAACACTGGCTCGGCACCTGTGGCTCAAGTGGCTAAGGCACCAGCCACATACACATAAGGTGGTGGGTCTGAATCTAGCCTGGGCCCGCCAAACAACGATGGCTGCAACCAAAAAATAGCTAGGTGTTATGGCGGGCGCCTGTGGTCCCAGCTACTTGGGAGGCTGAGGCAGGAGACTCGCTTGAGCCAAGGAGTTGGAGGTTGCTGTGAGCTGTGATGCCACAGAACTCTACCCAGGAGGACAGCTTGAGGCTTTGTCTCAAAATAAAATAAAATAAAAATAAAAATGGCAACACTGAAGAGATGAAAGCATATCAGTGGTTGCCAGGGCTCAGAATTTGGAAAGGAGACAGACTACAAAGGGCAGGAGGAAAATCTGAAGTGATGCAAATATTATTTATTTTGGTTATGCTAGTGGTTACAGAATTGTATATATTTGTCAAAACTCTTTGAACTAAATACCTAAAAGGGTGACTTTTACAGCATGTACTCAATTAATCTGACCAAATATATGTTTTTAAGTACCTTTCAACTCCAAAGTCCAAAATATACAAAGAAAACTAAGACAAACAGCTCACAAAATCAACGGTCAGAAGACCAGTTTAGTCCAACAAGATAAAAATGTTAATACCATGTGAAAGTCTTTAGAGCTCTTATGTTTAGGATTGTCAAAAAGATGAAATAGGAATAAAAATCTATTTTTAAAAGAACAAGGACTGAAGAAAGAAGAAAAACAGGGAGAAGCTAAACAATAGCAAGTAGGCAGGAAAACAAACCAATTAAAAGCCTTAAAAATTGCCCAGGTGCAGTGGCTCACACCTGTAGTCCTAGCACTCTAGCAAATTGAGGGAGGAGAACTGCTTCAGCTCAGGAGTTCGAGACCAGCCTGAGCAAGAGTGAAACCCCATCTCTACTAAATAAGTAAATAATAAATGTCTTAAAAATTAAATAGATACAGATAAAATCACTAAAAGAAGAAAAAACTCAATAGGTGGTTGAGTAGGCAGCCTTCAAACAGCCCTCAGTAATCCATGTAGTCATGTCCTATGTAGTCCCCTCCTTTATGGCACAGAGCTGACCTTTACAACCAGCAGAACACTGTGGAAATCATAGAAGATGACTTCTGAGGGTAAGATGACTTCTGAGTGTCATAAAAGACACTGTGTCTTCCACCTTGCACTCTCTTGGATTCCTTGCTCTGGGGAAGCCAGTGCCATGTTGTAAGAGCTCTGAAGATGCCACATGGAGATGTCCAGCTGCTGAGGAACTGACACTTCCTCCCTACCAATAGCCGTCCTTAACTTACCAACTACCATTGGATGAACCATTTTAAAAGTGAATCCTCCAGCTCCAGTCAAGCCTTCAGATCACCACTATCTGGGACAACATTTTGACTATAACTTCACCATACACAAGCTCAGTCATTCTCAAATTTCTTGAGAATAGAAAGAAATTCTATTCTCCTGTATTCTACAGTTCTACAACTCTACAGTTTCACCTGTAGAAACTGTGCAAGGTAATGAATGTTTATAGTTGTTGTAAGCCACTATGTTTTGGGGTTTCTGTTATTTCATCAGCAATAGGTAACTAACATACATAAAAGAAACTCTATTCTGAGCTCAGTAGAAGAGAGAACGCATAACATGAAAAATAGTACAAGGAATTTATGTAAAATGTAATACACAGAAGGGTGGAAAATATAAATTACTAGTTAAGAAACACGCCAACAGGCCTGAAAGTAATGGGGAGTGGCAGAAGAAAAGACACAAGTAAATAAGAGACAAGCAATGATGCTAAAAGATGAAAAGACACTCCCTGTACCGTGCAGAATAATTTTTTAAGGCCTGCATGTTTTATTTTAAAAAACAAAATGAATACTCAAGATAACATTACTGTTTCTTTTTAAGAAAATGCATCTCATATTACAAATTAAAAGTAGGCCACTGTTGCAAAGCTATGGCAAACCCAAGAAGTTGTGGAGGGCTGAATTATCCTCGATGATGAAAGATCTCCATCTTCAGCTGTATTAACCATCTTACCTAAAGGGTGATTCTACCAAACCCCATTCCAACCCATTCCCACATCACCTCCTGCGTTCAAGCCAGTTAGTTTTGTGAAAAAAAACAACTAGTTCTCTCTCTAGGACCAGATGGGACAACTGAAGTCTTTCGGGTTGTCTGACATTTTTCCACATCATGGTTTCTAATAGATTCAGACAACATTTGGCATCTTCTGTTATCCATCAAAGCTACATAATTACCGAAATTAACAAGAGTTTGATGGAAAGTTTAAATTGAAGGTGATGGTTTTTGTTCTAGAAAACGCTCAGTTTCTAGGGAGTGCTCTCTAAAGAAAAACCAGTGGGGCCACTGTACTCCCCATTTCTGATATTCTGCTCCCCACTGCTCTTGACTTGCTGTGTGCTCCCTCAGCAAACCTCCCATGATGATGCTCTCCTGCATAGTTTCTTTTTTTTTTGGTAAATTATTACCAACTCCCTAACATTTCCTTGCCACATTCCAGTTTCAAGTTCTATTATTATATTATAAAGTATTTATGCTGGCATTTAAGAAATTATCTGCCCAGTTGGATAAAGAAATGTAGCTATATACCACTTAAAAGAGCATACTGAACATGTCACAAAGGTTGAAATTAAAGGGACAGGAAAATATCCCATTTCCCTTCTTCTTAGCATTTTGCTCTACTTCCCAGGAACTCTCCCTAAGTTTCTGGTTCAACCCTTTTATTAAGTTTGCCATTTCTACTCCATGTTCCGAATTTTTCAAGAGCCCTTATTTATTCTCTGAATATTCCCTGTTTCATGGATGCACAATCCTTTATTTTCCTTCTGAGAATACGATATTAAATAATAAAGCTTTGCTCATTTTGTTTTGTCTTCTTTTCCCCATATGTAGGCAATGTTGGAAGTCTTTTTTTCTGATTTTTCTCTATCTTTCGTGTTAGAGGCTTTCTTCAGGTGTCTGGTGATCCATGAGATACTACTTTAAAGGTGAGGGACTAAAATGCTGACTAGACACCTCAGCATATATGTGGGGGCTTCTTGATTAAGAACTTTAACCTTGGTAATCTGTCTGGGCTCTCTCTTGGGGAACCACTGATGTCACCATCACTCTCTCTTCCCCCCTGGATTCATAAGAGTCCCTAAAGACTTCCACCATTTGCCTCCTGTATTAAAGTCTGGCTGCCATCATTTTAGTAGCCAAATAAGAAGGAAGCAAGGTTCAAGGTTGCCAATAAATATGCACATAGTTAGTTCCCATTTTGAGTGTAGCAGAACGATAGAAAGCACAGTCTAGAATAAGGCTTGGAAGGTCCCGAGCTTCTCCTCCTAAGAGGCAAAGGCTCTACAGAAGGGATTTGTACATCTACAGAGGGGCTGTGATATGTCAAGACTGAAATAGCTAATACTAATGGTAAATATGTGGCCCTTAGCTTCAACTAATTTCCTGAAACTTTCTCAAGTATCCCTATATACCAAGTGTCCAGCAGCTAAGCATCTACTTCCTCTGAAAAAAATTGAAAAGTTGCTCTCTTATAAAATTGAATATATTGTTTGAAGTGCAGCAGTCCATCAACTGAAGCATTTATGAGCTCACAGCCAAATAGACAGTATCATACCCTCTCACCATAAAGCAAAGGTTGATTACAGACCAGCATTGATCATTTATACACAACTGTCAGTTAACTTCACAGATGTCTCATTGATAAATATAAATAGAACACCAAAGATCATCAGATATATGAGTGAAG
>NW_003852419.1:2086805-2088823 GCF_000181295.1 Otolemur garnettii | reverse complement strand
AAAAAAAAAAAAATCAGGAACTTTCAAGTAAATTACTTCACAGCTATACCATAAGACAGAAATTGTTATTCCCATTATAGAGATTAGGAAACTGATATTCAGAATGAATATGCCTCGCACATGATTATTCTCCCAGCCAGTGACATGGCTGAGATTTCAATCTTTATATTCTGATTTCCTGGAGCCCTTTCAGCTGAATCACAACTGCTCTAGAAAAACTATATACACAATGTATACTTGCACCAAACCATAGGAAAATCAATCCCAAATACATAAAACCACAAAAATCTTAGCTGGATAACTAAGCTTTATTTCTGTCTTTATTTCTGTCCTTTGTCTGCTATTCTTTCAGCCTAGGAAGCTTTAATTTGTAACTTAAAATCACAACATTCATAATAGAAACAATTTTAAGTTACTTATTTTCAGGGAACTTATCACAGAAAGAAACAAACAGAACCACAAGAGACTAAATTTGGAATTAGAGATTCTAAAAGAATTCTACCACTAGATAAATAAAAGCTAAGTGCTTTCTTTACAGATATTGGATGTATCATTTATTTACCCATTAATGGTTGAGGCAGGAATAATGAATACTACATAACAGAAACTCAATAAAAGTTGGCTGAACAAATGAATGACAGTATAAAATGAATGAATGAATAAAAGCTTTATCTCCAAAAAGTTATTTAAAAGGAAGGATAGGGCCAGGCTATCACACCTGTAATCCTAGCACTCTGGGGGGAGGGGCCAAGGTGGGTGGATTGCCTGAGCTCATAGGTTGGAGACCAGCCTAAGCAAGAGTGAGACCTTGTCTCTAAAAAATAACCAGGTGTCATGGCGGGTGCCTGTAGTCTCAGCTCCATGGGAGGCTGAGGCAAGAGAATTGCTTGAGTCCAAGAGTTTGAGGTTGCTATGAGCTGTGATGCCACGGCACTCTCTGAGAGTGACAAAGTGAGACTCTGTCTCAAAAAAAAAATTAAATAAATAAACAAAAGGAAGGACAGACAGGGTATAATGGATCATACCTATAATCCTAGCACTTCAGGAGACCAAAGAGGAAGGATTGCTTTAGGCAAGAGTTTGAAACCAGCCTGGGCAACATTGAAAGACTCCATCTCTACAAAAAAAAAATTTGAGACAGAGTCTCACTTTGTCACCCTTGGTAGAGTGCCACAGTATCACAGCTCACAGCAACTTCAAACTCTTGGGCTTAAGTGATTCTCTTGCCTCAGCCTCCCATGTAGCTGAAACTATAGGCGCCCACCACAATGCCCGACTATTTTTAGAGACTGAGTCTCGCTCTAGCTCAGGCTGGTCTTGAACCTATGAGTTCAGGCAATCCACCTACCTTGGCCTCCCAGAGTTCTAGGACTACAGGTGTGAGCCACCGTGCCTGACCTACAAAATTGTTTAAAATATTAGGCATAGTGATGCATATGTGTAGTCCCAGCTACTCAGGAGGCTAAGGCAGGAGGGTCACCTGAGCCCAAGACTTCAAGACTATACTGAGCTGTGATCATGCTACTGCACTCCAGTGTGGGGAAGAGAACAAGACCCTGTCTCAAAAAAATAAAAAGTAAAAGTAAAATTAAAGTAAGGATAAACTTTGATCAAAGGTAATCACTACATTTTCACAACCTATATTACAGGTCATAAATACTGAACACTTCACATTGCATTAATGTAAATAAATGTTAAGTATATTCCATAAACTCTAGAAGACTTTAAACCAGTTTTAGGACTTTAAACAGGATAGTACAAAGGGCAATACTTTGATCTTGAGTGATTATTTGCTAGTATAATCATTCAAGCTGGAAAATAACTTTGCATAATACTAAGAAAGTGATACTGGAAATATTCAGATAATTTTTTTTTTCAGTTTTTGGCCGGGGCTGGGCTTGAACCCGCCACCTCCGGCATGGCACTGCCCAGGTAATTTTTTACTTTCATGATTTAGACTATAATATAAACTTTGGCTCAATTTCACAACCAATCCATATTTAGTCAGAAAAAAAAAA
>NW_003852419.1:2076558-2086323 GCF_000181295.1 Otolemur garnettii | reverse complement strand
TAATACTCAGCAATCCTCTCATTGTTACAGATACCGAATACAAATAAACTTGTTCAAAAGATTGATAATTTAGGAAAAATACTTTAGGACCTTCATACTCACTGATATAACAGCAATTCCCCCACCAAGTATCTCTCTTCCCGATTTTTCCCCCATAAACCCCATAAAAGACTCAACTACCAAACATCTTTTTATTTTGTAATAATATCTTCAGCCAATAACCTCCAAAATGATATTTAAATGAGCATACAGAGTCCCATTTTTAAGTATATGTAGAAATTCCATTAGGTATTGTGAAATACTAGGTGGGCCATAAAGTACCTGAGAAAATGTATAATTTAAATCAGCTCATCACAGTATTGTAAGGGCCTGTTGGGTGTAAGTATATGTCATGCTGTCCAGGGATCCCTTATCCTTGTGAGTCAAACCTAGACTGCCTCAAGGGAATCACATTCACAAAAAAGATGCCAAGCTGCAGGAAATCCCCGATGGTAATGCTGCATCAGGGGAAAGCAGTGTCAGGCTATGTAGGCCATGCTGAAGTCCAAAGGGAAAATTCTTCATATTTTTCTCCCTTTCATTTTCACCGACAGTCTAACCCATAGGAAATAAATAACATTTCACTTCTGATTCAACTTAAAAAGAAACTTTCGAACAAGAATGCTTACTGTGCCCAAGACCCACACTGGAATTGGGTACATTTGATTTTTACATGAGGGGGAACACAACTAAAGGTGTTCATGGAATTCTTAGAACATTGAAACTGGAGTTAAGGAGTTTGATGTTAATTCTGGGGAAGCCGATGAAAAATGGAAGAGTCAAGGAGAATCCATTCAAGGCAGCTCCGGAAGGCATGTTAATGTGAAGAAGGGGAGCCATAAAAGTAGGTAGTGCAAAAGATCAAGAAATAAAATTTGGTGTTGAGAAGGGGCTAAGGGGCTAGTTCACAGGGAATCAAGATAAAGGAGTTTTAGGGAGAAAGCACAATGACTAAACACCAGTGGCAACGTTAAAGAGTGCTCAACAGATGCCAAGGATGTGGGGAAAAGGGAATCCTTGTACACTGCTGGTGAGAATGTAAGTTGGTACACCTATTATGGAAAAAATGTATGGATATTCCTCAAAAAACTAAAAATAGAATTGTCACATGATCCTGCAATTCTACTTTTGGTTATATACCCAAAAGATCTGAAATCATTATGTTGCAGGTGTGATGGCTCATGCCTATAATTCTAGCACTTCAGGAGGCTGAGGGGATAGGATTGCTTGAGGCCAGGAGGCCAGCTTGGGCAATATGGCTATACCCCTGTCTCTACCACAAAAAAAAAAAAAAATGTAATCAGAATCTGCATTCCCATGTTCATTTCCGCATTATTCACTATAGCAAGACAGTGCAACTTAAGTGCCAACCAAAAAATGAATGGATAAAGAGAGTGTGGCATAGATTCACAATGGATTACTATTCATCCTTAAAAAAGAAGAGAAGCTGGGCAGTGCCTGTGGCTCAAAGGAGTAGAATGCTGGCCCCATATACTGGAGGTGGCGGGTTCAAACCCAGCCCCGACCAAAAAAGAAGAGAAGCTGTTATTTCTGACAACATGGATTAACCAGAGCACATCATACTCATTTAAATATGCAAGGCAGAGAAAGATAAATGCTCCATGATCTCACTTAGATGTGAAAACTAGGACAGCTAAATTCATACAAGTAGAAAGTAGGCCAGGTGTAGTGGCTCATGCCTGTTATCCCAGCACTCTGGGAGGCCGAGGCAGGTAGACTGCCTGAACTCAGAAGTTTGAGACCAGCCTGAGCAAGAGCAAGACCCCATCTGTACTAAAAATAAAAAAACCAGCCAGGCCTTGTAGCGCACACCTATAGTCCCTGTAACTTGGGAGGCTGAGGCAAGAGGATCACTTGAGCCCAAGAGTTTGAGGTTGCTGTGAGCTATGATGCTACAGCACTCAACCTGGGGTGACAGTGAGACTCTATCTCAAAAAAAAGGAAGTAGGAAGTAGAATGATGGTTATCAGAGTGTGAGGGACAGGGAGGAAGGAAATGACAGACTGTTGGTCAGAGGGGACAGAGTTTCAGACAGATGGGAGGAATGAGTTTTGAAATCTATTGCACAGGCTCGGCACCTGTGGCTCAATCAGCTAAGGCGCCAGCCACATACACCTAAGGTGGCCGGTTTCGAATCCCCAGCCCGGCCCGCCAAACAACTATGACGGCTGCAACCAAAAACATGGCTGGGCGTTGTGGCGGGAGCCTGTAGTCCCAGCTACTTGGGAGGCTGAGGAAGGAGACTCGCTTGAGCCCAGGAGTTGGAGGTTGCTGTGAGCTGTGATGTCATGGCACTCTACCCAGGGGGATAGCTTGAGGCTCTGTCTCAAAAAAAAAAAGAAATCTATTGCACAGCAGGGTGACAATAGGTAAAAACAATATTATTATATATTTCAAAATTACTAAGAGAGTAGATTTCAAATATATTTACCACAAAAAATGATAAGTATTTGAGGCTATGGATAGATGTGTTAATTCGATTGACTTAATCATTCCACATTGTGTAAATATAACATCACATTGTACCCAATAAACATATACAATCATAATTTGTCAACTTAAAAAAAATTTTTTTAATGCCAAAAAAAACTTTCCTTTTTCCCTCTCTGGCTCAGAAAACTAACTAGTGATACTGTAAAGCAGAAAAACTGTTTAAATCTCGGCTTCCCTGAAGAGTTTATATTTGGCACGCTAGGGATATTTCCAACACCATTCCTTAAATTCCTCTAAGACCTCTCCCACTTACAGCAGCACTTGCCCAAGACTTCAATAAGGCCTTTCTCTTCACAAGCTTCAGTATTCTAAGTTACTTGAAAATTGTGATGAAAAAAATAGGTGCAAAAATAGTTTTTCTAAAAGATCCTACTCCATTTCCAAACAATATAGGGTATACTAGAGATCCATCTTTAATTATAAAAATGCCCTGAGATATCTCATACTTTTTTAAAAAAAAATTCAGAAGCATATTTGCCATCAATATGTAATTATATTCAAGTCATCTCCTTGTACACATAACCAACATGTCCACTGAGGAAGTTATAGGAAAATAATGACTTACTTCTAGGGGCCAGACTCTCCGTTAGCCGCATCACAACAAACCTAAAAGATAAGGTTGGCAGCTCTCTGCTATTTGTTACAAGTGTGATGCTGGGCATACTACTCAACTACTCTCTGCTTTAATGTTAATTCTTTAGACTGGTGATAATAATAACTACCTTATTAGGGTTACTGTGGGGTTTAAACTAGCTAATGTAAGACTTAGGAATCAGAGTTGGCATCTGGAGTTAGCTGCTTATACCCAGCACCAATAATATATAACTTAGAACCACAAGTGTCACAGAAAAGAGAAGCTGGCCACAATCCTGGCAGAGAACAGATGAATCAAATTGGTATTCTCTCCAGAATCTTCAGCCTTGGGCTGGAATCCATTTGGAGAGAAGATAGGAAGAAGCCTTGGGGTAGATTGGTCCTAACACAAAACCAAAGGGTGTGGATGGGACCAGACTAGCTTCTGGAATGCAATATTTGATTCGAGTTGGCACCTAGCAGGAATGCAATAGAGTTTGCTTTGAAAAATATGTAACATTACGTAAATTGTTATTACTACATCCATACATAAATGAATACACACAGATATCTACCCCCAAGAAGAAGTGGATTTGCATCTTGCATGGCTGAACAGAAGACAGAATAGATGAGCAGGAAGATATATCAAAGAAAGCAAAGAAAGTCATAACAAAACTAGATAGTTTTAGGGTGGCACTTGTGGCTCAAAAGAGTGGGGCACTGGCCCCATATATTGGAGGTGGCACATTCAAACCCACCCCCGGCCAAAAACTGCAAAAAAAAGCCAGCTAGATAGTTTTAGAAAGGCTATATAGGGTGCTTATAGCGAAGCATTCAGGTCTTAAGGCAGAATGCCTGCATTCAAATCTTAGCTCCATTACCCACTTTTTGGTGTGAACTCAGGCAAGTTACATAACTTTTCTACCTGAGTTCCTTCCTGTGTAAATATAGATAATGTTAGTAACTATCTCAAAGGGTTGTTGTAAGGATTAAAAAGCTGCATATAAAGCACTTAGAAGATTTCCTGGCACACCGTATCAGTTGCCTAATCTATAAAATGGAGATAATAAAATTTATTACTCCACCAGTTGTTATAAGAATTAAATAAATCATATCTATAAAGTGCTTAAAACATGATAAGTCAATAAATTTTAAGCATTTTCATTAAAACATGGTCATGTACCAAAAATTTTTTAAACCTGAGAATCCTTATTTCTATTTTGGTGTTGAATATATTAATATTTACTGGAAAACCATGTGTAATTTGGCAAACATATCTACTTTCCAATATGTAAAACATATCTGAATAATTCCATCCCTTAGATCTGCCAAAAGATTTAAGCCACATATACAAAATAAAAGAAAAGAAAGACCAAAAAAAGAAAAAGAAACCACAACTGAAACAGAAATTTTGAAATATTCCTCTCCATATTCATTTACTGACCAAAAAAAAATCTAATAGCTTAAAAAATTAATAATTAAAAAGATATTTGCAATTTTACTTATAGAGAAAACAACAGTTTCATAACTTTAAAAAATGGGCACTCTTAGAGAAACTTCTAACAATATGCTTTCTAATAAACAGAACAAATGTTGGCATAAAATTTAGAAACCCAAATAAGTGTACTTCTATTTAGACCATAAGGAAATCAACAACATACAGGAGTCAGAAAAACCAAGATTTTGAGAAGGATGCTGTGGTCAACAGTGTCAACTGCTAAGAGGCTAAGACAACAACTGGCAATGTCCATGAGGTTAGGCAACAAGAGTGTAATTGGTGGATCTTGACAAAATCATTAGATGTGGTGGTTGGGGTTGTGGAAAACACCAGATAAATCGTAGTACCGCATGATTTTTACAGGGAGAAATGATTTTTATAGAGAGAGGAACAAGAGACAAAGAATGAGTCAGGAAAAACTTCCCCATCTTAGACTTATTCAAACTGTGATTTTTTTTTTTAAGCTGTAACTTTTATTCTAATGTCAATAAATAAAGCATACTGGTACTGGAGATTTACTCCACAAACCCTATTACTATGTCATCCTTGATCCAAAGTGAATAGGATAACTTTAGTCTTGCTGCCTAAAAGACATTCAAGCACAATAATTTAAGATGATAAAGTTTAAACTGAACGATGTTTCCCTGGATTTTATTAGAATACTTCTGTGCTAAGAGATTCTTGGCTAGTAATGGGAAGAAGATTTAAGAACTTTTTTGGAGATGTGATACATGTACCAGTTTCTATCCCACAAAAGGAGTATGCAGAGTGGGATTTAAGAAATTACCCGTAATTTTTCTGATCAGTTCTGAATGCCATTAATATCATTCATCTGTTCATCTAAAAAGTGATGTCCAATAGAAATACAATCTGAGCCACATGTATACTTTTAAATTTTTTAGTGCAAACATTAAAAAAGTAAAAAGAAATAGGTAAAGTTAATTTTAATATTGTCTATTTAACCTAATATCCAAATACCATCCCTTCAACACATAACACAAACATTATTGCTGAGATACTTTACATTCTTTCACACTAAATCTTTGAAACCAGTGTTTATTTTACATATGCAACACATCTCATTCAAAGTGTTCAATAGCCACACATGGCTCATGCCTACTATACAGGAAAGCATAGGCTTAGAATCCAAGTCCTCTGGAAACAGAAACATGGGTTGTCTTATTTGCATATGTAACTACAGTATTAAGAGTGTCTAATAGAAATTAGCCCTCAAAGAATATTTGTTGAATGAATGAACAAAAAATATATTTTTTTTATGTACATACTTACAAAAACATTCCTGTGATACAATATTCTAATCACATGATTAGAATTCTTAAGTATATGTTAAACTTAATTCTAGCCCAGATGATAGTTTAGTAATATACAATCAACCCAAATTCCTATAGATGAATATTTCAAAATATAGTAAATGTTTTACTATCAATAGAGAAACTTCTTCTAGAATCACTTTAACATGATTTTCTTAAACATTCAGTAGATCAAAGGCTGTCGCACTCCTTTAATAAAATCAAATAAATGATAGCTTTTCTCTCTGGAATGCTATTCATTAAACTTATACAATTCTCACATATTATACTAACATTCACAGAAAATATTTCTTGTTTTAATGTCTAATCCACCCTAACTCCAGCAAAAGAATATACCAACTATATCTTCAAACACTTGACAAAAGTTAAATCATATTCATTATTTTAAAAATGCATAACCTCCAAAGCACTGAGATTATTTAATATAAATAAAACAGACAGCTAACAATAACAAAGGCTAGGGAGAAAGTCATACCTTCTCCGCTAAGAGCTCTCGTATCTTGCTTGCTTGAACTCTAAATTTCATGAGCTGGGACTCCAGAGCTACACATCTTTCTTTCCAATCTACTGGTCCTTCTGGCTCAGAAAGCTCTGCCATATTTACTCTAAAAAAGAAAGCATTCAAATGGCACAAAACAATTAGTATTCAGAACAATTCATGGAATCATGCAAGATACACATTCTAGTCACCATCTAATAGTATCCACACACAAGTTTAAAATTCTAAGATAAATTTCAAGACTGTGTATGAAAAGAACTTAATGGAAGATAGAAGGCCAGGGTTGGAGGCCCAGCTGTGCTACATTTCAGTTTACCCAATCTAGAAACTGGGGGATGCAGACTATAACAAACAATTCTTCCTCATGTGTATGCTGTAAAGAACAAATGAAATATTGCTATTTCTAAAAAAACAAAAAAGAAGAAATCTTGCTATTTCTAACAGTACTTTGGACAGCATAACAGCACAACACACAGAGTACGATTACTTTAGCTCTTCCCAAGATAAGACTGGTCAAATCTATCAGCTTATAATTTTACCACACTCTTTTTTTATACTTTTAATGTAATTTCCTTTATTTTAATTTTTTGTTTCAGATTAATATATGGGTACAAATGATTAGATTACATTGTTTGTGTTTGTTAGGTGAGGTCCAAGTTGTAGTTTAGCCCTTCACCCAGAAGGTGTGCCATATACCCTTACATTGTGCCCATCAGGCAAGAGCTTACCAAACCCCCTCCTTCCTTCTCCCCTCCTCCCTACTTGAATTTAATTGTGCTTTTTTCTTGTGTGGGCATGTAGTCTATTCATCTAGTTTCACATAAGCATTGAGTACATTGGATGCTTTTTTTTCCCTTCTTTTTTTTTTTTTTTTGAGACAGAGCCTCAAGCTATCCCCCTGGGTAGAGTGCTGTGGCATCACAGCTCACAGCAACCTCCAACTCCTGGGCTCAAGCGAGTCTCCTGCCTCAGCCTCCCAAGTAGCTGGGACCACAGGCGCCCGCCACAACGCCCAGCTATTTTTTGGTTGCAGCCGTCATTGTTGTTTGGCGGCCCAGGCTGGATTCAAACCTGCCACCTTAGGTGTATGTGGCTGGCACCTTAGCCGCTTGAGCCACAGGTGCCGAGCCATGCTTTTCTTGTGATACTTTACCTAGGATGTTCTCCAGATCCTTCCAGGTAAATACAAAAGATGAATACAATTAACATTTTACTTTATGGCTGAATAGTATCCCGTGGCATACATATACCATAGTTTGTTTATCCACTTATGAGTCAATGAGCGCCACTCTCTTAAACTTATAGATGTATCAGTTTGATTCAACTGGTAATATGATAAAACAAACTACAGAAATTTCATACTAGTGGTACAATTATGGTTTAGATTTGTACTATAATGATTACTTAACACTGCTCTAAATTTATCCAGGTCTAGGCTAAGTCTTTTAAGCCAAAGTCTTTTGGCATATTTAACTGTGTAAGTTATTATGATTCTGACAAATCTTTATAATTTTTATTAGATGTAAGAAAAGAAAATATATAAATATGAAATTTGGGTCAGACTCAATGGCTCATGCCTGTCTATAATTTTGGCACTCTGGAGAAAAAAGAAAAAAAAAGTAGTGATGATGGCGATACTTGCACATTGATATACACATTTAATACCATCCCTATCAAAATTCCAATGTATCATTTGGAGAAATTAACAAGTTGATCCTAAAATTCACCTGGAATTTCAAGGACAAAGAATAACCAAAACAATCTTGGAAAGTTGGAGTACTCACACAGTCTAATTTCTAAACATACTACAAAGCTACAGTAATCAAAACTATGTGTTATGTGCATAAAGATAGACATACAGATCAATGAAATAAAGCTGAATCCAGAAATTGATTTTTGGCAAGAGTGACAAGATCATTCAATGGGGGAAATAATAGTCCTTTCACCAATAATGCTGGGAGGCAGCACCTGTGGCTCAAAGAAGTAGGGTGTCAGCCCCATATACCAGAGGTGGGTTCATACCTGGCCTGGCCAAAAAAAAACTGAAAAAAAAAAAATGCTGGGACAACTGGATACCTACATGCAAAAGAATGAATTTGGACCCATTACCTCTTACCAAATTAACACATGTAAGAGCCAAAGCTCTATAACTATTAGAAGAAAAAAGAAGTATAAACTTTAATAATCCTGGATTCATTAACAATTTCTTGGATATGACACATAAAGGATAAGTTTTTAACCAAAGAAAAAAATGGATAAATTGGACTTCATCGAAATAAAAAACAATTTGTGCTTCAAAGGACACCATCAACAAAGTATAAAAATAAACCACAGAATGGGAAAAAATATTTGTAACTCAGATATCTAGGGGATTTGTATCTACAATATATAAAGACCCTTATAAACTAAACAATATAAAGACAACCTGATTTTAAAATGGGCAAAGTGTCTAAATAGACATTTCTCCAAAGGAAATTATCTACATAGCCAATAAGCACAGGAAAAGATGCTCAGTACCATTAGTTATAAGGGAAAATGCAAATCAAAATCACAATGATGTCTCATTTCCCATAGGATGGTTAAAATGAAATGAAAAAGACATAGGAAGTGTTGGTGATAATGTGGAGAAATTAGGTCCTTCATACTTTGCTGATAGAAATGTAAAAATGGTACAATTGCTTTGTAAACAGTTTGACAACTCCTTAAAAGCTTAAATACTGGGCAGCACCCGTGGCTTAGTGAGTAGGGTGCCGGCCCCATATACTGAGGGGGGCGGGTTCAAACCCAGCTGAACTGCAACCATAAAAAATAGCTGAGCATTGTGGCAGGCGCCTGTAGTCCCAGCTACTTGAGAGGCTGAGGCAAGAGCCTTGGCCCTTAAGCCCAAGAGTCAGAGGTTGTTGTGAGTTGTGATGCCACAGCACTCAACCCCAAGGGCAATAAAGTGAGGCTCTCTCTACAAAAAAAAAAAAAAAGCTTAAATACCAAGTTACCATTGACCCAGCAACCTTAATGTTAAATACATTACTAAGGGAACTGAATACATGTCACTATACACAAATGTTCATAGCATCATTATTCATGATAGCCAAAAAAGTAGAAACAGCCCATGTCCACCATCAGATGAATGGGTTGACAAAATCAGTATATAATAGACTATCATTCAGCCATAGAAAAAGAATAAAGTACTACTACATGGTATAGCAATAGAGGAACCTTAAAAACATTATGCTACGTGGAAAGGCGCCAGCCACGTACACCTAAGGTGGCGGGTTCGAATCCCCAGCCCGGACCCGCCAAACAACAATGAC
>NW_003852419.1:2073527-2076051 GCF_000181295.1 Otolemur garnettii | reverse complement strand
AAAAAAAAAAAAAGAAATCTCCAGAATAGGCAAATCCAAAGAAACAGAAAGTAGGTTAGTGGTTGCCAAAGGCCGTGAGAAGAGGGCAATGGAGGCTGACTACTAATTATAGGGTTTCTTTATGGGGTGAAGAAAATATCCTAGAATTAGACCATGGTGATGGTTGCATGACTTTGTCTATATACTAAAACCCACTAACTGAACACTTTAAAAATATAAATTTTATGGTTTGTAACACACCTCAATAAAAAAGATCATCTATTCTGAGGCGGTGCCTGTGGCTCAAAAGAGTAGGGCACCAGCCCCATATGCCAGAGATGGCAGGTTCAAACCCAGCCCCAGCCAAAAACTGCAAAAATAAAATAAAATAAAATAAAAAATAAATCATCTATTCACAAATAAAGAAAAAATAGAAGTTTATGTAGATGTATACTAGAAGCACATTTACAAAATCAATGATCCATTATTTGTGGTTATCCTACCAAAAATTTCACCATTAACCCAAATAATTGTGAGGTAACTATTAACCTCAAATATGCAAAGTAGCACACATAAGATATCTTACCTAGAACTTTTTTTTTTTTGAGACACAGCATCAAGCTATTGCCCTGGGTAAAGTGCCATAGCATCACAGCTCATAGCAACCTCCAACTCCTGGGCTCAAGCGATTCTCTTGCCTCAGCCTCCCAAGTAGCTGGGACTACAGGCACCGGCCACAACACTTGGCTGTTTTTTGGTTGTAGTTATCATTGCTTGGTTGGCCTGGGCCAGATTTGAACCCACCAGCTCTGGTGTATGTGGCTGGCGCCTTAGCCGCTTGAGCTATAGGCGCTAAGCCATCTTACCTAGAACATTTTGCTATGAAAATGATGCAATAAATAAATTCAAAGTGACTCAGCACCTGTGGCTCAAGCAGCTAAGGGGCCAGACACAGACACCTAAGGTGGCAGGTTCGAATCCAGCCCTGCCTGCCAAACAACGACGGCTCCAACCAAAAAATAGCCAGGTGTTGTGATGGGCGCCTATGGTCCCAGCTACTTGGGAGGCTAAGGCAGGAAACTCACTTGAGCCCAGGGGTTGGAGGTTGCTGTGAGCTGTGATGGCACTATACTCTACCCAGGGTGACAGCTTGAGGCTCTGTCTCAAAAAAAAAAATAAATAAATAAATTCAAAGTTAAACACACCTATTCTTTTCTTCAGTTATGCTAATTATATATTTTATAATGAAGACTATTTTAAAATTAGCTTTTAACATCCACATTCCTCATTAGGTCATATTAAACATTCAGAATTTGGCTTGGAGCAGGTTAGGGCACCAGCCACATACCCCGGGGCTGGTGGGTTGGAACCTAGACAGGGCCTGCTGAACAACAATAACAACAAAACAACAACAAAAAAAAAATAGCCAGGCATTGTGGCAGGTGCCTGTAGTCCCAGTTACTCAGGAGGCTGAGAAAAGAGAATCGTTTAAGCCCAAGAGTTTGAGGTTGCTGTGAGCTGTGACACTATGGCACTCTACTGAGGGTGACATAGTGAGACTCGGTCTCAAAAAAAATAAAATAAAATAAAAAGTTCAGAACTCCAGGTTGGTTGGATAATGGTTTGCAGTGAGGTCCAGATACCTGATTCCCTCATTTCATTCTGTAATTTCAGTTATTTAACATGTATAAAGTAAATGTAGTGTTAGTGCACACCATCTTGAGTAGTTAAGAACTCTAATTTCCAGCAATAGCCACCATCCTTCTCAATGACCACTGATGTTATAGAACTGTATAGCTTCAAGAGCTATAACCAATTGCTAAATAAATATCATATTTAGATTTTGAACTTGAAAATAATCTATCTTCACTGCAGGGGACGAGAAAGTCCAAATACCCCAGCGACTTCTGGAAATATTTACTGACACAAAATAAACTGTTTACAATTGTGGAGTGAATGCTCTTTTCTCTGAATCTCTGACTTCCTGTTTCTCTTCCCAATCCCAAAAAGGAAAGGAAAAGAAGTGAAAGAGTTCTACTTAGGTTTACCCTGATGAAGGTCAGGGTTAGCCTCTCACATTCAGTTCTCTCCTCTTAAGGGGACAGCTTAAATGGGCAGGTAACTGTGAGTCTGTGTGTGTGCGCGCACGCTCGTGTATACACGTATGTGTTTTTCCTAAGGCAGAAAACGTCTTTCTTGACTAGACTGAGGCTTGTCTTGTTTAACGAACCTTCTGACCACTACCTCGCCCCACTTGGGCAACGCTTGCCCTTTGGAGGCACTGCCCAGAAAAGTCGTGCTCCTCACTGCATGCTCCACACTCGTGGGGGACACACTCCGCTGTGAGGTCCAGGTTTGCAAAACTGGCATTTGCACAAAGAAAGCAGTGACCTGCGGATAGTCCAGCACTAGAGCTTTTCCAACGCAAATGGTTCAGCTTCTCTCTCCACAGCGTTTCGCACATCACAATCTACGGTTGAAAAAGAGGTCTACTAATTTCAGGGTCAGCGTAGTTTCAGGGTAGATCACCTGAAGTCACCTTGAC
>NW_003852419.1:2067927-2072921 GCF_000181295.1 Otolemur garnettii | reverse complement strand
TGACCAATCGGGGCCGCAGCCGGCCGCGTGGCGTCACTGGGGGTGTGGCTACAGCTTTGGCCCCTCCCAATCTACCCCAGGAGGGAGTTCTGTCTTGGAGTAGTCTACCAGTAACCCACCACACCTACAGTAGAGACTGCTTGTAGCGGTAGGTCACTTCCCTACAATTCCCTCTGCCTGGACTGTTGTCCACCCTCCTGCTAGGTCTCCCAAACTGTGGTCTTTCCTCTTACCAATCTGGCCTTCACGTTTTGTCAGGCTAATTGTCCTTAAGAGCAGTTTTGATGTACACTGTGCCGAAGACTGTCTCTGGCATCCTTTTGCTTAAATTATCAAGAACAGATCGCCTCGTCTGGCATTCAAGACCTCCATCATAACTTTCAGGTTTGTTTCTCAACAGTTGTCTTTCTCACATCTGTGACTACTGACTGCTGTGCACCTCCTCACCTCAAAGAAGTCCACTGGGAACGTTTACATGCTGTTTCCCTTTCCACATTTTTAAAGTTCTGTCAGCCAGGTGTGGTGGTGCACATGTGGGCCCAGCTACTCAGGAGGCTGAGCCAGGAGAATCGCCTTGAGCCCAGGAGCTCGAGGCTGAAGTGATGCAGTGAGCTATGATCCCAGCCGTGCACTCTAACCTGAGTGGAGGAGAGCGAGAGATCTAAACATCCTGTAACACACAGCTCAGAATACTCCTCATGTAACCGTGTCTGTTGCCCCAGCTAACAGAAATCTCCTCTCCTGTTTCTGCTCCCTCAGTATCTAGGTTTTTGCTCCTCTTGGCACTTAGCCCCTTCTGTCTGTGCACCGTCCCTTATCTCTCCATTTGACTGTGAGGTCTTTAAAAGTACAGAGCATATTGCATAAGTAGATGAATGAAATTTTAAATCCAGTTGAAGTTTATATCCCAAGCTGGGGACTGGAGAGGTCATTCTCAGGGGAAAATAAAAGATAGAATTCTGAGTGGTATGGATAATCTTTCCCCACGTCACAAAACCAGGTCAGACAAACTACTCTCTTTGGTTCACAGTTGGCCAGTAGAGGTTATTGGAAGGCTCTGTCCACTGCAATCATTTTGGTTTTTAAACTTTATCTCATCGTACTTAGGAAAAACACGAAGGAGATAAAGATTTACAAAGTTCCTTGGAGGAGAGGCAGTAAGTGAAAATGACTAAAAGGCCAGCTAGTGACTATGAGGCGTCCATATTTCTTCCAGATGAGCACTAATTTTGGATGGGATCCCAGACTACCCCCACACATCAAATTCCTTTTGCCTTCTGTGGGAGCTGATGATGCATATCATATGAAAAATCGTCTCCAAACAGCCTTGGCAAACAAGCAGGCTGGACTGGGCTTACTTTACAGAGTACACAGGAGTTAAATAAACAGACTTTGAGTAACCTGCATAATTTAACACAGTAAGTCAGTGGAGACCAAGCAGGAGAAAGAAAGAATGCCAAAATAGAATCACTTCCGTTTGTGAGTCAGAAATACTAAATAGACTAACAGAACCAAGTGAATAAAGTCCCTCATGAAAAGCAGCTTTCTAAACACGGCTGCCACCCTTGTAAGGCTCAGCCAACATTTATTTACTGCCACTTTTTTCAGAAACATGACAAACTGAATTTGTTTGGCTATGGAGAATGCAGTGGGACAGCATCCTGTTTCTGGCTATGCTAAGAAAAATACGTGTACATGGTACAATGGAATATTATTCAGCAATAAAAAGAAATGAAGTATGAATACATGCTACAACGTGGATAACCTTCAAAACATAATGCTAGGCTCGGCTCCCGTAGCTCAGCAGCTAGGGCGGTAAATACACTGGGGCTGGCAGGTTTAAACCCGGCCCAGGCCTGCCAAACAACAATGACAACTACAACAAGAAAATAGCCCAGCGTTGTGGTGGGCACCCAGCTAGCTGGGAGGCTGAGGCAAGAGAATCACATAAGCTCAAGAGTTGGAGGTTGCCATGATGTGTGATGCCACATGCTCTACTAAGGGTGACGTAGTGAGACACTGTCTCAAAAAAAAAAAATTATGTTAAAGGAAATAAACAAGTCACAAAAGAGCATATATTGTATGATCCCATTTATATGAAATGTCCAGAATAGACAAATCCACAGAGAAAGTGGTTGGTTGGCTAAGATTGGAAAGGGATAGGGATAATGGCTAAGGAGGTCGAGTGAGGCTTCTTTTTTTTTTTTTTTTTTTTTTTTTGAGACAGAGTTTCACTCATTCGTGGTGGGGTTGAGAGTTGTAGTATCATAGCTCATAGCAACCTAAAACTCTTGGGCTCAAAAAATCCTTTTGCTTCAGCCTCCCAAGTAGCTGGGACTATAGGTGCCCAATACCCTGCTATATTTTTAGAGATGTGCTGAGCTAACAAACTGAGATTTTGCTCGGGCTGATCTCGAACTCCTGAGATCAAGCAATCCACCTGCCGTGGCCTCCCAGAGTGCTAGGATTGCAGGTGTGAGCCATCACACCCAGCCTAATGAGGCTTCTTTTTGAGGTAACAAAAACATTCAAAAATTGATGGTGATCACTGAGCAAGTCTGTGACTATATGAAAGGCCACAAACATGTACAATTTAAGTGAGTAAGTCATATGTTATGTGACTTATATCCCAATCATGCTGTTTGCAAACAGAAAAATACATGTTGAAAAATACATGTTATGTTTTTATAGCAGTGGCAAAAAAAAAAAATCTCTGACCAGCCATCATGAATATTAATAGCAGTATGAACCGTTGTTTCGTAAGTATTTACCTCAGTTGTAATATTATGTCTATTTGTGATTATTTGATTGTCTGTTTCCTCCAGCAGATTGTGAGTGCCACGGGAGAAACACTGTAACACCATGTTTTGCCCTTCAGTGTATGTGTAGCATCTATATGTGCCTGACATATAATAGGTACACAATAAATATCAGCTAAATGAATGAACAAGGTTGGCGAGGGATACTTTTTATCGAATACCAATAATATTCAAGGCATTGTACTAAGTTACAAGGAATAAAACTATGGGCAAAGCAGATGTTGGAGTTATAGTCTAGAGGAAGAGGTGCGCGTTCATTAAGTATTCACACAAATAAGTATATAAGTACAATTTCCATTAAGTGCTCTAAAGGAAAAGCACTAGGTATCACTTAACTGAATAATAAAGGGTTCTGGCCCAGTCTCAGGAGTCAGAGAGGATTTTTGTGAGAAAATGACATTCGAGCTGAGATCTGAAAGAATTGGACAGAAGAAAGCAAAGAGACGATGACAAGAGCATCCCAAGTCATGGGAACCACAGGTGCCAGCCCTGTGGTGAGGAAAAGCCTAAGATGACAGAGGGACTAAATGGAGGCCATGGAGGCTGGGTGCAAGAAGAGGCCAGCATGAGGAGGCTGCAGAGGAAAGACAGCCAGATCACATGAGGCCTCAAGGAAAGGGCTTTTCAAATCTTAGTGGGAATCTTGTTAAAATGTAGGTTCATTACGACAGAGTAGTGGAGTGCACCTGTAGTCCCAGCCACTCCAGAGAATCACTTGAGCCCAGGAGTTAGAGGTTGCAATGAGCTGTGATGATACTACTGCACTCTAGCTGGGGCAACAGAGAAAGACCCTGTTTCTTTTCTTTCTTTTTTTTTTTTTTTTTTTGAGACAGTTTCTCACTACGTTGCACTGAGTAGAGTGCTGTGGCGTCACAGCTCACAACAACCTCCAACTCTTGGGCTTAAGCGATTCTCTTGCCTCAGCCTCCCAGGTAGCTAGGACTACAGGCGCCCGCCACAATACCTGGCTATTTTGTTGTTGTTGTTGTCATAATCATTTAGCAGACTTGGGCCAGGTTCGAACACTCCAGCCTCTGTGCATGTGGCTGGCACCCTAACCACTGCGCTACAGTGCTAAGACTGAAACTATTTCTTTAATAAATAACTAGTCTGTGGATCTATTTTAGTTTGGGTTCCCCCAAGAGACAAGAATTTGGGTGCAAGTAAGTTAGTCTGAGACATGACCGCAGGAAGCAAACCAAAGGAGTAGGGAAGTACCAAAGGATTGGAAGGAGAGCCAGTGGTAGTGAATTAATTAACAGGGGTTATAAATTAAATTACTATTCTTTTTAACTGGAGCTATTCTTGCTGGGGGCCTCTCAGTGATATCTTGCAATGCATCTCTGAACTTCTCCATGAGGGATGGGAGATTAGGGATATTTTAACTCCAACTTCTGCCCCTCCCTGGTTGAAGATCTTTATTTGGGCATAACTCTTACTTGATCTTAGCCAAAAGGCCAAGAAATGATGCAATCTAACCCTCCAACATTTCCAGTCTGCCCTTGTATGGAGACAGATTCATAGGCAGAGAGACTGAGTAAGCTGTGGGAGTGCATCAGAGTGCAGGTGACCTCCAGGTGGAGCCAAGAGTATATGGGTAGGACAGGGACTGTCTCCGCCTCACCACTCACACATATGGTGGCACTAAGATTTAACATATGTTCTTGCTATTCATATTCATAAAGTTCATATCAGGGATACCACAATGTCAGATTTGGGTGGGGTCATAATTTCTATAATTTACATCAACACAGCCTCCATTTCTTTCTAGTGTTCTACAGGCTAACATATCTATTAGTCAAAGTGTGTATAGTGCCCACTTTACTAGGGCCCACAATACTTTAAGAAGCCCATGACAATGCTTTACTTTTTTTTAATCAGAGGAAAAGAATGAACATTTTTGGTCAAGCAAATGTTTTAGCATATGATATTAATTATTCATCTTTATATAATACTGGTAAAATATAAGTTTTAATACTTTTTTTTTCATAGAGAAAAGAATCCACAAAGGTAAAAGTACTATGTTCAGGAAAGTTATAAAGTGACTCTAGATTTCTTAGGTCCCTTCCTTCCTGCACTCTTATAAAACATTTTCGAAAAGTTCATGGAAAATGCACATTATGGCTCGGCGCCTGTGGCTCAAGTGGCTAAGGCACCAGCCACATACACCTAAGG
>NW_003852419.1:2063772-2067214 GCF_000181295.1 Otolemur garnettii | reverse complement strand
TCAACGTAATGCTTTTATCTAACCTATCATTCATTTGCCAACTTTGTATATTTATTTTTGAGACAGAGTCTCACTTGTTGCCCTCGGTAGAGTGCTCTGCTTGTCACAGCTCACAGCAACCTGAAACTCTTGAGTTCAAGCGATTCTCTTGCCTCAGCCTCCCAAGTAGCTGGGACTACAGGTGCCTGCCCCAACGCCCAGCTACTTTTAGAGATGAGGTTGCTCTCTGGCTCAGGCTGGTCTTAACTTGTGAGCTCAGGCAATCAACTCACCTGAGCCTCCCAGAGTGCTAGGATTACAGGCATGAGCCACAGCACCTGGCCTCATCGTCCAATTTTCTCAACTGATCTAGGCATGTCCTTTATGGCATTTTCCCCTGTCCAGTTCAAAATGTATTCCAGGATCAGGTAGTGTGTTTACTTTTCAGGCCGTAAATCTCCTTTAATATGGAATTTCTAAAGCTTTTCTCTTTTCTGTCAGTGAGATATAAAACCTCTCCTCTCATCTTTTTAAATATAATGCCCTTCATTTGGGGTTCTAAGTTTAACTAGATTTAAAACTCTGTGAGGTAGGAATCTCATATGACCTCTACATTGTTAAAATCCAAGGTCAATTCTCAGTTCTTACCTTAGCGGATTAAACAGAAGCATTTGATGTAGTTGATGCCTCCCAAATCAGAAAGAGAAAAGCAGCCCTTAAAATCTGAGAACTAGCCTGACACCATACAACTCAATCTCAGGGTTCTAAGGAGCTGGTACTAGGTGTCACAGGCAGGTCATAGTGTTATGCTGGACATCTTACAGAACATTAATATTAGACTAAGTTGCTCTATCACTCTAATAAAATAAGAATGAAAACAAAACAAAATGAAAAGCTCCCACTACTTCATAATTTTGACTAAGCATAAGGTCACAATGCAAACCACTTTGGCTAATGTGAATGACTCCTACCTCTCCCAATTACAGCTTTAGCCTCTTTCTAATCTGTCTTCCTTGAGATAATTGTTACAATCCTCAATTATAGAATTAGCTTCACTACTTAATAGCATCTTATGTAGAGCAAGATTTCCTTTCCTTGAATCCAGCCACCAAATCTGGTTAAAGTTAACTCTGTGTGTGTGTGTGTGTGTGTGTGTATCTGATCAACTACAAGTGAATGCCTGGTGGTCTTTGGCTGGAGAGAAATACAAGTTCCAGTGATATTCAGCTGAGGCCTTCATCACCTTGGAACAGCGCTTTCAATTTGTAACTGCCTGTACATCTGAGACCCTTTGTGTCTTCACCCGCACATAAGAAATTGAGCTCTAATATTTCATTGACACCGTTTAATGTTGGGTTTACTTTGTTTTTGTAGTAATACTGTCTCTCAGGGTTTAAGAAAACAAATCTAACCAGATTTGTATACTTCTTTGGCAAACTGTTCTCTAGTCCCTACCACTTTCTGCTTGACTAGCATTTTGCATGTTGTTTATCTAGAAGAGGGAAGCTCTGCAGGGAGAGGCTGGCCCATGTCTAATCAGTTTGTCTCGAGTCACCCTTAAGAGCTGAGGAATTCAAAGGTCTCTGCGGATCAGCTTGAAAAGTTTTAATCAACTTTTTTCTTGGGTCACTTTTACAAGCCTTATAAGGATGTCTCCCTCCGTCTTTGTCTTCCTGAGACTGCTGTTTCATTTCATCTGCACAGAACTGAGAGATTTTGTCCAGCTGTGGATTAGCAACAACTGGACTTTGGCCAACCTCCAGAGACCCAAAGCTAGCCAAACATCATGCTTTTGGACCCTTCAGTTCTCATGGAGCTTTCTCAATATGAAACAGAGGCTCTTCTTAGTGTGTTTTTGTTACACAATAACTTGTACACTGAATTTTCTAGTTGGCACAAGTTGATTCGGGAAAATTTGGAATGCTGTAACCATTTGGGGGACATTTAGACACAAGATTGTTCAGTTGAGCAGTATTTAGAACAAACAGATGAAGAAACCCTTGTGAGTAGATTGTCTTGTTTGCCTAAAAGAGAAAATTTTGTTCAACCTAGGAAACATCCTCTGCTTTGTTTTTTGTACTTTGGGAATTAATAAGATCTTACATTTTTATCATATGGCTTGATAAAATTATCAAGGACTCAAGTTATGCCAAAACCAACGACCTGCCATTCTCTTTTGTGTGTGTGTGTGTAGAATTTATTTTTCTATATCTAAACTTTCTTGTCTCTTCTTTCCGAGGGAACATAATTACCTTTTTACAAAAACAATTTCATATATGTCTGAAGCTGTCTTCCTTCCATTTTTTAGTATTCTTTCTTCTCTCATTTTTTTCCTCCTGGGATACTTTAAAGATGAATTAATTTTTAAAAAGCATTCAGTTGTGTACTCGCTCCAGGAATATAGTCTAGATAAGCAGTCAGAACTATTTCAAGAAAGAAAAAGTCATTAAACACGGTTTTTTCTTGTTGACCCTAGAAAGTGTATTTACATACTAGTCTTTATAATAGCGAGGTGATAAGAAGGCTTTAATCCTAAGATAAAAGAAGATATCTTGTCATGATTGAATCTGTAAAAATTAGCTTACCATATAAAAATAATGTTGGCACAACGCTTTGGGGTTTATTCAAGACCATGGTCAAATTTCCTGTGATTTGTACTTCTCAAATTTCCTATACTGATTTTATGCATTAAAATAAATTACCACTGGGTGGTACCTATGGCTCACTGAGTAGGGTGTCAGCCCCATATACCGAGGGAGGTGAGTTCAAACACAGCCCCGGCCAAAATGCAAGAACAAAAAAAATAAAAATAATAAAGTTTAAAAAATAAATAAATAAATAACCATTGTTTTCATAACTTGCTTTTTTATAACAAGTTTCAAATAAAATTTTATTTATTTATTTATTTATTATTGTTTGGGATTTATTAAGTGTACAAAGAATTAGGTTATACTGATTGCATTTGTTAGGTAAAGTCCCTCTTACAATTGTGTCCTGCCCCCAAGGATGTGCCATACACCGTGACTCTCAGCCCCCTTATAACTTGCTTTAAGTAAAAAAATGACATGTATAGGGCAGCATCTATGGGTCAGTGGGTAGGGCCCCAGCCTCATAGACCGAGGGTGGAGGTTTCAAACCTGGCCCTGGCCAAACTACAACAAAAAATAGCCGGGCGTTGTGGTGGGCGCCTGTAGTCCCAGTTACTCAGGAGGCTGAGGCAAGAGAATCGCCTAAGCCCAGGAGTTGGAGGTTGCCTTGAGCTGTGATCTACTGAGGGCAATAAAGTGAAACTCTGTCTCTAAAAAAAAAAAAGGCATGTATAAAACCATATTCAATTAAATAAAATGATAATGAATGCCTGCTTAAAGAGGTTCATTTTATAAAACTCTTATAGTTTTACAAATTTTAAGGACTTAGGAGTTAGCTAAGTTGTAATTTCTAAATCTTTAACTAACTTTAAAAC